>NC_041390.1:192863517-192962022 GCF_002162155.2 Triticum dicoccoides
GGTTGGCGCGGGGCGGCGGTGGCTGTGGGGGTGGGGGGGGGCTCGGGCGGCGCGTATATAAAGGGGTGGGGCGGGGCGGCTTGGAGGAGGGGCCAAGGCAGCGGCGGTGGAGTCCGGCTCGGACTCCTCGTCCGAGTCGGCGGCGGCGGCGGCTTGGCTCGGCTGGGCCTTAGGCCTAGTCGGACGCGGAATTTTTTTTAAATAATTTCGCCGACCAAAAAAAATCCTAGAAAAATAAATAAAAATCCAAAATGCCAAAATAAATTTTCACCGTCTAAATAAAATATTTAAACGAGATGAACATTTTCTTGGCCCTAAAATGTAATTTTGAAAACGTACAATTTTTCTAGTGCAAACAAAATTACAATAAAATCCAAATAAAACAAAGATTTGATTTTAATATTTTCCTCCAATATTTCAATTATCTTGGAGAAGTCATATTATCTCCTCTCATATATTTTGATATGAAATATTTTCGGAGAGAAAAATAATGAAAACCAAAATCCTCGTTTCATAATTTGATAAAGTCAAATTTGAAAACCGGGAAAAATCCCCAACTCTCTCCGAGGGTCCTTGAGTTGCTTAGGATTTCAAGGATCGCGAGACGGAATGCAAATAAAATATGATATGCATGGATGACTATGTATAACATTCCAAATTGAAAATTTGGGATGTTACATTTTGGCACCTCATTCTAAGGCGTCGAAGTCCATTCGGTCTTCCATCTTTGACCGTGAAGGTATGTTGGCACGTATTGACGAGGCGATCTTCAAGAAAAAGCTTTCCGGCTTGCTAGCCTCCTTGAGGTAGCTAGCCCTGGGTCTGGCAAGGTGATTGCTTGCCTCCTAGCGAAGGAGGCTTCTACGAGCAAAATCAAGGAGGTGAAGAAGGCACTTCAGAGCATAGACAAGAAAAGGGGCGCCATTGGTAAGGCATCCGCGGCTGCTTAATGGATAATACTCGGTCTCTTCGACCACCATCTCCGATTGACTCGTCTCAGTACATTTGGTGGTGTTCGTTGTCTTCAACCATGATTTTGTTGGGGGTTTCTTACTGACGTAGAAGTAAGAGGGATTGTGGTTGTCGCGTGTTATTTATATTTGTCGGGTTGACTATGGGGTCATGAAGTATCTTTCTTAGTGAGTTGTCCGAATGTGATCTATTTGTATCGGTCTTTATCCTGTTTTCCATTAATTAATCGGGCAATTATCTTCTTAATTATTAATCGATGTGGCAGTTATTTACCCTCCGTTTTGTTTCTTTTAGCAAAAACGTTTTTCTAAAGCCAGCAACCACAAAGCAATTTCATCAGATGATTTTATACTGTGTATGTTTGTATAGATCTCCTTGTTTAATCGTCGTTATTGCTGGCATAGTAGTGATAACTGATATCTACTTACTCTGGTACAGGAACAAGCGTGGTGGTCACCACGAGAAGCTCGGACCTCCTCCGTGTGGTGATGCCAGCCTCCTCCGTCATGTCCAACCCCGCCGCGTCCACGTCTGCAGGCAGCTCCAGGTCGAAGTGGAACAGCAGCGCGGCGAGCGCGAGCTCGATGTGCGCCAGCCCGAACGTCATCCCCGGGCACATCCTCCGCCCTGCTCCGAACGGTATGAACTCGAAGTCTGTGCCCTTGAAGTCCCTCCCGGCGCCGCCTTGCTCCTGGTCAAACCTCTCCGGCAGAAACTCCTCCGGCGCGTCCCAGTGCGCGGGGTCCCTGGCGATCGCCCACGAGTTCACGAGCACCGTGGCGCCCGGGGGCACGTCGTACCCTAGCACCTGGCACGGGCTCCTGCACTGGCGGAGCGTCAGCAGCGGGCCCGGCACGTGCAGCCGGAGAGACTCCTTCACGACCATGTGTACGTAGTGGAGGCTGCCGAGGACGTCCTCCGTCACCCTGCGGTGGGCAGCCAGTGCTCGCCGGACCTCCTCCTGCGCCTTATGCCGAACCCTCGGGTTCCGCATCAGCTCCGCCATTACCCACTGCAGCGCCGTCGTTGCCGTCTCGCTGCCCGCGGCGAACATGTCCTGCACGTGAGAGAAACAGAGTAGCTAAAGATTAGTAATTCCGTGGCGCGCATGCATGGCGTGGCGTGGAGATCGCAGCTAGATTGTCGCGCCGGATCACCGGAAGACCTTACAATCATAACGAATTTTATGTTCTCGGTGGTCAGCGGGTGCTGGGAGCCCACTTCTTCCTGGAGTCCGAGGAGCACGTCGACCAGGTCTTCGTCTTCGGCCTCTCCCTCGCCGGCGGCTTTACTCTCCCGGTGCTCCTGGATGACGGCGTCCATGATCTGCAGCATCTCGCGGCGGCAGCGCTTGATCCGGCCGGGCTCGCGGCTGACGAGCATGGCGAGGCGCGATGACGGAAACAGGTCCGGCAGGCTCAGCCCGGGCCTCATGCGGAACATGTCCTCGAACAGCTTCAGGCACGCGTCGCAGCCCTTGAACGGCCTGCTGCCGATGATGGCGCGCACGGTGGAGTCCGCGATGTACGCCGCGATAATCCCTGTCAGGTTCACCGGCCGACGCTCGGACGGCGACGGCGAGGACGAGGCGACGGCGCGCAGGAGGCGGCCGGGCTCGTCCTGGCGGACGGGGCGGAAGTAGTGGACGCGGCGGGCGCTGAGGAGCTCCTGGGTGCAGATCTTGCGGAGCTGGCGCCACGCGTCGCCGAAGGGCGCGAAGACGAGGCCCTCGGAGCCCTGGAACCAGAGGCGCGACATGGGTCCGACGGGCCAAGACGCGAAGGCCGGGTCGTGGGTCTTGAGGATCTCGCGCGCCGCGTCCGGGGACGAGGCCACCACGGCCGTCACCTCGCCGAAACGGAGCAGCATCAGTGGGCCGTGGCGCCGCGCCAGGTCGCGCAACGCTTGGTGCGGGATCGCGCCCGCGAGGTGGTGCAGGTGGCCGATCACCGGCAGCGCCCACGGCCCTGGCGGGAGCCGCGCGACGCCGGACGACTCGGGCGGCGTCAATCTTCTTGAGGCGAAGAGAATGAGGGGTATGATGGCAAGGAGAGGCACGAACAGCAGCAGGTGGAGCGGGACGTCGGCGTCCATGGCAGCTCGATGGCTGGTGCGCGGGAGGAGCAACAGTTCCCAAAGATACAAGCTGTATCAGCGTGCAGTAGTGTCAATCCTTGTCCGATCTTTTTTTTTTGCGAATCTGGTATGCATAATGCATCACACAATTGTTATGCATCCCAGATCTGTGGCTTTATGCAGCTCACGTCAAACACGTTTAAAGGGTTGTCAAAGTTTATTGCAGTTGAGCGGTTTATCAAATGATCTACTAGAATCTTTTGCAGTTTTATTAAAGTACATCTAGATGTGTCATAAATATTATATATCTAAGTTTTATGTCACTAATCGTATGTAGATATTCATGTGGAAATTTCTTTTTGCCTTTTTCTTTTCGGGTCCGTCTATCTCACATACATGTGAGATAATACATCAAGTATAATGTCAATGTCACCTTATTTCTTTTCTATTTGTTTGATTTTAATTTGTCAAAGCCCAAAACTAAAGCCTACCTCGTCGTGCGCCTTGATGACCGGCCTATATGCAAATCTGATAACTAGCTCCCCTTATAAAAAAAAATCTGGTTGCTAACTACCCGTACAAAGAAACCTGATCGCTAGCTTTTTCTGGAAAACAAAACGATCGCTAGTGCTAAATCGACTCGTTAGCTTTTCTATTTGTTATACATTTACAGGGACATCTCCTATAGCTAGCTTCTAGGCTACCAACGATTTATTTTATTTTATGCCTTTTGATTTTTGCGTTTTTCACTATTATATTCTATAATTAATTTCCAGTAAAGAACAAAACTTCATCAACACATATTTCAAAAACATGTTCACGAATTTACATAAGTTTTTTCAAATTATAAAAAATGTCAACGAATACCAAAATTGTTCTAATATATGGTGAACAATGCTTTAATATATAATGATCATTTTCTGAGTACACACTAATTTTTTTCCAATACACACTGAAGACTGTTTTTGATATACATGACATTTTTATATATGATGAACTTAAAGCGATTTTTTTATATACATTGAACTAAAAGCGGACAGGAAAACAAAAATAGAGAAAATAGATAAATCAGAAGAGAACAAGAAAAAACACATTTTGATTTTCTTTTAAAAAATTGATCAACGTGAACAATTTTAGAAAAATGAACTAATTTAAAAAATTTGAAACATGTACAGAAACTTGTGAATTTATGAACAAACAAAAAATTATCAGAATATGAAAAAATAAGATCAACTTTTGAAAAATAGAAAAATTAAAAGGAGAGGAAAAAATGAAGAAAATGATAAATAAAAAAGCAGAAAACATGAAGAAAATGAAACAAAACAAAAAAGTGTATCCTACCTACTTGGGCCGGCTCGTCTGCAGTTTGTTCGCTAACGAGGGTGGACATGAAACTAGGAAATAAAATGTTGGACCCTCAATGGCAAGTCGAGGGTGGACTCTCAATTGGGAATAAAAAAAGGTCTGGCCCTAGTTGCGAGTCGAGTTTGGACTTGCAACTGGGACAAAAGTGGTTGGACCCTAGTTGCGAGTCAAAGGTGGACTTTCAGCTGGACAAGAAAAGGTCGGGCCCCGGTTGCGAGTCGGCGGTGGACTTGCAAGTGGGGAAAAAGGTTGGCCCTAGTTGCGAATCGAGGGTGGACTCACAATTGGGATTAAAAAATGTCAGCCCCCAGTTGCGAGTCGAGAGTGAACTTGCAACTCGGACAAAAAAAGGTTGAGCCCTAGTTGCGAGCCGAGGGTGGACTGGCAACTCGAACAAAAAAGGTTGGACCCTAGTTGCGAGTTGAGGACGAACATGCAACTCGAACAAAAAAGGTTGGACCCTAATTGCAAGTCAAGGGTGGACTTGCAACTCAGGCAAAAAAAGGTTGGGCTTCAGTTGCGAGTCAACAACGAACTTGCAACTCAGACAAAAAGGGTTGGACCCTAGTTGCGAGTCGAGGATGGGGTTCCAACTCGGACAAAAAAGGTTAGACCCCAGTTGCGAGTCGACGACGCACTTGCAACTCAGACAAAAAAGGTTGGGCCCTAGTTACGAGTCAAGGATGGACTTGCAACTCGGACAAAAAAGGTTAGGCCCTAGTTGGGAGTCGAGGGTGGACTTGCAACTTGGAAACAAAAGTCAATCCCCATTTGTGTCGAGAGTGGACTTGCAACTAGGACAAAAAAGAATGGACCCTAGTTACGAGTGGAGGATGTAATTGCAACTCAGACAAAAAAAATTGGGCCCGAGTTGCGAGTCGAGGACGGACTTGCAACTGGACAAAAAAATTGAGTCCCAGTTGCAAGTCGAGGGTGGACTTGCAAGTAGGACAAAAAAAATTCAAGCCCGAGTTGCGAGTCAGGGCGGACTTGCAAATAGGACAAAAAAGAACGGGCCCAGTTGTAAGTAGAGGATGAACTTGCAACTAGGACAAAAAAAGGTCTCACCTCAGTTATGAGTCGAGGGCCAACAAAAACAGAGTCGAACATGCCTATGCCAACAACAGGATACACAATAAAGAAACAACAATAAAGGAGGCGGAAGGTAGAGCTTGCACAAAAATTAGAAAAATAAATCAAATGGTGAATTTAAAAAATACTTATAAAATTTAAAAAACCATGAATTTAAAAAAGACTAAAAAAGAGAAAAAAAAAGTTTAAAAAGATGGGACCTCTATTGCAGGTCAGTGTGTGGTTGGACTTGCACGTAGAATAAAAAATGGATTGGGCCTCAGTTAGAGAACAAGTAGACAAAACATAACAAGAAGACACGGGAATACATCATCCAACGCCAGGAGATCAAAAGTTTACGCGAAAATTACAACAACAAGATGCAATGGACAACAACTTAATGAGACTGCTAAATCTCATCTTGATGATGAAGGGTGGAAGAAATGTAAGACAATGTCAAAATGAACTATGAAGGCAATGACCGCAATAAAGCTCTTATTTTCTTATCTCTTTCAATTCTAGTCGTGGTCTAGAAACAACGAAACGAAACAGGCTGCCAACACGTGTGATAATGGGCTGATAAAAAGTGAAGACAAACAAGCCAACAAAACGATATTTGGCAAACAAACAATGACCAGCGAGGCGGGGATCCAATGCTCACACGAAAATGGCAAAACTAAGTCACAGTAGCAAACATAGAAGAGACATCGCTAAAAATCATTTAGATACAATTTCGGAATTACATATAAAAATCATTCACGAATTCTCACAAAAAATTAAAAAATATTACCAAAATTTACAAAAATATTCAAAAAAGTCATGTTCACGAATTTGAAAAAAATGGAAAAAATAAAATACAAAATAAAAATAAACAAAAAATGAATCAAAAGAAAAACCGGATAGAGAAAATAAAGAAAGTTGAAGAAAAAACGTCAAGGAAGATCGATCTTCACGTCCCCATGTTGTGCATCTCAAAACCACTCTACGACTCCGCTGAACAATAAAAACAAATAAAAATGCTCCAGACATCTCCACAAGCAACAACCTATGTATACAAACTCGCACAGCCCACACAAATAACGAGCTAGCTTATACAACGAGAAGGTTGCTAGAAGAAAAAACGAGAAACTGTTGCCCATGCTAGGTGAAGGAAATATGCCCTAGAGGCAATAATAAAGTTATTATTTATATTACCTTATATCATGATAAATGTTTATTATTCATGCTAGAATTGTATTAACCGGAAACTTAGTACATGTGTGAATACATAGACAAACAGAATGTCACTACTATGCCTCTACTTGACTATCTCGTTGAACCAATGATGGTTATGTTTCCTAACCATAGACATGGGTTGTTATTTGATTAATGGGATCACATCATTAGAGAATGATGTGATTGACTTGACCCATCCATTAGCTTAGCACGATGATTGTTTAGTTTGTTGCTATTGCTTTCTCCATAACTTATACATCACTACAAACAAAATATACTTCCGTGATGATACGTATTTGTCACAGTAGGTCACGTTTTCCGTCATGCATGTACATCCTTGACAAATTTATGACAGAATGAAGATAGTCATACCTGTGCTGTTGTGGAAGTGTTCCATGACATTACCAAAATTATCATCATAGAAGTGTCCACTTCCATGACGATAAATCGCGCGTCATAGAAGTGCTTTCGTCAAGGGTGACCGACACGTGGCATCCATCGTAACAGGACGTCGTTAAGCTATCGGGTCTGATTTTGGATCCGATAACCCGCTAACAACCATGACCAATGTCGATTTTCCACGTGTAAAATTCTCATAGGCCGATGGAACCACATGCCAAGTCCGCGTTGGCACAGGTGTCACTCATCCAACGGTCGAGATGGGCCTATGATATGTTGACACGTGGACAGGCCCAAAAGTGACCCATAAAGTTTAAATGGGCCGGCCCAACTAAAGGCCCACAAGATTTTGCAAACCATAATGGGCCGGCCCAGCTGAAGGCCCAAGATTTTGCGAACCACAATGGGCCAGCCCAGCTATAGGCCCACAAGATTTTGCAAACCATAATGGGTTGGCCCAGCTAAAGGCCCAACATTCTCAGTTAAGGCCCGTACGGCTAGTGTCAAATCAGCCCGTCAACGGCCTGTCCTAAACTTGTCATCATCACGGCCCATGGTCACTTCTGGCCCGTTAACAGTCCGCTAAGTATATGGGCCGAATTACGGCCCGATGTATTTCCGGCCTGTTAAAGGTCCTGCTTTATTTGGGCCCATTTACAGGCCATTGAAACTTTTGGCCCATAAACGACCGTGAAGGATTTGGGTCATATTCGGCCATGTCTGACATTCGTCCTGTTAGAGGCCCACTATAGATTTGGGCCACTTTTCAGCCTGTTGTGATTTTCGGCGTGTTAACGTCGGACGAAATCCATGGGCCATATGTGGCCCAACGTCACATCGAGCCCATTAACGACCCATATAAAAATGATGATAATTTAGCTCGACCGAACTTCTGGCCTATTAAAGGCCCATGTATTAGGCCGGCGCATTTACGGCCCGTCCGAATTTTGGCCTGTGAAAGATCTGCATCGTAAACGGGCCACCATTTCGGCCTGCTAAGACCAGTGGGTTATTTGGCACAATCAGGGCCCAATCTCACTTTCGGTCTATTAAAGGCCCATGTTTTTATGGGCTCGAGATATTTACACTTGTAAACGGCCTATTGTTACTAAGGGCCCAAATTATGTTTAGGCCTGTTAAAAGCCCACTATGGACACAGGCCTACTAGAAAAATATGAAAGCTTATGCTGATTTAGGCCTAGATATTTTTAGTGGGCTACATGCAAATTTCGGTCCATAATCGTTTTTAGCCCAATTGGAATGGACCCGACGAATGTTGGCATGTTGGGCTCCTACGAAGCTTTCGGCTGAATACATTACTAAGATAAACCTACACTATACAAAAATAGCGTCATAATTACTGCAGCCTTTGGCAGCATCATAAATACTGTATCACAACAAAATAAATTCCAACCATACAACAAAAGGCCTGTTGGCATAAAGTTTACAGTCCTTACAGATAAAAGCACCATCAGATGTATAGAAGCACAAATCATTTGACCTGAGTGCTAATGTTTCAGGCTGTAGAATCTGATGGAGCAGCACGATCTTCACCTTTTTCTGCAAATTGCTCTTGAACAACGAAGCGAATGTCTGATAGTCTGGTTTCAAAACCATTCATATCTTGACGACATTTGTCAACCACCATTCTTGTTTCTAAAACGACGTCCATTATGGATTGGACTTGTGTCTGGAGCACAGATATATCACTCTTTCTAGCAGGAAGATTTTGTTCAGTAGGCGATTTGGACGAGGTTACCTTGACAACCAACCCAGAATTACGCAGGAAGGTTGTAAGTGCATCTAGTGCCCCTTAGTGATTTTGGTGTATCGAAGACTTATAGGTTAAGGGACTGATGCGTTTGTGAGTGTACACATGTATATAAGTCTATGAGGAGTTTGATATTTACAGAGAAAGTCGACCCTAAAAATGAAGTTCTTCGACTGAAGACTTTGGATTCCTGAACACTTTTTGAAGACTTTGAAAGTGAAGAAATTGGTGTGATCCTGAAGACTTGGTATTCATTCAAGGAACATGAAGCATGAAGACTTTTGTTTTCGTAGTTTCATTTTTTCTTTCTTGAGTCATAGGAAACACCGTACTGTTAAAGGGGGTCAAGGAAATACTAAGGAAAAATTTCCAAGTGATGCTCAACTCAAATCCTACATCTACCAATCCCTTCGAGTGAAGCCATTGGAAATCTCATACAGTTCAGTCAAATTTCTTCAGTGACAAAGACGAAGTTCTTCTAGTCTTTGAGGAATTTGTTCTGAGTGAGGAGTTAGGAATTTTCCAGTGCGGATTGCCTACACAGTGAGGAACATGATAGCCTTGAGGAATTTGATACTCAAAATTCCGACCGTTGTTGTACTATGCGCCGGCTGTCCCAAAATGTCTACCCACCTAACGGTCATATCATTGAAGGGCATTTATGTCTTATCATGTTGGGCTGCTCCCTAGGCTATAAATAGCCGCCCCCTACAACCACTAGCTGGCTGACTGCTCCGAGAGAAGCTGGCACTTGTCATTTGAGAGCATCCCTTCCTCCGAGGACTTTGAGCGAAAATCATCAAGTGAGGAAAACCCAAACCCAAAGTGATTGAGCATCACTGAAGAGATCGATCCCGCGTGGATCCGACGCTTGTTACCTTTGAAGATTGTGCATATTCCAGACGGTTAGGCGTTATGGTCTAGAGCATCCAAGAGGAAATTGTGGATCGCCGAGTGACCGAGTCTGTGAAGGTTTGGAAGTCACCTGAAGACTTACCACGAGTGATTGGGCGAGGTCTGTGTGACCTTAGCTCAAGGGGAATACGGTGAGGACTAAGTATCCTGAGCTGCGTGTTCAAGACTGGGTGTCCGAGACTGTGTGTCCTCAGGTTTAAATACCTAGCTGCCCTAACTAGACGTACAACTGTCACAATAGTTGAAACTGGTCTACTAAATCATTGTCTTCACTGAGCTAACTGGTTCCAATTCCTCAACCCTTCTATTTCCTCATCTCTGTGTTGTGTGCTTGTTCATATCTTTTTGAAGACTTTGACAGAAGACTTTCTCTATTTCCTCAGCTCAATTTCTCCAGTCTGTTTGCCTTCATTCTGTTTATCCAGTGTTTTACGCTTTCTGTACTCTGTGCTTGTTTTCATTTCATCATGAAGACCATGCTCATGTTCTGTTATGTTTACTTCTGAGTAATTATTCCGCTGCAAGTAGTTCTTCACTCAGGAATTTCATCACCCGCAAATTCCTTAGTGAAGAATTCATAATAATCGCCTATTCACCCCCCTCTAGTCGATATAATGCACTTTCAATTGGTATCAGAGTGAGGTACTCCTTTGTTTTGTGTGATTTTGGTTTAACCACCTGGAGTTTTAGTTATGTCGATCACATGAATGAAGACTGTGACATGCCCCATCTTTGATGGTCATGATTATCCCAAGTGGAAGGCCATGATGAAGAAGCGCCTCACGGCGATGAACAGTGAACTCTGGACCGTCACCGAAATTGGTCTTACTGACCTATGCAAGATGGCGGAGGTTGATGATATTCGCAAGTACACACTACTCAACCTCACAGCGAAGGACATCATCTGCTCCAGCTTGTCACAAAACCAATACAGGAACGTTATGCATCTCAGCCATGCGAAACTCATCTGGGACCGACTCTCTGAGGTCAATGAAAGTCATCGATCTCACCACGAACCCTGGTTCGAGGACTTCATGGACTCGCGCAAGGCTATGACTTTCAATCCAGAATCATCATCCTCTACACCACGCCTTATGGCAAAAGGTGCCAAGGTAACTGAATGCTACTTATCTAAGTCAAGTGATGATAAATCTGGTGATGAATTTGGACCCAGTTATGTCAAACTTGCTTCTCTTGCCACTAAACAACAAAGAGCTTTGGAAAAAGTTCAAAACATGCTAAATGAGGGTGACGATATGTTGGGTGAAGAAATGGATCGTTCCAAAGCTTTGGCTGAAAGTCTTCAGGGACTCCAGTCCAAGTTTGATAGTCTTCAGAGTCATCATAACACTCTCTTATCTGGTCATGAGAAGCTTTCTTATGAATTTCTTCAAAGAAAGCAAGACCTTGAGCAGTTAAGAGTGAGTTATGAAGATCTTCAGAAGGAGCGTGATTCATTACTTGCTCAACAGATCAGCGCTACTCAGGAAGAGTTTGTTTGCTCAAATACTTCCATTGCTGCAAATTCTTCAACTGCCTCTGCTATCACTAATTCCTCATCTAAGGACATTGCTAGTATCACTGATGATGCAGGACTGAAGGAATTGTATATGACAGGCATGTACAAAAGCCTCAAAGGGCATCAGGCTCTTTGTGACGTGCTTAAAAAGCAGATCCTCAACAGGAACCCTAGGAAAGAGGGTCTTTGAGAGGAAACTTAATGCTGATGGGACCTACTGGAAACCTGAGAAGTATCCCAAAACCTCATGGGTTGCTGCAAAGGGACCTTCAGTGGACCCATCTACTTTATCTGGCTTTACATGTGAATCTTCATATTCTTCTGATTAGTCAATTGACTCCAACTATAAACTGTTCAAAAATCAGAATGGTGAAGTCTTTGCTAGTATGTTGGCTCTAACTGCAGGAACGATTCTCCTATGAAGAAAATCCGGGTTCCCAAAAGGTGCCTTGAAAATCTTCAGGTGAATGCCATCATGACACCACCTGTGAATAATAGGAACCCCAGATCAAATTCTTCATATGGACCAAATTCTTCATA
Source organism: Triticum dicoccoides (assembly GCF_002162155.2). Classification (NCBI taxonomy): domain Eukaryota; kingdom Viridiplantae; phylum Streptophyta; class Magnoliopsida; order Poales; family Poaceae; genus Triticum; species Triticum dicoccoides. The sequence continues at coordinate 192,875,361 of NC_041390.1, forward strand.
TGGATCCAAGTCCTCATACGGACCAAACTCCTCACGTGGATCAAATTCCTCAAAAGGATCAAAGTCCTCATGTGAACATCATCATGCTAACCCGTCTGTTTCACAGGGAAGATCTAAGGATTATGGATACATGCATTATTATTCAAACCATTATGTTCATAAGTCCTCGAAGAATTTCTCTGCTTACTCTTATGCTTACCCTAATCCCTCTTATGTGAAATGAAGCGGATTGGCATCTATCCCACCTTTCTCTTATGGAGCTCTCAGAATGATGAACTCTTTGCCACCCCTTCAGATGTGGGTGGTGAATAAAAAGAACTAATCTCTTATGCAGGGTTAGGTCTCCAGATGAACTTAATCGTCTGAAGAATTTGCTGGAGATCTGAATATGCTTGAAAGGACGCAAGCTAATCATGAAGAAATGAATTTTCATTTCTCACGTCCTCATACTGCTTTATCTGTTCTATTGCTTGATGAAATTGATCTGATGAAATTGATATCATATTCTTCACTGATGAAGTATATGAGTTCGTAAGTTGCACTAATTCATCTGCAGGATGATCAACCCAAAGCCACTGAGTGGGTCCTCGATAGTGGATGTACAAATCACATGACTGGTGACAGGAGCTTATTGATGGACTCTGCTTTATCTCCATCACATCTGAAGCATATCACCTACGCTGACAAAGGCAAAAGCAAGGTATTAGGTCTAGGTAAGATTGCAATCTCAAAGGATCGACACATGGACAAAGTCATGCTTGTCGAGTCCTTAGGGTTCAACCTCATGTCTGCCTCAATGCTTTGTGATCTTGATATGGTTGTTGTCTTTTGCAAGTATCGTTGTGTTGTGATCATGGAAGCTGACAATTCCAAAGTCTTCGAAGGCTTTAGGAGAGGAGATTTGTATATTGTTGATTTCTCTACAGGACCACAACCTGCTACATGTCTACTTGCAAAAGCTTCAGAAGGCTGGCTATGGCATCGATGACTTGGTCATGCTGGCATGAGGAATCTGCACACGCTAGCAAAGAAGAAGCATTTCATTGGCATTGAAAATTTCAAATTTCCCAAGGATCACTTATGCAGAGCCTGTGAAGCTGGAAAGATGACCAAGGCCAAGCATCCAGCGAAGACTATCATGACTACTACTCCACCATTTGAATTGCTTCACATGGATCTCTTTGGCCCTACTCACTATGCCACATTTGCTAATACTGCATCTTTATATGGCTTTGTCATTGTTGATGATTATTCTCGATATACATGGGTGCATATCATCACTTACAAAACTAAAGTGCAGGAAGTCTTTAAACGATTTTCCTCGAGGGCTTCAACCAACTTTGGTGTGAAGATCAAGCACATCATAAGTGATAATGGAACCGAGTTCAAGAACACTGGTCTTGATAACTATCTTGATGAACTTGGTATTACTCATGAGTTATCTGCTCCTTATACTCCTCAGCAAAATGGTGTCGTGGAGCGCAATAACAGGACTCTTGTTGAGATGGTCGCACTATGCTTGATGAGTACAAGACGCCTACTCGCTTCTGGCCTGAGGCAATTGATACTTCTTGCCACATCATCAACAGGGTATATCTTCACAAATTCTTCAAGAAGACTGCATATGAACTCCTCACTAACAAGAAACCCAATGTGAGTTATTTCAAAGTCTTCGGTGCTAAATGCTGGATTAGAGATCCTCATCACAGTTCTAAATTTGCACTGAAAGCACATGAAGGTTTTATGCTCGATTATGGTAAGGACTCGCACACCTACAGAGTCTTCAACACCTATCACCACAAGGTTGTTCAAACTGTAGATTTGCGGTTCGATGAAACTAATGGCTGGCAAAGAGAGCACCTACCTCCTATGACAGATGAAATACCTCCTGAGGAATCTATTAAGTTCAAGGCTACTGAGGATGTCATTCCTACCAAAGAATCTGCTGAAGAAGTCGTTCCAGAACATGAAGGACGTCATGCTGACGCATCTGAGGAAAATGGTGCTGAAGAAAATGCTGATCAAATTCCTCAACGACAACCTGCTCATCCTCGTGTTGCAAACGAAGTGCAGATTGAGAAAATCATCAGTGACATCAACATTCCAGGTCCTTTCACACGCTCAAGAGCTTCACATTTATCTAAATTTTGTGGGCACCTTGCTTTCGTCTCTATCACAGAGCCCACTAAGGTAGATGAAGCATTTATGGAGCCTGAGTGGATTCAAGCTATGCAAGAGGAATTACATCAATTCGAGCTCAACAACGTCTGGGAACTGGTCAAAAGTCCAGATCCTCGCAAGCACAATATCATTGGCACAAAGTGGATCTACCGCAACAAGCAATATGAAAATGGCCTTGTGGTGAGGAATAAGGCACGACTTGTAGCTCAAGGCTACACACAGGTTGAACGAATTGACTTCGATGAAACTTTTGCACCTGTTGTTAGACTTGAAGCTATCCGCATATTACTTGCTTATGCTAACCATCATGATATCATATTATATTAAATGGATGTGAAAAGTGCATTCCTCAATGGCAAGCTTGAGGAAGAAGTATATGTTGCTCAACCCCTAGGTTTTGAAGATCCAAAGCATCCTGACAAAGTCTTCAAACTCAATAGGCCCTCTATAGCCTCAAGCAGCCCCCTCGGGCGTGGTATGATACTTTGAAGGAATTCCTCATGAAGAAAGGCTTCAAACCCGGTTCACTTGACCCAACTCTTTTCACTAAATCTTATGATAGTGAATTGTTTGTGTGCCAAATTTATGTTGATGATATCATTTTTGGCTGTACTGACCAACGTTATAGTGATGAATTTTCCTATATGATGAGTGAAGAATACCAAATGTCTATGATGGGAGAATTGAAATTCTTCTTAGGTCTTCAAATTCGTCAACAACGCAATGTGTCGGGGATATACCCTGCGTAAGACCCGACTGGATATATGACCCGGTCGGACTTGGCGTTTCATTGGTAACCCGCCAGAGGATTGGTGACTCATGTGTCTGGCGGTTCATTGGTGTGACGACTCACGAGCCTGAAGACTCATTGGTGACCCGACGTGTGTTTCAGATGGATGACAAGGCATAAGGAATATCCTCCTACGAAAGAAGCAAGACTAGGACTCCACTTGTAATTAAGTAATCCTAATCCTACTAGGACTAGTCATGTAACCCACCCCTTCAACTTATATAAGGAGGGGCAGGGCTCCCCAAAGAGGGACAAGTAAGAAGAAACAAGCTCTAGGGCTAGACACAAAGGGGGAGCCGTCTTATGCGGCGACTCTCTCATGAGCATAATGAGATCTAGCCACAAACAGCATGTAGGGCTATTACCGGACGATGTTTCCTGGGGCCCAAAGCTGTCTAAATCCTTGTCTTGTGTTGCGTCTCTCGATTCCGCTCATCCCCTCTCAAGCTACTACAAAGATGCGTTGGCCTCATGACTAAGTCCTCACACAAGGACATCCGCCGTGACAATTCCACGACACAATGGCATATTCATATCTCAGGAGAAATACCTCAAGGATGTATTGAGGAAATTCGGCATGCAAGATTGCAAAGGTGTCAAAATCCCTATGCCCACAAATGGCCATCTATGCATTGATGAAAATGGTATTGACTTCGATCAAAAGGTATACCGCTCCATGATTGGTTCTTTATTGTATTTATGTGCATCTAGGCCAGATATTATGCTTAGTGTTTGCATGTGTGCCCGATTTCAAGCTACACCAAAGGAATCACACCATAAGGCTGTGAAGCATATTCTTCGATATCTAGCTCACACACCAACACTTGGATTATGGTACCCCAAGGGCTCGGCTTTTGATCTCATTGGATATTCAGACTCTGATTATGCTGGTGATCGTGTGGACCGCAAGTCAACATCTGGCACATGCCATTTCCTCAGACAATCCTTGGTCTGTTGGTCCCCGAAGAAACAGAACTGCGTATCACTGTTTACTGCTGAAGCTGAGTACATTGTTGCTAGTTCTTGCTGTGCTCAACTGCTATGGATGAAGCAAACTCTCAAGGAGTGCCACATCAACGTGAAGAATGTGCCACTCTACTGTGACAATGAGAGTGCCATCAAGATTGCTCATAACCCAGTTCATCACTCAAAGACAAAGCACATTCAGATTCGTCGTCATTTTCTTCATGATCATGTGTTGAAGGGCGACATCTCTATTGAGCATGTGAAGACTGAAGAACGGCTAGCCGATATCTTCACTAAGCCCTTGTATGAGAAGAGATTTAGCAAGTTACAGTGTGAGCTAAATATCTTAGAATCTTCAAATATTCTTTGAAAAGGACACTCATCCTAACACTTATGCAAAATTGATGACTTAGATGTGCAACACATGAAGAAACATTTTTCTTCAATCAATGAAGACTAACACTCTAAGTGTGAAGAAATTAACGAAGAATTTGATTCTCAGAACCCTATGACAATTGTACGCAGTGTATGAAATCATCATTCTTATACGGTGGGTCACGCCACCACCAAAGGTTGAAAATCTTCAATTTGAGTTTTTTTGTTTTAAAATTTCTCAGTTGTTCAATTTCTTCAACTTTGCAAATGTCTTCACCATTTCCTTCGTTTTTCTTCATTGGCTATATATTTATATGAGTTTATGTCCTCTACAACATCCACTTATTGCTATTTCTTCATGTTGCCTTTACTACTAAGTGAATGTGATCGGACCCTTCCCCTCTATGCTAAACTCAACCCAAACTATTCACAAATTCTTCATGTGCGTTCTATTTGAATCTCGTTCAAAATCTTCACCGTGTCCTTGTCAGCTGAAGAATTTGCAAATGAAACTATAAAACGCATGTTATCTAAGTTTTCAACTTTGCTGCTCAAACCGTTCCGCATTCTGTGAAATGTTTATCTATTCACCCACGATCTCACACAATCGCCACCTCTCAGTGTGTGGGTGACACATGTCAAGCGAATGAGAAGGGCAGGGGCACGTTCGTCCAATTTCTTCGGGCGAACAGTTTTTCACTTCGATTATAAATACCCCTCCCCTTCCTCACTTTGTTTTTACTCCGCTCGACCTCTCTCCCGCTCGAGCTTCCCAAAACCTAGCGCCGCCGCTACTTCATCATCGCCGGTGAGGAAGAGCTTCACTGCCTCGACCTTGTCGCCATCGTACTCGTGCCGGCTGCGGATTTCTTCACTCCACCGCCACCGTAGCTATCTTCCTCTGCCAAGTTAGGGCGTGGAAGATCTGCACCAATGAGCTTCACATATACACTTCCCAGTTCGTCGTGTTCTTCGTCCAGGGTAATTAAAAGTTACTTTTACTACCCTCTTTGATTCAAATGTTTTTCTACAAAGTCTTCAAAAGGTGTTTATTCTTCAAATCTTCACACACTGGACACCTCCCATAACATCTGTTATTGATCTGTTTCCCTAAGCAACATTTTTCTTCAAGATTCCTCAATTGTGTGGATTTTTCAATCTGTACAACTCTGGAACCTAAGTCAAAGAACACTTAGTGAAATTCTTCAAGGCTCATCTGGTCAAATTCCTCAAACTTTTTCTTATTGCAAAACCTTCCGAGAACGCATATGACCTCTCCAAATTCCTTGCAACTATACTCTGTTCACATGTACACATGTCCGCTGCTGAATCACTAGGTTCTCATCAACTTAACTCATTTGCAGCGTTCCTTGAAGAAAAGTTGCACACCTCTTCAGAGAATTCCATTGCTCAAATTCCGTAGCCGAAGAAAATGGCTGACGGTAAGAAGCCACAGAAGGGAGGAAAGAGGTCTGAGGTCAATACTGCTTTCGAGATTCCTGATGACACATACAAGGATTATTGCACTCCTGATGAGGCCAAATTTGGCAAGGAGGACAAAAATCAGCGCAAGGTGCGCATACAAAGGATAGAGAGGAGATGGGCACGGGAATGGAGGGAGTAGAGATATGTTACTCCCAAGTATATGAAGAAATGCACTCTTAATCCGCCATGCCCAAGACCTCCATTGACACCTGGCCAAGAAGCTGATCCCACCAGCCTTAAGCGTGGTGAGGACTATTGTCGGTGTCAAAACTGATGGATCTCGGGTAGGGGGTCCCGAACTGTGTGTCTAAGGCGGATGGTAAAAGGAGGCAGGGGACACGATGTTTTACCCAGGTTCGGGCCCTCTTGATGGAGGTAAAACCCTACATTCTGCTTGATTTATTCTTGATGATAGGAGTATTACAAGAGTTGATATACCACGAGATCAGAGAAGCTAAACCCTAAAAGCTAGACTATGGTATGCTTGTATGTTGTCCTACGGACTAAAACCCTCCGGTTTATATAGATACCGGAGGGGGCTAGGGTTACACAAGGTCGGTTACAAAGGAGGAGATATCCATATCCGTACTGCCTAGCTTGCCTTCCACACCAAGTAGAGTCCTATCCAGACATGGGACGAAGTCTTCAATCTTGTATCTTCATAGTCCAACAGTCCGGCCAAAGATATAGTCCGGCTGTCCGGAGACCCCGTAATCCAGGACTCCCTCAGTAGCCCCTGAATCAGGCTTCAATGACGATGAGTCCGGCACGTAGTGTTGTCTTTGGCATTGCAAGGCGGGTTCCTCCTCTGGATACACCACCACAGAAGATTTTGAATAAAAGGATAGTGTCCGACCCTGCAAAATAAGTTCCACATACCACCATAGAGAGAATAATATTTCCACAAATCTAATCTGCTAACACGTTTTGGCAACATGACATCATGCCATGACTCGGTGATTATTCTAACCATTTTTCTTTAACTAGCCCTGCACATAACGCGAGGCAGTTTCTTGACACGTCTTGTCAAAGCAGAGATCATGTCCCCCTTATTACGGGATTCTCATCAATACGGGCGTGGGTAACCCAAGCGCGCCATCAATTACGGTTCTTGGAGGATAAGCGAGTTTTACCAGGCTAGTGGGGGTGCATAGTTTCGGCCATCCTTATAAGGGGATAAGGTTTAACCTTTTTCTACCCACGCCTTCTTCCTCCTTGCTCATCCATTCTTGCGCACTCGAGCTCCAATGCCCAAGTCCACATCCCTCTCCTCAACCTTCTCCAAACATGTCCGGAGCGGGAGGCAAGTGTATGGCTTCCTCCATCACGGAGGGTGAGGGAGTCCTGGATTAGGGGGTCTCCGGACAGCCAGACTATATCCTTTGGCCGGACTGTTGCACTATAAAGATACAAGATTGAAGACTTTGTCTCGTGTCCGGATGAGACTCTACTTGGCGTGGAAGGCAAGCTAGGCAATACGGATATGTATATCTCCTCCTTTGTAACCGACCTTGTGTAACCCTAGCCCCTTTCGGTGTCTATATAAACCGGAGGGTTTTAGTCCGTAGGACAACATACAATCATACCATAGGCTAGCTTCTAGGGTTTAGCCTCTCCGATCTCGTGGTAGATCAACTCTTGTAATACTCATATAAACAAGAATAAATCAAGCAGGACGTAGGGTTTTACCTCCACCAAGAGGGCCCGAACCTGGGTAAAACATCGTGTTCCCTGCCTCCTGTTACCATCCTCCTTAGACGCACAGTTCAGGACCCCCTACCCGAGATCCGCCAGTTTTGACACCGACATCGGTGCTTTCATTGAGAGTTCCTCTATGTTGTCGTCGTTAGGCTTGATGGCTCCTACTATCATCGATAGCGATGCGGTCCAGGGTGAGACTTTTCTCCACGGACAGATCTTTGTATTCGGCGGCTTCGCACTGCGGGCCAACTTGCTTGGCCATCTGGAGCAGATCAAAAGTTACGCCCCTGGCGATCAGGTCAGGTTTGGAAGCTTAAACAACACGGCCGATATCTGCGGAGACTTGATCTTCGATGGATTCCAGCCCCTGCCCTGTGCGCCGCGCGGTCACGATGAGTATGATTTTGCTCTACCTTCAGACCGTATTCAGGAGATCGCACCAGCAGCCGCTCCGAGCCTCCATTCGGAGCCAATTGCGCCATCCATGGACGGGCTGATGGACCCCGTCACGGAAGCCGTATCCTCAGCGGTGATCGAGCCGAATATCGACCTTATCCTTCACGAGAGCCGTGTTGCCAAACAGCCGGATCCTTCTCCGGCCACGGACTCCGAGCCGCCTACGCCTGTTCCTATAGAATCCAATTGGGCGCCGACCATGGAGTTTACCTCCGCGGATATTTTTTAGCACTCGCCCTTTGGTGACATACTAAACTCATTAAGGTCTCTCTCCCTGTCAGGAGAGTCCTGGCCGAACTACGTCCGACAGGATTAGGATGCGGATGACGAAGACTTTCGCCGCCCACCCACCACCCACTTAGTAGCCACTGTCGACGACTTAACCGACATGCTCGACTTCGACTCCGAAGACATCGACAGTATGGACGACGATGCGGGAGACGAAGAGGAATCACTACCCACAGGGCACTGGACAGCCACCTCATCATACGATATATACATGGTGGACACACCCAAAGAAGGCAATGACGACGAGACAACGGGGGATGACCCCTCCAAGAAGCAACCCAAGCGCCGGCGTCAACGGCGCCGCTCTAAGTCCCGCCAAGGCAAAAGTGGTGATACCGGCACCAGAGATAATAGCACTCTGGACAGTGCCGAAGACAACAACAATCCCCTTCAGCAAGATTTAGAGTAGGAGGATGCAGGAGCCAGCCCTCTCGAGAGAGCGGCAGATAGAGAGGAGAAGGATGATAATTACATGCCTCCGTCCGAAGATGAGGCAAGCCTCAACGATGACGAATTCGTCGTGCCTGAGGATCCCGTCGAACAAGAGCGCTTCAAGCGCAGGCTTATAGCCACATCAAATAGCCTTAAGAAAAAGCAGCAACAACTCCAAGCTGATCAAGATTTGCTAGCTGATAGATGGACTGAAGTCCTGGCGGCCGAGGAACATAAACTCAAACGCCCCTCCAAGAGTTACCCAAAGTGCAGGTTGCTACCCCGACTAGAGGAGGAAGCACCAAAACCTACATCCCCGACATATGACGCAACTGATCGGCCACCTCGTGGCTGCGACAGAGAAACATTCCAGCCAAAAGCTCAGCCCGCACCCCGACGCCATTCAAATAAAAAGGCATGGGGAAATACACCAGACCTGCGAGACATATTGGAGGACAAAGCAAAACATGCAAGATCGATCTACGGATCACGAGGGCGCGCCACTATGCGAGACGATAATTGTCACGCCGGATACAGTAAAAGTAAGTCCGGCCGGGCCGAACACAGCGGGCAAGACTCATTTGAGCTGCGTCGCGATATAGCCCAGTACAGAGGCGCCACACACCCCTTATGCTTCACAGACGAAATAATGGATCATCAAATCCCAGAGGGTTTCAAACCCGTAAATATAGAATCATACGACGGCACAACAGATCCTGCGGTATGGATCGAGGATTTACTCCTGCACATCCACATGGCCCGCGGTGATGACCTACACGCCATCAAATACCTCCCACTCAAACTTAAAGGACCAGCTCGGCATTGGCTCAACAGCTTGCCAGCAGAGTCCATTGGCTGTTGGGAAGATCTGGAAGCCGCATTCCTCGACAACTTTTAGGGCACTTACGTGCGACCACCAGATGCCGATGACTCGAGCCACATAATTCAGCAGCCAGAGGAATCGGCCAGGCAATTCTGGACACGGTTCCTAACAAAGAAAAATCAAATGGTCGACTGTCTGGATGCAGATGCCCTAGCAGCTTTCAAGCACAACATCCGTGATGAATGGCTTGCCCGGCACCTTGGCCAGGAAAAGCCAAAATCTATGGCAGCCCTCACGACACTCATGACCCGCTTTTGCGCGGGAGAAGACAGTTGGTTGGCTCGCAGCAATAACATATCAAAGAACCATGGTACTTCGGATACCAAGGACGGCAACGGCAGGTCGCGTCGCAACAAACATAAGCGCCGCATTAATAGCGACAATACCGAGGACACGGTAGTCAATGCCGGATTCAAAGGCTCTAAACCCGGTCAGCAGAAAAAGCCATTCAAAAGAAGCACTCCGAGCCCGTCCAGTTTGGACCGTATACTCGATCGCTCATGCCAAATACACGGCACCCCCGACAAGCCAGCCAACCACACCAACATGGATTGTTGGGTGTTCAAGCAAGCCGGCTAGTTAAATGCTGAAAACAAAGATAAGGGGTCACATAGCGATGACGAGGAGGAGCCCCGGCAGCCGAACACCGGAGGACAGAAGAGGTTCCCCCCACAGGTGCGGACGGTGAACATGATATACGCAACGCACATCCCCAAGAGGGAGCGGAAGCGTGCGCTCAGGGACGTATATGCGTTGGAGCCAGTCGCCCCAAAGTTCAACCCATGGTCTTCCTGCCCGATCACCTTCGACCGCAGGGACCATCCGACTAGTATCCGTCATGGCGGATTCACCGCATTGGTCTTAGACCCAATCATTGATGGATTTCACCTCACTCGAGTCCTTATGGATGGCGGTAGCAGCCTGAACCTGCTTTATCAGGACACAATGCGCAAAAATGGGTATAGACCCCTCAAGGATCAAACCCACTAAAACGACCTTTAAAGGCGTCATACTAGGTGTAGAGGCCCATTGCACAGGCTCAGTAACACTGGAAGTGGTCTTCGGATCTCCGGATAACTTCCGAAGCGAAGAGCTAATCTTCGACATAGTCCTGTTCCGCAGTGGCTACCATGCACTGCTCGGGCGAACCGCATTTGCAAGATTCAATGCGGTGCCGCATTACGCATATCTGAAGCTCAAGATGCCAGGACCTCGGGGGGGTCATCACAGTCAATGGAAACACAGAGCGCTCTCTCCGCACAGAGGAGCACACTGCGGCCTCGCAGCAGAAGCGCAAAGCAGCCTCTTAAGGCAATCCACTAGTTCGGCAATTAAAGACCCGGACACCTTCAAGCGCGCCCGGAGTAATCGGCAACAAGACCGCCTGGCACGTTCCGAGCTCGCATAGCAATGCGGCCCCCACCCTGGTCCCAGCCAAACAGCAAAATCCGTGCCACGCGTACATAATTATGCATTAAAAATACCATGGGCATAGGCGGGGAGGGGGGCAGGACTGCGGCACGCCCCATGTCGCGGCTTAAACCGCACTAGGGGCTTCCTGCTTTGTTATTTTTCTCTTTCAGGACTTTAATCTCTCGAAACCCTGTCCGGCAGCATGATTGCGGAACACATGATGCAGCAATCAAGGAGGCAGAAAGCTACGTCACACCATGGAACTCCCATGTGGAATACGATAACGAGTGAAATATTTGCTTTAATACTATTCCTCAGCTTGCCCTTGGAAGGGACATGTCAAACAGTCCTACTTTTTGCTTATCGCACTACTTGTATCATTCTGCTTTAACACACCTTTTTGAATACACAATGCATAGCATTAAGACTATTATTGCATTCTTGTTTTTTTACATATATATATGTTCGTTCACGACATCTAGCACCCGTACACTCTGGTACGGCCAATACGCTAGGGGCTTAAGCATACCCCATAATACGGCGTGAGAAGTCCGAACACTTTCGATAGTGCGGCACCCCGAACTTATAACATTATATGCGTGAGCTCCGAATCATGTCTTGGGTCAATAGTTGGGTTTGCTCGGCTCCCATGTTTTGGTACGTTACGTTCCGCTATATCGGCTAAGGTAGCACTAGGAGAACTACTGCGATTGTGCCCCGGTTCTGCTGGGCTAAGCACCTCAGTAGAGAAAGCTAAAACTGACTGTCATGATAAGGCAAGAGACTGGTCGCTGTTTGAGAGGTTTCAAGTCCCTAAAGACTTATGCCGCTTAGAGCGAGGAGTCAGCCCGTCCGGCTTAAGGCGTGTATCGCGCCCCGAATTCGGCCTTCCGAATACTAGGGGCTTCGCCGAAATTTAAAATTATAGAATTCTATGGCTAAGTGAGAGTGTTAACGCATTATAGTCCGATTGCCTTGTTCGTTGTGCTGAGCACCTACCTCGAAGGACCCAACAATGGGAACAAGAGTGCTCAGGTTTATGCGGAACACCCCAGCACTCGTGGCGCGGGGGCAGAAGCCGACGACTAGCCATCTCTTAGATTTGATAAACAGCCGAACAGAAGGCAATATTTTAAATTCAGATAAACGTTGCATAGCGCATATGGACAAGTTTTTCATAATAGAGGATTACATGAGCAAGTTCATTCAAATATTACCTCTTTTGCACACTCGTCCGCTACAAGACGGGCACCCTTCAGGACACCCTCATAGTACATCTCGGGGTGGCAATGCTCCTTGCCCTCCGGTGGCCCTTCCTTCACCAGCTTCACGGCGTCCATCTTTGTCACACCCTAGCTAGTTCATGCATTAGAGTGTTGCATCATGTCTATCATTTCATCAGAAACTTGAAGTGGGGATGCCAGAACCCCCAGCCCCCTCTGAAAACAACTAGGGTTTACTAAAAATAATTTCAATGAACCTGAAATGCCCTTCTAAAATGTCCATCATTTTTGTCCTGGTTCAGAACCTCTGCCAAAAGTGATGCACAGTTTTCTAGGTCATCCTAAGGTCTTTGAGTTAATTCATAATTATTTGAATTTGGGCATTTTAAATTTATAAAATATTTCAAATGCTCAAATATCTCCAAACTAAAATGTTTCATGTTGGAAATAATCCAACTATGGACCAGAAGCAGTTTGGTGATTTTAGGAGTTGCCTAGGTATTTTTAATAATTCAACAAAGTTGCAGAATAATAGAAAAAGAAAAAAAACAGAAAGGAAACTTACCTGGCGCCTGCAACTCGGCCCACCTGCCGGCCCAGCCCAGCGCCGCGCCAGCGAGCTGCTTGCCGGCCAGGCAGGCAGGCAGGTGCCCGACGGCGGCCGCAGCGTGCGCCACATAGCTGGCCGTCGCCCTGCTTCACCTCCTCGCCTCGTTGCTGGCTTGGATGAACTCCACGTCGAGCCGTGAACCCCCAGGACACCTCCATTCTCCCCCAACTCCTCTCCCTTGCTCTCCCACGCCATGGCCGACGCCATCGCCGCCACCCCCTCGCCGTAGCCACGCTCTCCGTCAACCCCACGCCGCGCCACCGTGTCCAGGAGCTCCGCCACCCTCCTCTCCTTCGAGCAAGCCGAGCCACGAGCGCTCGCATGCCCCGAAGCCACCGCACGGACCTCGACCGAACCGCCGTCGCCGGAGATCCCCTTCAACGCCGTCGCCGCATCAGCTCGTCCCCGACCCCGCCGGTGGCCTCTACGGGTGCTCTGTGAGCCTAGCTACCCCTCCTACCCTTCCTCTCTCGCCCCCGAGCCGTGTAGCCACCGCACGAAGATCACCTGCATGCACCACCGTGGATCTCGTCGCCGACGTGCTCCCGGCCATCCTCCGGCCACCTCTCGGTCATCCATCGCACTCACCATGCTGCATTGGGTCCAACCGTGCTCTCCCCGCACCTCACTGCACACCCTAGCCTCGAGTTCGTCTTCACCCGAACTCCGGTGGCCGCCTAGGTCGTCGCCGGTGCCAACTCCGGCCACCCCGACCCCAACTGACTCCACCAAGAGCCGCGGCTTGTCCTCAGCTCCACCCCGATGCCCTCCGCGAACCATTTGGTGGCCGGAACGGCCAAAACCACTTCCGCCGCCGCGTCGGGCTCGCCGGTGGCTAAACGCCGGTGCAGCCGTGTTGACTTTGACCACGGGTGGGCCCCGGTTGACTCTGTTAAGTCAATGACAGGTGGGGCCCCCTTCTGCTAATTATCCAGATTAGTTTAAACTAAATTAAATTAGTTAATTAGCCACTGACACCCTGGACCCACGCATCAGGTTTGACCTGGACCAGGTCTGTTGACTTGCTGAGGTCAGCATGACCTCATGCTGACGCAATAAACCTTTTTCTGGAATTAAAACAAATCTAAAATGATTTATAAATTCCAGAAAATAGCCCAAACTTTAAAAATTCATATAAATTCAACCGTAGCTCCAAATCAAACAAATTATATATGAAAAATGATCAGAAAAATCCAATCTATCCATCTGTACTAGTTTCATGCATGTTTAAACAAGCTAACTTGAGGTTTAGTGCAGAACAAGATAAAACACTTTAAAGGGCCATTTATGAGTTTGAAATTTGAATCTTTGGTTCAAATTGATTCAAACCCATCTGGTTCTAGTTGCATTAGCCCAACACACTCATGTTGCCATGTTTCATGCATGCATCATATTGTCGCACATTGTTTGGTGATAGTTGTGTATCGGTGTTCTTTGCGGCAGGTTCTGCCTCCGAGGAGTACCGTGACTACCCTAGCGAAGAACCGTATCCGTGCATCGATCCATTAGGCAAGCAACCAACCAGTTGATCATATCGATACAATCCCATGTTCTCGCTTCTGCTCTCTTTTACTGCATTAAGACAACGCGTTTCAAACTGCTGTGTGCTATGGTAGTTGAACCCATTTCCTCTGCATGACCTGTCATTGCCACAGTAACTAGATGAAACCCACTAGCATGTGTAGGAGTTGATTGAGCCATATGTATGTGTTGTTCCTACCTTGCTATGCCTGCTATGCTTAGAGTCATGTCAGGCCTGGTTCATCTGGGTGATGGGCTAGAGTGAAATGATCATGCCGGTATTGAGAGTGATGTGGTGAACACGATTTGGTAAAGGTATCGATGAGAGGCCATGTAGGAGTACATGGTGGGTTGTTTCATTGAAGCCGACCTTAAGCACTGAGATCTGTATGTGTGATTTAAGAATTAGCTACTACCATGCATTGGGCCCGAAACCAATGGACCCTCTCGGCTTCTTATTCACCCTAGTTCTCTGTCCAGGAGTTGCAAGTAGTTTCTGGTGTTTGTAGCCTATTGGAGGCCGTGGACAGCGCTGACCGTATGGGTGGGCTGTGATGCGGTAGGTACGTGGCCGGGAATACCGGGCACCCGTTAGGTGTCACGGAACCCTGTACACATCGTTCGGGGCCGTATGGGAAACCTCGGCCGGACTCCCTGCGGATGGAACCTGGATAGGCGATAAACCTGGATTGGAGACTTAGGTGATTAGGTAGGTCGTGGCCGACACCCACGTTGGGCTTCCGCTTGAAGGTTGTCGAGTACATGTCGTGTAAACGACGGTAAGTGGTGAGAGCGTGTATGAAGAAGTACACCCCTGCAGGGTTAACCTAATCTATTCGAATAGCCGCGTCCGCGGTGAAGGACTACTTGGTTGCTTATACAGTTCATAGACAAGTAAACTGGAAACTACTAAAAGCTTCAAGATAAGCGTGAGTGCCGAGGATGGCCCCTCCGTAGGAAGACGGAGGTGGATTCTCGGTAGTGTATTGAAGTGGTGAGTAGTGGACTCGTGTGCGCAAAACCATTTCAAGTTGGAGTCTCGTAGGATAGTTTAGCCAAGAGTCAAAGCTGGCTTGCTGCAATAACTCCACCAACCCTTCTTGATAATGTGCATGTATGTAGGATCTGACGTAAGTCTTGCTGGGTACCTTTGTACTCATGTTGCTATAATTTACATTTTACAGAAGGCGCTGCAACCCCTTCTGATGGGTTCTTCGTAGATGTTGACATCGACGGGTTAGACTAAGGCCCAGGTGGTAATCCTGAGCTTGTGAAGGTCCACATAGTATAGCTAGGTTTTCCAAGCCTCTTTTATTTTACTAGTTGTCTGTACTCAGACAAGTTACTTCCGCTGCTGGTTTGTATGACTGTATGATTTGAATGTGGGTCGTGTGACCCGTACCTGTATGTATGTTATGTATGGCTCTCTGAGCCTTTAAATAAAGTACTTGTGTCGTAGAGTCATGTTGTGATGCCTTGTTGTATTTGCACATATCGAGCATATTGTGTGTATGATTGAAATGCTTGGTATGTGTGGGATCTGACTATCTAGTTGTTTATCTTTAGTAGCCTCTCTTACCGGGAAATGTCTCCTAGTGTTTTCCATTGAGCCATGGTAGCTTGCTACTGCTCCGGATCACTTAGGCTGGCCGGCATGTGTCCTTCTTCGTTCCTGTGTCTGTCCCTTCGGGGAAATGTCACGCATTGAGTGCCGGAGCCCTGTTAGCTCGCTACAGCCCGGTTTACCGGAGTCCTGCTAGCCCAGTGCTACAGCCCGGACCCACTTGCTGATGACCGACACGTTCGATGCTGGGTCATGGATGCCTGTCCCTGTAAGTCTGTGCCACTTTGGGTTTACGACTAGTCATGTCAGCCCGGGCTCCTTATCATATGGATGCTAGCGACATCATCATATACGTGAGCCAAAAGGCGCAAACGGTCCCGGGCAAAGGTAAGGCGACACCCGTGGGAATACCGTGCGTGAGGCCGCAAAGTGATATGAGGTGTTACAGGCTAGATCGATGTGACATTGAGTCGGGGTCCTGACAGCGTTGGTATCAGAGCCGGACTGCCTGTAGGTTCTCCAAGCCAAACTGGTCGATGTTGAGTCTAGAAATGCTTTAGCTATATGTAGGGGAATTGATTGTGGGATGGTACGTAAGGCTCTTTTTACTTCTTTACCTCATGGCATTCTGATCTGAGTCGGTCCATTCTTCTACCGGGGATTAAGGATTAGGATCTTCTCTCTCTATCAGGTTCACGTGTTACGAATCAGTAGTACCTTATAGGTTTGATGACTACAAGCCTAGTTCAGCTCTACTACCTTGTTATGCTGATAAGTTGAACCCAGAACCTTGATATGATATTGTTGGGTGTCTATGCATTTTTTTGATAAATGTCTCAAACCCTTCTTGAGCATTTACAGCCGTTATGCTGTCAAAATTTTGCTAGAAATTCTAATGCCTTTGCATTATGGTTGTGCTTTCAGATGGCCACTCGCGACCAAAATCAAGTGGTTCGCCTGACCCGATGCATTGGTGTGACCGGTCATACGTCTATGTTAGTCCGAGTGATGATCGAGACGGGTTACCGTTGGTATCCCAAATACACGGCCGAAGAGCAGTTTCGAGATTTTAACCAGAGCCAGTATCCTTGCACTGTCCGGATATTTCCCTCTTATCCTGGTTCTACCGAGGCTCTTCACTGTTCCTATGGGCTCGGTGTTACTATTGAGATGGCTGTGCAAGATGCGGCTTATTCTATGATGACCATCATGCGAGTCAGGTCTGGCCTGCTTCGCAACACCGACTTCCGGTATATGCCGGCTTCACTTCCTGGAGCGCACGGATATCTCCGGGCTATCTATGCTGACCCCAGTCAGGAGGACTCACTAACTCGCACCACTGCTGAGTTGCTCGAGGACAAGGACCGAGAGAATCGGGCCTTGAGAATGGAGCTTTTCAACACCCGCGCTGATCATTGGGCCACCTTGACTCGGTTTGCACCGGCTGTGCAAGCTGGATGCATGGATATGAGAGACCTGTATCCTGTTAGGTCTGCTCTGCCAGACATGATGGATTGGCGTGATGTGGGAGGCATCACCCCACCTCGTGGTCCTCGCAGGCCACCGTTTGTTGGTCCAAGACCTCACCCTAGCCCTTTTGGTCCACAGGCTCCTCAGGACCGTTTGTTTCCGGATGCTCACATTGAACTTCCAGGCTATGGAGGTGACTTCTATGAGAACTACTACGGAGATGACTGAGATAGTAGTAGTTCCACTAGGTATTGTAATAGTTGTATTTCCACCGTCCTGCGTGACTTGTGGAATATGACTTAGCATGTAGTAATTCCGGGGGTGTAAAAAAATAATGTATAGGAGCTTGGGATGCCTCTGATGAGATGTAATCCTCCTCTCACCGTAGTAGTACTTGTTGGTCTTGTACTAAACCTCGTATGGTGTGTATGACGATGGAATAAAAGAAGTAGTTTCTATATCTACCATGTCATACGGATGATCATCTTGCATTCCGAGTTGTCCATTACATTCTACATTCTATGTCGGAATCTTGCCATGTTGGACTAAACCATTGTCTTGTTTTTCCTAGGATGGTCAACACCCGCAACAACCCTGCTCCCCCAGAGCAGGCCGAAGGCAGCAGAGTTGGGGAAACAAATCTGCCTCACCCTCCCTCTCTGGCAGAAGTTATGCTAGAGGCTGAGAGAAACAAGCGGGAGACCGACCGTTTGTTGGAGCGTATTGAACAGAACACAGCACACCATCAGAGGACTAACTTGGTGTCACTCAGTGATTTCATCAAGTTACATCCACCCACGTTCCACCACTCCGTCGAGCCTCTCGACGCTGATGACTGGCTTCGCAGTATTTCTCACAAACTGCGTTCTGCGCTAGTAGCTGAGGCTGACAAGGTCACCTTTGCTGCATATCATCTTGAAGGCCCCGCCAGTCTCTGGTGGGAGAATTATGGAGCTATGCGCCCAGCGGACCATGTCACTACTTGGGCTGAATTCAGCAAGGCTTTCCGTGAACACCACATTCCGGAGGGTCTCATGGACCGTAAACGTGAGGAATTTTGCAGTTTCACTCAAGGTCGACTCTCTGTGGATGCTTACAGCAGGGAGTTCGGTAACCTCGCACGATATGCAACTGAGGAAGTTTCTACTGATGCCAAGAAGCAAGCAAGGTTCTGTAAGGGACTTAGTCCTGAGCTTCGCCGCGACCTCCGTCTGCATGAGTGCACATCTTTTCAGAAGCTTGTTAACAAGGCCATCAGTGCTGAGACTGGTCAGACTGATTATGAAGCAACACGCAAGCATGGCCGTGACTTGGGTTCCTCACCCGGTGCTGGTCCTCAGAAGCGCCGCGTGTGGGTGCCTAATACTGCCCTGCCACCCAGGTTCACACCGAGGCCATCCTTCCAGGCACCTCGCCCAGCTCAGCCATATGCACCAGCCAAGCCCTATGGTGGTCCAACCAACAATGCTTCCCCACGCACCGGCTCCGTGACTTGTTTCAAGTGTGGGGAATCAGGCCACTATATGCGCGAGTGTCCCCAAACCAACCCCAACCAGACAGCAAAAACTGTTGGCCGCGGCAAGCCGACAGGGAAAGTGTTCCACGCCAAGCCGGCCACCGCTGCACGTGGCCATGTCAACTGTATCTCTGCTGAGGAAGCTCAAGAGGATCCCAACGTCGTTCTCGGTACGATCCTTGTTAATTGCCACTCGGCATCTGTTCTTTTCGATACAGGAGCATCTCATTCTTTCATATCCGAAAATTATGCTCGTTTTCATAACACCGTATTCTGTGACATGCCATCCACTATGGAAATTTCTACTCCTGGTTCTAGATGGCAAACCTCTAGAGTAAGCCATGGAAATGAAATTCAAGTCGACAGACTTGTTTTTCTCGCATCTTTGATAGCTCTCAAATCTTTGGATATTAATATCATCTTGGGTATGGATTGGATGTCAGCCCATCATGCCAAAATTGATTGCTTTTCTAGGACTGTTCAACTCACCCATCCTTCGGGGAAGATAGTCAATGTCTTGACCCGAATAGCCAAGCGATAGTTATATTCTCTTAACGCCAGCCCTTTGCCAGACCT
Source organism: Triticum dicoccoides (assembly GCF_002162155.2). NCBI lineage: Eukaryota > Viridiplantae > Streptophyta > Magnoliopsida > Poales > Poaceae > Triticum > Triticum dicoccoides. The sequence goes on from NC_041390.1 coordinate 192,894,811, forward strand.
TGAGGACATTCTGGCAGTCCGTGATTTTCCGGATGTCTTCCCAGAGGAATTGCCAGGTGTTCCACCTGACAGAGATGTCGAATTCGTGATAGATTTCATTCCAGGAACTGTCCCTATTTCCAGAAGACCCTACAAGATGGCACCTTTGAACTAGTCGAGCTTAAGAAACAACTCGATGAGTCCTTGAAAAAGGGTTTCATCCGACCTAGTTCATCTCCTTGGGCTTGCCCCGTCCTCTTCGTCAAGAAGATGGATGGTACGGACCAGATGGTTGTAGATCATCGACCTGTCAACTTGGTCACAATTAAGAACAAGTATCCGCTCCCCAGGATCAATGACCTGTATGATCAGCTCGCTGGATCCTCAGTCTTCTCTAAAATGGATTTGAGGTTAGGCTACCATCAAATCAAAATCAGGAACGGGGACATTCCAAAAATGGCCTTTGTTACTCGTTATGGCCAATACGAGTACACCGTCATGTCCTTCGGTTTAACCAATGCTCCAGCCACCTTCTCTCGGCTGATGAACTCAATCTTCATGGAGTATTTGGATAAATTCGTTGTGGTTTACCTCGATGATATACTCATCTACTCCAAGAACGAGGAAGAACATGTCGAACACCTAAGGCTAGTGTTGAAGAAACTTCGAGAGCATCGCCTTTATGCCAAATTTTCTAAATGTGAATTCTGGTTGTCAGAAGTGACCTACCTAGGCCACATAATTTCTGGTAAGGGCATTGCTGTCAATCCCGAGAGAGTCAAGGCCGTTCTCGATTGGACTCCACCTGAGACCGTTAAACAAGTTAGGAGTTTCCTTGGTCTAGCCAGCTATTGTCGCCGCTTTGTTGAAAATTTCTCCAAAGTAGCCAAACCCCTCACGGAACTTCTCAAGAAAGATAAAAAGTTCGAGTGGTCTCCACAATGTGAGCACAGTTTTCAGGAACTGAAAAGACGTTTAACCTCTGCTCCCGTATTGGTACTGCCAGATTTCTCTAAGGACTTTGTTATCTACTGCGACGCCTCGCGACAAGGACTAGGTTGTATTCTCATGCAAGATCGACACGTAATTGCTTATGCTTCACGGCAACTACACCCACATGAGGAAAACTACCGCACTCATGATCTAGAGCTTGCTGCCGTAGTCCATGCACTCAAAACATGGCGACATTATCTTCTCTGTAATCATTGCGAAATCTACACTGATCACCAAAGTCTGAAGTATATATTCACCCAACCGGATTTAAATCTCAGGCAAAGACGTTGGGTCGAGTTGATCATAGATTTCGACTTAGGAATAACTTACACCCCAGGGAAAGCCAACGTCATGGCTGATGCGCTAAGTCGTAAATCTTATTGTAACAACCTGATGTTACAACAAAGTCAACCGCTTCTCCAGGAGGAATTTCGGAAGCTTAACCTTCACATTGTTCCTCAAGGATTTCTTTCCACCTTGGTGGCGAAACCTACCCTTACGGATCAGATCATCAAAGCACAGAAAGTAGATCCGGGAATTTCCCGCATCAAGAGAAACATCAAGAAAGGAGTTGCGAATTGTTTCTCCATCGATGATCAAGGAGTCGTATACTTCGGGAATCGGCTAGTGGTCCCCAAGGTGCGAAACCTGAGGCGATTGATCCTTAAGGAAGCTCATGAATCTCCTCTCACTATTCATCCCGGTAGCACTAAGATGTATCAGGACCTACGCCAGAGGTTCTGGTGGACTAGGATGAAGAGAGAAATTGCTCAGTATATTGCTAATTGCGACGTCTGCCGTCGTGTAAAAGCAGAGCATCAACGGCCTGCTGGTACCCTTCAACCCCTAGCTATTCCTGAATGGAAATGGGACAAAATTGGTATGGACTTCATTACCGGTTTTCCCAGGACCAAGAGAGGGAATAATGCTATCTTCGTCGTTGTCGATCGTCTTTCCAAAGTGGCCCATTTCTTACCTGTTCGTGAGAGTATAACTGCTAGTCAGTTAGCAGACTTGTACATCTCCCGAATAGTGTCTCTCCATGGTGTTCCTTTGGAAATTAACTCGGATCGAGGAAGTCTTTTCACCTCTCGATTTTGGAAAGTTTCCAAAATGCTATGGGAACCCGCCTTTCTTTTAGTACCGCTTTCCACCCTCAATCAAGTGGTCAAGTGGAACGCGTCAACCAGATTCTAGAAGACATGCTTCGAGCTTCTGTTATCTCATTCGGAATGGAGTGGGAGAAATGCCTTCCATTTGCCGAATTTGCTTATAACAACAGTTATCAATCCAGCTTGGGCAAAGCCCCTTTTGAAGTTCTCTATGGACGAAGGTGTCGAACGCCTCTTAACTGGTCAGAAACTGGGGAAAGACAATTCTTTGGCCCAGATATGATTCAGGAAGCAGAAGAGCAAGTTCGCATCGTTCGTGAAAAGTTGAAAACAGCCCAATCTCGTCAAAAGAGTTAATATGACCGAAAACATAAGGCTATGACTTTTGAGGTTGACGAGAAGGCTTACCTTCGGGTTACTCCTCTGAAGGGAACCCATCGCTTCAGTATCAAGGGCAAATTGGCTCCTCGTTACATTGGACCCTTTCGCATTCTCGCAAAACGAGGAGAAGTTGCCTACCAATTGGAACTACCTCCGCATCTCTCCAGAGTCCATGATGTCTTCCACGTTTCCCAACTCAGGCGTTGCTTCTCGGATCCTATCCGTGGAGTGGACCACGAAACGCTTGATCTCCAAGATAATCTCACGTATCGAGAGTACCCCGTTCGTATCCTCGATCAAGCTGAGCGTACCACTCGACGTCATAATATCAAGTTTCTCAAGGTTCGATGGTCGCACCATTCTGAGAATGAAGCAACTTGGGAAAGGGAGGATCGTCTTTGACTCGAGTATCCCGCCTTCTTCTCGGAGGAACCCAAATTCGGGACGAGATTCTTTTGAGTGGGGGTGAGTTGTCACACCCTAGCTAGTTCATGCATTAGAGTGTTACATCATGTCTATCATTTCATCAGAAACTTGAAGTGGGGATGCCAGAACCCCCAGCCCCCTCTGAAAACAACTAGGGTTTACTAAAAATAATTTCAATGAACCTGAAATGCCCTTCTAAAATGTCCATCATTTTTGTCCTGGTTCAGAACCTCTGCCAAAAGTGATGCACAGTTTTCTAGGTCATCCTCAGGTCTTTGAGTTAATTCATAATTATTTGAATTTGGGCATTTTAAATTTATAAAATATTTCAAATGCTCAAATATCTCCAAACTAAAATGTTTCATGTTGGAAATAATCCAACTATGGACCAGAAGCAGTTTGGTGATTTTAGGAGTTGCCTAGGTATTTTTAATAATTCAACAAAGTTGCAGAATAATAGAAAAAGAAAAAAACAGAAAGGAAACTTACCTGGCGCCTGCAACTCGGCCCACCTGCCGGCCCAGCCCAGCGCCGCGCCAGCGAGCTGCTTGCCGGCCAGGCAGGCAGGCAGGTGCCCGACGGCGGCCGCAGCGTGCGCCACGCAGCTGGCCGTCGCCCTGCTTCACCTCCTCGCCTCGTTGCTGGCTTGGATGAACTCCACGTCGAGCCGTGAACCCCCAGGACACCTCCATTCTCCCCCAACTCCTCTCCCTCGCTCTCCCACGCCATGGCCGACGCCATCGCCGCCACCCCCTCGCCGTAGCCACGCTCTCCGTCAACGCCACGCCGCGCCACCGTGTCCAGGAGCTCCGCCACCCTCCTCTCCTTCGAGCAAGCTGAGCCCCGAGCGCTCGCATGCCCCGAAGCCACCGCACGGACCTCGACCGAACCACCGTCGCCGGAGATCCCCTTCAACGACGTCGCCGCATCAGCTCGTCCCCGACCCCGCCGGTGGCCTCTACGGGTGCTCTGTGAGCCTAGCTACCCCTCCTACCCTTCCTCTCTCGCCCCCGAGCCGTGTAGCCACCGCACGAAGATCACCCGCACGCACCGCCGTGGATCTCGTCGCCGACGTGCTCCCGGCCATCCTCTGGCCACCTCTCGGTGTCCATCGCACTCACCATGCTGCGTTGGGTCCAACCGTGCACTCCCCGCACCTCACCACACACCCTAGCCTCGAGTTCGTCTTCACCCGAACTCCGGTGGCCGCCTAGGTCGTCGCCGGTGCCAACTCCGGCCACCCCGACCCCAACTGACTCCACCAAGAGCCGCGGCTTGTCCTCAGCTCCACCCCGATGCCCTCCGCGACCCATTTGGTGGCCGGAACGGCAAAAACCACTTCCGCCGCCGTGTCGGGCTCGCCGGCGGCTAAACGCCGGTGCAGCTGTGTTGACTTTGACCACGGGTGGGCCCCGGTTGACTCTGTTAAGTCAATGACAGGTGGGGCCCCCTTCTGCTAATTATCCAGATTAGTTTAAACTAAATTAAATTAGTTAATTAGCCACTAACACCCTAGACCCACGCGTCAGGTTTGACCTGGACCGGGTCTGTTGACTTGCTGAGGTCAGCATGACCTCATGCTGATGCAATAAACCTTTTTCTGGAATTAAAACAAATCTAAAATGATTTATAAATTCCAGAAAATAGCCCAAACTTTAAAAATTCATATAAATTCAACCGTAGCTCCAAATCAAACAAATTATATATGAAAAATGATCAGAAAAATCCAATCTATCCATATGTACTAGTTTCATGCATGTTTAAACAAGCTAACTTGAGGTTTAGTGCAGAACAAGATAAAACACTTTAAAGGGCCATTTATGAGTTTGAAATTTGAATCTTTGGTTCAAATTGATTCAAACCCATCTGGTTCTAGTTGCATTAGCCCAACACACTCATGTTGCCATGTTTCATGCATGCATCATATTGTCGCACATTGTTTGGTGATAGTTGTGTATCGGTGTTCTTTGCGACAGGTTCTGCCTCCGAGGAGTACCGTGACTACCCTAGCGAAGAACCGTATCCGTGCATCGATCCATTAGGCAAGCAACCAACCAGTTGATCATATCGATACAATCCCATGTTCTCGCTTCTGCTCTCTTTTACTGCATTAAGACAACGCGTTTCAAACTGCTGTGTGCTATGGTAGTTGAACCCATTTCCTCTGCATGACCTGTCATTGCCACAGTAACTAGATGAAACCCACTAGCATGTGTAGGAGTTGATTGAGCCATATGTATGTGTTGTTCCTACCTTGCTATGCCTGCTATGCTTAGAGTCGTGTCAGGCCTGGTTCATCTGGGTGATGGGCTAGAGTGAAATGATCATGCCGGTATTGAGAGTGATGTGGTGAACACGATTTGGTAAAGGTATCGATGAGAGGCCATGTAGGAGTACATGGTGGGTTGTTTCATTGAAGCCGACCTTAAGCACTGAGATCTGTATGTGTGATTTAAGAATCAGCTACTACCATGCATTGGGCCCGAAACCAATGGACCCTCTCGGCTTCTTATTCACCCTAGTTCTCTGTCCAGGAGTTGCAAGTAGTTTCTGGTGTTTGTAGCCTATTGGAGGCCGTGGACAGCGCTGACCGTAGGGGTGGGCTGTGATGCGGTAGGTACGTGGCCGGGAATACCGGGCACCCGTTAGGTGTCACGGAACCCTATACACATCGTTCGGGGCCGTATGGGAAACCTCGGCCGGACTCCCTGCGGATGGAACCTGGATAGGCGATAAACCTGGATTGGAGACTTAGGTGATTAGGTAGGTCGTGGCCGACACCCACGTTGGGCTTCCGCTTGAAGGTTGCCGAGTACATGTTGTGTAAACGACGGTAAGTGGTGAGAGCATGTATGAAGAAGTACACCCCTGCAGGGTTAACCTAATCTATTCGAATAGCCGCGTCCGCGGTGAAGGACTACTTGGTTGCTTATACAGTTCATAGACAAGTAAACTGGAAACTACTAAAATCTTCAAGATAAGCGTGAGTGCCGAGGATGGCCCCTCCGTAGGAAGGCGGAGGTGGATTCTCGGTAGTGTATTGAAGTGGTGAGTAGTGGACTCGTGTGCGCAAAACCATTTCAAGTTGGAGTCTCGTAGGATAGTTTAGCCAAGAGTCAAAGCTGGCTTGCTGCAATAACTCCACCAACCCTTCTTGATAATGTGCATGTATGTAGGATCTGACGTAAGTCTTGCTGGGTACCTTTGTACTCATGTTGCTATAATTTACATTTTACAGAAGGCGCTGCAACCCCTTCTGATGGGTTCTTCATAGACGTTGACATCGACGGGTTAGACTAAGGCCCAGGTGGTAATCCTGAGCTTGTGAAGGTCCACATAGTATAGCTAGGTTTTCCAAGCCTCTTTTATTTTACTAGTTGTCTGTACTCAGACAAGTTACTTCCGCTGCTGGTTTGTATGACTGTATGATTTGAATGTGGGTCGTGTGACCCGTACCTGTATGTATGTTATGTATGGCTCTCTGAGCCTTTAAATAAAGTACTTGTGTCGTAGAGTCATGTTGTGATGCCTTGTTGTATTTACACATATCGAGCATATTGTGTGTATGATTGAAATGCTTGGTATGTGTGGGATCTGACTATCTAGTTGTTTATCTTTAGTAGCCTCTCTTACCGGGAAATGTCTCCTAGTGTTTTCCATTGAGCCATGGTAGCTTGCTACTGCTCTGGATCACTTAGGCTGGCCGGCATGTGTCCTTGTTCGTTCCTGTGTCTGTCCCTTCGGGGAAATGTCACGCATTGAGTGCCGGAACCCTGTTAGCCCGCTACAGCCTGGTTTACCGGAGTCCTGCTAGCCCAGTGCTATAGCCCGGACCCACTTGCTGATGACCGAGACGTTCGATGCTGGGTCATGGATGCCTGTCCCTGTAAGTCTGTGCCACTTTGGGTTTACGACTAGTCATGTCAGCCCGGGCTCCTTATCATATGGATGCTAGCGACATCATCATATACGTGAGCCAAAAGGCGCAAACGGTCCCGGGCAAAGGTAAGGCGACACCCGTGGGAATACCGTGCGTGAGGCCGCAAAGTGATATGAGGTGTTACAGGCTAGATCGATGTGACATTGAGTCGGGGTCCTGACAATCTTGGCCCATTGCACCCTCACACGGGAAAAGCCCGGCGTGCACCTTTGATGCAAACGGACCACTTGATGACTTCCAGCCGTGGGCAGGCATCCATAAGCCGCCTCACCAGGCCGAAGTAGCTATGGGGAAGGGCGTCGCCAGGCCACAACCGGACTATAAAGCCCTTCATGGCCTGTTCGGCCGCCTTGTGCAGCTCGACCAGTTGCTTCAGCTGGTCGCTCAGAGGCATTGGGTGTTCGGTCCCAGTATACTGAGACCAGAACAGCTTCTCCGTTGAGCTTCCCTCCTCGTCCTGGTAAAACTGTGCGACATCCAACACGTTGCGGGGCAAATCTGCGAATGCTCCTGGAGAGCTCCGAATTCGGGTAAGTAACAAATAATTTATTTTCACATGCTTGCTTTGCATATAGAATGCCTTACCCGCCGCTATCTTCTTCATCGCATCATTCTCCCGGAGGGCCTTTTGGGCTTCGGCCTTAGCAGTCTTTGCGCTCTCGAGGGCCGCCACGGCAAGCTCAGACTCTCGTGTCTTCAAGTCAAGCTCCAACGCCTCATGCTTCATCACGAGAGCGTGGAGCTCTTGCTGCACCTCGCCGACCCGTGCCTCATGCCTCTCCTGCTCAGTGCGCTCCTTGGCCGCTTTGTTTTCGGCCTCGGATAGCGCTTGCTTCAGGGTCGCCACCTCGGTCATGGCCCCTGGCAAATTTACGATGATCCTGTCATTTTTCAATCGCATTCTTTTTATATATATCCATAGACTAGGTACTACTTACCTTTGTTCTCCTCGAGCTGCCTCTTGGCAAGGCCGAGCTCTTCCTTGGACCCTCCGAGGTCCTGCTTCAGTGCGGCGACCTCCGCAGTCAGTGCAGCAGAGGCCAGCAGCGAAGCCTGCATACGCATATAGACATACTTACATTAGACTCCTGCGATATTGTTTGATCCTCCGTTCGGCTTTTCTTTGTGAACACCGAATAGAGGGGCTACTGTATATGCGGTAATATTTTTCCTATATTTCAAATACTTACCTCAAAGCCTGTCAGAAGGCTGGCACAGGCTTCAGTCAGTCCGCTCTTGGTGGACTGAACCTTCTGGACCACCGCACTCATAATAGTGTGGTGCTCTTCATCGATGGAAGCGCCGCGAAGCACTCCCAGCAGATTATCCGGTGCCTCTGGATGGACAGAGGTCACCGGCACAGGCATCTTGCCCCTCTTGGAAGGAGGCCGCCTGTCTGAGTCCGGAACCACTGGAGGTTCCGGCGCGGTATTCGGCTGAGGGCCAAACTCGGAGCCCTCGGGAGCCTTACTCCCTCTGCTCCCGGAGTCCGGAAGGTCGCCTTGAGGCGCCTCCGGGACTGTCTCCCCTCGACCCGATGCCTCTTGAGACAATACCTTGGCGTTGTCCGTAGGGCAAGGGGAGGTGGCGGTCGGAAGTGGATCGCTATCCATATCCGACGAGCCCAGGGAGCCACCCGATGATACATCGATACAGGCTCGTGGCGGTCTGCATAATCATAATTCAGCGTTAGAAGAAATACTACGACAAATGTATGCTATGAGTTACTCTGGCATCCGAATACTTACGACTTTGCCAGGGGCTTGGCCCTGAGCAGCCACTCATCTTCACCTTCGGCGGCGGTGGTGGAGTAGTCCAGAAGGAGAGTCCTTCCCTTCTTGGACCCTTCGCCCCCCCGTTTGGGGCGGCCTTCCTTTTCTTGTCTCCCCCGACTGGAGGGGGAGCATCTTCATCTTCCTCCTCGTCTTCAGGGGACGAGTGCATTGCGGAGTTGTTGGACGATGAGTCCGATAACACCTGGCGTCGGGAACTCTTTCGGGTTCCCTTGGCCTTCTTGGTCTTCTCCGGCACCTTGTAAGGAGCCGGAGTCAGCATCTCCGTCAGGAGAGCGTCCGCAGTGTCTTCGGGCAGAGGGGCCAAACAGTGAATCTACCCCGATGTCTCCACCCAGCCCTTTCAAAGGCATGGAGCTCAGACCCCGCACATGATTAAAGCTAGGGGAAATAAATATCCTATCGGATGTATAGAACTCACCGAATGCACCCGACGCTTCGCGCTTAGCCCGCGGTCCTCGATGAGAGAGGGAGGGACCTCGGCGCCCTTGAATAGCACCCTCCAGACGTCCTTGTGCATCGTGTTGAAGAGCTCGCTCAGAGTCTGGTGCTGGGCCGGGTCGAACTCCCAGAAGTTGAAATCCTATTGTTGGCACGGGAGGATCCGGCGGATGAGCTTGACCTGGACTATGTTGACAAGCTTGAGCTTCTTGCCTGCCATATTCCGGATACATTTCTGGAGTCCGTCCAGCTCCACCGATGGACCCCAGGACATGCCCTTCTCTTTATAGGAGGTGAGCCGCGTGGGGATTCCGGATCGGAACTCGGAGGCAGCCACCCAGTTGGTATTGCGCGGCTCGGTGATGTAGAACGACGCCGATTGCCACCCCTTTATGGTCTCCACGAAGGAGCCTTTAAGACATATAACATTGGGCATCTTGCCCACCATGGCTCCGCCACATTCTGCTTGTTGGCCTCCCACCACCTTCGGCTTGATATTGAAGGTCTTTAACCACATGCCGAAGTGGAGTCGGATTCGGAGGAAAGCTTCACACACGACGATGAACGCCGAAATGTTGAGGATGAAGTTCGGGGCCAGATCATGGAAGTCCAGCCCGTAGTAGAACATGAGACGACAGATGAATGGATGGAGGGGAAACCCCAGTCCGCGGAGGAAGTGGTGGAGGAAAACTACCCTCTCGTGAGGTTCAGGGGTAGGAACAATCTGCCCCACAGCAGGCAGCCGATACGCGATATTCGCGGTTAAGTATCCGGCTCCGCGCAGCTTCTTGATGTGTCCCTCCGTAACGGAGGAAGCCATCCATTTTCCTCCCGCTCCGAACATGATTGGAGAAGGTTGAGGGGAAGGATGTGGACTTGGGCGTTGGAGCTCGAGTGTGCAAGAATGGATGAGCAAGGAGGAAACCTTATCCCTTTATAAGGGCGGCCGAAACTATGCGCCCCCACTAGCCTGGTAAAACTCGCTTATCCCCCAAGCGCCGTAATCGATGGCGCGGTTGGGTTACCCACACCCGTATTGATGAGAATCCCGTAATAAGGGGATCACGATCTCTGCTTTGACAAGACGTGCCAAGAAACTACCTCACGTTATGTGCGGGGCTAGTTAAAGGAAACGGTTCGAATAATCACCGGGCCATGGCGTGATGTCATGTTGCCAAAACATGTTAGCAGATTAGATTTGTGGAAATATTATTCTCTCTACGGTGGTATGTGGAACTTATTTTTCAGGGTTGGACACTATCCTTGTATTCAAATTCTTCCGTGGTGTATTCGGAGGAGGAACCCGCCTTGCAATGCCGAAGACAATACTGCGCGCCGGACTCGTCGTCATTGAAGCCTGGTTCAGGGGCTACTGAGGGAGTCCTGGATTAGGGGGTCTCCGGACAGCCGGACTATATCCTTTGGCTGGACTGTTGGACTATCAAGATACAAGATTGAAGACTTTGTCTCGTGTCCGGATGAGACTCTACTTGGCGTGGAAGGCAAGCCAGGCAATACGGATATGTATATCTCCTCCTTTGTAACCAACCTTGTGTAACCCTAGCCCCTTCTGGTGTCTATATAAACCGGAGGGTTTTAGTCTGTAGGACAACATACAATCATACCATAGGCTAGCTTCTAGGGTTTAGCCTCTCCGATCTCGTGGTAGATCAACTCTGGTAATACTCATATCATCAAGAATAAATCAAGCAGGACGTAGGGTTTTACCTCCATCAAGAGGGCCTGAACCTGGGTAAAACATCATGTTCCCTACCTCCTGTTACCATCTGCCTTAGACGCACAGTTCGCGACCCCCTACCCGAGATCCGTCGGTTTTGACACCGACAGAGGGACATATCAAAAAGCTGCGCGGAGCCGGATACTTAGCCGCGAATATCGCGCATCGGCTGCCCGCTGCGGGGCAGATCGTCCCTACCCCGGAACCTCATGAGAGGGTAGTCTTCCTCCACCACTTCCTCTGCGGACTGGGGTTTCCCCTCCATCCATTCGTACGTGGTCTTATGTTCTACTACGGGCTGGACTTTCAAGATCTAGCCCCAAATTTCATCCTCAACATCTCGGCGTTCATTGTCATGTGCGAGGCTTTCCTCCGCATCCGACCCCACTTCGGTCTGTGGCTGAAGACCTTCAATATCAAGCCGAAGGTGGTGGGGGGCTAGCAAGCGGAATGCGGCGGAGCCATGGTGGGAAAGATGCCCAATGTTATATGGCTCGAAGGCTCCTTCGTGGAGACCATAAAGGGGTGGCAATCGGCGTGGTTCTACATCACCGAGCCGTGCGACACCAACTGGGTGGCGGCCCCCGAGTTTCGATCCGGAATCCCCACGCGGCTCACCTCCTGGAAAGAGAAGGGCCGGTCCTGGGGTTCATCAGTGGAGCTGGACGGACTCCAGAAATGTATCCGGAATATGGCAAGCAAGAAGCTCAAGCTTGTCAACATAGTCCAGGTCATGCTCTTCCGCCGGATCCTCCCATGTCAACAACGGGATTTCAACCTGTGGGAGTTCGACCCAGCCCGGCACCAGACTCTCATCGAGCTCTTCGACTCGACGCATAAAGACATCTGGAGGGTGCTGTTCAAGGGCGCCGAGGTCCCTCCCTCTCTCACCGAGGACCGCGGGCTAAGCGCGAAGCGCCCTACGAATCCGGTAAGTTTTGTACATCTGGTAGGATTTTTACTTCCCATAGCTTAACCATAAGCGGGGTCTGAGCTCCCATGCCTTTGACAGGACTGGGTGAAGGCATCAGAGCAGATCGACTGCCCGACCCCTTTGCCCGAAGACACTGCGGACGCTCTCCTGACGGAGATGCCGACTCCGGCTCCTTACAAGGTGCCGGAGAAGACCAAGAAGAAGGCCAAGGGAACCCGAAAGAGTTCCCGGCGCCAGGTGATATCGGACTCATCGTCCAAAGACTCCGCGACGCACTCCTCCCCCGAAGACGAGGAGGAAGATGAAGATGCTCCCCCTCCAGTCGGGGGAGACAAGAAAAGGAAGGCCGCCCCAACCGGGGGGGGGGGCGAAGGGTCCAAGAAGGGGAGGACTCTCCTTCCGGACTACTCCACCACCGCCGCCGAAGGCGAAGACGAGTGGCTGCTCAGGGCCAAGCCCCTGGCGAAGTCGTAAGTATTCAGATACCAGAGTAACTCATAGCATACCTTTGTCGCACTGCTTCTCCTAACGCTGAATATGATTATGCAGACCGTCCCAAGCCCGTATCGATGTATCTTTGTCGGGCGGCTCCTTGGACTTGTCGGATATGGATAGCAATCCACTTCCGACCGCCACCTCCCCTTGCCCTACGGACAATGCCGAGGTATTGTCTCAAGAGGCACCGGGTCGAGGGGAGACAATCCCGGAGGCACCTCAAGGCGACCTTCCGGACTCCAGGAGCAGAGGGAGTAAGGCTCCCGAGGGCTCCGAGTTCGGCCCTCATCCGAACACCGTGCCGGAACCTCCAGTGGTTCCGGACTCAAGCAGGCAGCCTCCTTCCAAAAGGGGCAAGACGCCCGTGCCGGTGACCTATGTCCATCCAGAGGCACCAGACAATCTGCCGGGAGCGCTTTGCAGCGCTTCCATCGGCGAAGAGCACCGCACTATTATGAGTGCGGTGATCCAGAAGGTTCAGTCCGCCAAGAGCGGACTGACTGAAGCCTGTGCCAGCCTTCTAACGGGCATTGAGGTAAGTATTTGAAATATAGGAAAAATATTACCGCATAGACAATAGCCCCTGATGCTCTGTTTGGTGTCAAAAAGAAAAGCCGAATAGAGGATCAACTAATATCTGCAGGAGTCTAATATAAGTATGTCTATATGCGTATGCAGGCTTCGCTGCTGACCTCTACCGCACTGACTGCGGAGGTCGCCGTACTGAAGCAGGACCTCGAAGGGTACAAGAAAGAGCTCGGCCTTGCCAAGAGGCAGCTCGAGGAGAACAAAGGTAAGTAATACCTAGTCTATAGATATGTATATATATACAAAAAGGATGCGATTGCAAAATGACAGGATCATCTTTAATTTGCCAGGGGCCACACCCGAAGTGGCAACCCTGAAGCAAGCGCTATCTGAGGCCAAAAACAAAGCGGCCTAGGAGCGCACCGAGCGGGAAAAAAGGGAGCACGGGTGGGCGAGGTGCAGCAAGAGCTCCATGCTCTCATGACGAAGCACGAGGCGTTGGAGCTTGACTTGAAGACGCGAGAGTCCGAGCTTGCCGCGGCCCTTGAGAGTGCAAAGAGTGCCAAGGCTGAAGCCCAAAAGGCCCTCTAGGAGATTGATGCGACGAAGAAGATAGCGGTAGGTAAGGCATTCAATATGCAAAGCAAGCATGTGAAAGTAAATTACTTGTTACTTGCCCGAGTCCAGAGCTCTCCAGGAGCATTCGCAGATTTGCCCCGCAGCGTGTCGGATGCCACACAGTTTTACCAGGCCGAGGAGGGAAGCTCAACGAAGAAGCTGTTCTGGTCTCAGTATAATGGTACCGAGCACCCGATGCCTCTGAGCGACCAGCTGAAGTAACTGGTCGAGCTGCACAAGGTGACCGAATAGGCCATGAAGGGCTTTATAGTCCGGATGTGGCCTCGCGACGCCCTTCCCAACAGCTACTTCAGCCTGGTGAGGCGGCTTGTGGATGCCTGCCCACGGCTGGAAGTCATCAAGCGGTCCGTCTGCATTGAAGGTGCACGCTGGGCTTTTGCCCGTGCGAAGGTGCACTGGGCCAAACTGGACGCCGTGAAGCTGGTGAAGGAAGGGCCGCCGCTGGGCAAGGAGCATCGCCAGCCCGAGATGTACTATGAGGGTGTCATGAAGGGTGCCCGTCTTGTACCGGACGAGTGTGCGAAAGATGTAATATTTGAATAAACTTGCTCGTGTAATCCTATATTATGAAAACTTGTTCATATGCGCTATGCAACGCTTGTTTGAATTTAAAATATTACCTTCTGTTCGGCTGTTTATCAAATATGAGAGATGGCTAGTCGTCGGCTTCTGCCCCCACGCCACGAGTGCTGGGGTGTTCGGGATAAACTGAGCACTCTTATTCCCATTTTTGGGTCCTTCGAGGGAGGTGCTCAGCACAACGAACAAGGCAATCGGACTATAATGCGTTATCACTCTCACTTAGCCATATAATTCTATAATTTTAAATTTCGGCGAAGCCCCTAGTATTCGGAAGGCTGAATTCGGGGCGCTATACACGCCTTAACCCGGACAGAGCCGACTCCTCGCTCTAAGCGGCATAAGTCTTTAGGGACTTGAAACCCCTCGAACAGTGACCAGTCTCTCGCCTTATCATGACAGTCAGTTTTAGATTTCTCTACCGAGGTGCTTAGCCCAGCAGAACCGGGGCACAATCACAGTAGTTCTCCCAGTGCTACCTTAGCTGATATAGCAGAACGTAAGGTACCAAAACATGGGAGCCGGGCAAACCCAACTATTGACCCAAGTCATGATTCAGAGCTGATGCATATAATGCTATAAGTTCGGGGTGCCGCATTGTCGAAAGTGTTCGGACTTCTCACGCCGTATTATGGGGTATGCTTAAGCCCCTAGCGTATTGGCTGTACCAGAGTGTACGGGTGCTAGATGTCATGAATGAACATATATATATATATATGTAAAAAAAATAAGAATGCAACAATAGTGTCTTAATGCTATGCATTGTTTATTCAAAAAGGTGCGTTAAAGCAGAATGATACAAGTAGTGTGATAAGCAAAAAGTAGGACTATTTTACATGTCCCTTCCAAGGGCAAGATGAGGAATAGTATTAAAGCAAGTATTTCACTCGTTATCGTAATCCACCTGGGAGTTCCGTGGTTGACGTAGCTTTCTGCCTCCTTGGTTGCTGCATCATGTGTCCGGCAATCATGCTGCCGGACAGGGTTTCCAGAGATTAACGCCCTGAAAGAGAAAAATAACAAAGCGGGAAGCCCCTAGTGCGGTTTAAGCCGCGTCTTGGAGCGTGTCGTAGTCGTGCCCCCTTGCCACCTGTGCCCATGGTATTTTTAATGCGTAATTATGTACTCGTGGCACGGACTTCGCCGTTTGGCTGGGACCGGGGTGGGGGCCGCATTGCTATGCGAGCTCGGAACGTGCCAGGCGGTCTTGTTGCTGATTACTCTGGGCGCGCTTGAAGGTGTCCGGGTCCTTTATCGCCGAACTAGTGGATTGCCTTAAGAGCCTGCTTTGCGCTTCTACTGCAAGGGCCGTAGTGTGCTCCTCCGTGCGGAGAGAGCACTCTGTGTTTCCATTGACTGTGATGACCCCCCGGGGTCCTGGCATCTTGAGCTTGAGATATGCATAATGCGGTACCGCATTGAATCTCGCAAATGCGGTTCGCCCGAGCAGTGCATGGTAGCCACTGCGGAACGGGACTATGTCGAAGATTAACTCTTCGCTTAGGAAGTTATCCGGGGATCTGAAGACCACTTCCAGTGTGACTGAGCCTGTGTAATGGGCCTCTACACCTGGTATGACGCCTTTAAAGGTCGTTTTTGTGGGTTTGATCCTTGAGGGGTCTATACCCATTTTGCGCATTGTGTCCTGATAAAGCAGGTTCAGGCTACTGCCGCCATCCATAAGGACTCGAGTGAGGTGAAATCCGTCAATGATTGGGTCTAGGACCAATGCGGCGAATCCACCATGACGGATACTAGTGGCGTGGTCCCTGCGATCGAAGGTGATCGGACAGGAGGACCATGGGTTGAACTTTGAGGCGACTGGCTCCAACACATATACGTCCCTGAGCGCATGCTTCCGCTCCCTCTTGGGGATGTGGGTTGCGTATATCATGTTCACCGTCCACACTTGTGGGGGAACCTCTTCTGTCCTCCGGTGTTCGGCTGCCGGGGCTCCTCCTCGTCATCGCTATGTGACCCCTTATCTTTGTTTTCGGCATTTAACTTGCCGGCCTACTTGAACACCCAACAATCCCTGTTGGTGTGGTTGGCTGGCTTGTCGGGGGTGCCATGTATTTGGCACGAGTGATCGAGTATACGGTCCAAACTAGACGGGCCCGGAGTGCTTCTTTTGAATGGCTTTTTCCGCTGACCGGGTTTAGAGCCTTTGAATCCGGCATTGACTGCCGTATCCTCGGTGTTGTCACTGTTAATGCGGCGCTTATGTTTGTTGCGACGTGACCTGCCGTTGCCGTCCTCAGTATCCGAAGTACCATGGTTCTTTGATATGTTATTGCTGTGAGCCAACTAGCTGTCCTCTCCCGCACAAAAGCGGGTCATGAGTGTCGTGAGGGCTACCATAGATTTCGGCTTTTCCTGGGCAAGGTGCCAGGCGAGCCATTCGTTGTGGATGTTGTGCTTAAAAGCTGCTAGGGCCTCTACATCCAGACAGTCGATGATTTGATTTTTATTTGTTAGGAACCGTGTCCAGAATTGCCTGGCCGATTCCTATGGCTGCTGAATTATGTGACTCAAGTCATCGGCATTTGGTGGTCGCACATAAGTGCCCTGAAAGTTGTCGAGGAATGCGGCTTCCAGATCTTCCCAACAGCCAATGGACTCTACTGGCAAGCTGTTGAGCCAATGCCGAGCTAGTCCTTTGAGTTTGAGTGGGAGGTATTTGATGGCGTGTAGGTCATCACCGCGGGCCATGTGGATGTGCAGGAGTAAATCCTCGATCCATACCGCAGGATCTGTTGTGCCATCGTATGATTCTATATTTACGGGTTTGAAACCCTCTGGGATTTGATGATCCATTATTTCGTCTGTGAAGCATAAGGGGTGTGCAGCACCTCTGTACTGGGCTATATCGCGACGCAGCTCAAATTAGTCTTGCCCGCTGTGTTCGGCCCGGCCGGACTTACTTTTACTGTATCTGGCGTGACGATTATCATCTCGCATAGTGGCACGCCCTCGTGATCCGTAGATCGATCTTGCATGTTTTGCTTTGTCCTCCAATACGTCTTGCAGGTCTGGCATATTTCCCCATGCCTTTTTATTTGAATGGCGTCGGGGTGCGGGCTAAGCTTTTGGCTGGAATGCCTCTCTGTTGCGGCCACGAGGTGGCCGATCAGCCACGTCATACGCTGGGGATGTAGGTTTTGGTGCTTCCGCCTCCAGTCGGGGTAGCAACCTGCACTTTGGGTAACTCTTGGAGGGGCATTCGAGTTTATATTCCTCGGCCGCCAGGACTTCAGTCCATCTGTCAGCTAGCAAATCTTGATCAGCTTGAAGTTGTTGCTGCTTTTTCTTAAGGCTATTTGCCGTGGCTATAAGCCGGCGCTTGAAGCGCTCTTGTTCGACGGGATCCTCTGGCACGACGAATTCATCATCATCGAGGCTTTCCTCGTCTTCAGAGGGAGGCATGTAATTATCATCCTCCGCCTCTCCATCTGCCGCTCTCTCAGGAGGGCTGGCTTCTCCCTCCTCCTGCTCTAAATCTTGCTGGAGGGGATTGTTGTTGTCTTCGGCACTGTCCGGAGTGCTACCATCTCCGGTGTCGGTATCACCGCTTTTTCCTTGGCGGGACTTAGAGCGGCGCCGCTGACGCCGGCGCTTTGGTTGCTTCTTGGAGGGGTCATTCTCCGCTGTCCCGTCGCTATTGCCTTCTTTGGGTGTGTCCACCATGTATATGTGATATAACGAGGTGGCTGTCCAGTGCCCTATGGGCAGTGGTTCCTCTTTGCCTCCCGCATCGTCGTCCATACCGTCGATGTCTTCGGAGTCAAAGTCGAGCATGTCGGTTAAGTCATCGATAGTGGCTACTAAGTGGGTGGTGGGTGGACGACGAATTTCTTCATCATCCGCATCCCAATCCTGCCGGATGTAGTTCGGCCAGGACTCTCCTGACAGGGAGAGAGACCTTAATGAGTTTAGTATGTCTCCAAAGGGCGAGTGCTGAAAAATATCCGCGGAGGTAAACTCCATGATCGGTGCCCTGCCGGATTCGATAGGCACGGGCGCAGGCGGTTCGGAGTCCGTGGTCGGAGAAGGATCCGACAGTTTGGCAACACAGCTCTCGTGAAAGGTAAGGTCAATATTCGGCTCGATCGCCGCTGAGGATACGGCTTCCGTGGCCGGGTCTATCCACCCGTCAATGGATGGCGTGACTGGTTTTGAATTGAGGGTCGGAGCAGTCGCCGATGCGATATCCTGAACATTGTCTGATGGCAGAGCTAAATCATGCTCATCGGGACCGTGCAGCGCACTTGGCACGGGTTCGAATCCATCGAAGATCAAGTCTCCGTGGATATCGGCCGTGTAGTTTAAGCTTCCAAACCTGATCTGGTGGCCAGGGGCGTAACTTTCGATCTACTCCAGATGGCCTAGCGAGTCAGCCCGCAGTGTGAAGCCGCCGAATACAAAGATCTGTCTGGGGAGAAAAGTCTCACCCTGGACTGCATCGTTATCGATGATTGAAGGAGCCATCAAGCCTAATGGCGACGACATAGAGGAACTCTCAATGAAAGCACCAATGTCGGTGTCAAAACCGGCGGATCTCGGGTAGGGGGTCCCAAACTGTGCGTCTAAGGCAGATGGTAATAGGAGGCAGGGGACACGATGTTTTACCCAGGTTCGGGCCCTCTTGATGGAGGTAAAACCCTACGTCCTGCTTGATTTATTCTTGATGATAGGAGTATTACAAGAGTTGATCTACCACGAGATCGGAGAGGCTAAACCCTAAAAGCTAGCCTATGGTATGATTGTATGTTGTCCTACAGACTAAAACCCTCCGGTTTATATAGACACCGGAGGGGGCTAGGGTTACGCAAGGTCGGTTACAAAGGAGGAGATATCCTTATCCGTACTGCCTAGCTTGCCTTCCACGCCAAGTAGAGTCCTATCCGGACATGGGACGAAGTCTTCAATCTTGTATCTTCATAGTCCAACAGTCCGACCAAAGATATAGTCCGGCTGTCCGGAGACCCCCTAATCCAGGACTCCCTCTACTATCCTGATGAATGGGCCAAGCACCAGGCCAAGCTAGCCAAAATAGTTAAGGAACCAGTGAGGAAATTTAATGAAGACTCTACTGCTGCTGTTACCACTATTGAGGCCTCTGCAAGCAAGCCAAAGAAGGCCATGGCAAAGAAGCCTGCTCATATGCTAAGTGCTTCACCCCCAATTCCCTCACGGCCAAGTTCCTCAGCAATGCCCTCACGGCCAGATTCTTCAAAGCCCTCACGACCAATTCCTCAAGCGGCTCCAGCTCCTCCAAAGTCCTCAGCTCCTCCGTCAAAATCCTCAGCACCTGTGCATCTCGCCACGTGCCAAAGGACAACATGCATCTCTATTGCCTCAGGAGCTTTTGCTAGTTCTTTAGCTCCACCCAATTCATCAACTGGCCCCTCTCTACTGAAGAAAAAGGCCACTGTTGGATGAGGCTCTCGACCAAGTCCTCACAAGAAGCAGGTCGCCTTTCAAGTAACATCTGAAGACGACGAAGCTGATGAGGAGGAACTTGCTAAAATCATTAGAGACAGGCAACTCAGGGCTGCTAGAGCCAAAGGCAGCAATGTGCCATTGATACTGGATCCGAAGTTGATCCTAGACTTCATCGACCTATGGCACAAGTATCCCAACACACCTTTGCTGGAGATGAACCTCACTCCTGGTCAAAGTCATGTTTTGACTGCCTTCATTGACTCCTGGTCAAAGAACTTGTTGCTCTTCAATCTGAGATCAAGAAACTAAGTGATGAATTTGATCGCTACTATGCTGACTGGCTTGGTGCCAAAGTCAGATTTGTCAAGATAACTGAGAAGTTCACTTCCAATGTTGCAGCCCCAACGCTATAAGAAAATCATCAGGCTGAGGCATCTGCTCAGCCTACTGAAGAGCATGCCAACACCACCGATGAAAATCAGGCTGCTAAAGATACTCAGAGTACCAGGGCTGATGACTGCATTCAGCCGTTGAAGAAATTGCCAGGGCAGCCACTAGTGTTGTACCTAAAGAAACTGAAGAAGTCAGGGCAACTGCATCAGTTGTGCCTGAAGTTATTGAACGAAATTCCTCTGCTCCTCCTGCACCTACCCCAACTCCGATCCTTCCATCTGCATCAGATGTGAAGAAGACCAAGGCTGCAGAGCGTGCAGCTGTGAAGAAAAGGAAGGCATCAACCGTATTAGATTCTTCAGCTCCAAAGAAGATGAAGCCGCTGACTAGATCTTTTGACAATCCAATTGATATTGCTCCTGTCTCATCCATGCCATCAAAGGACCTTGTTCCTTTTGATGAAGAATATGAGATCCCGAGTGGATCTGATGATGACATTCCTTTTGATGCTTCTTCAGAGCAGTTGGATGAAGAAATTGAAGCGGATGCAATCCCTTCAACCCCAATAGTCTCATCGCCCATGGCTTAGTTCACTTCTGAAGAGGCCGGTGTTGAGGAAAAGAGTGAAGAAGAAGATGTGGACATTGGGTGCACAACTCCAGTGTTCAACGATGACTTTTGGGAAAGTCAGCACCCCAATTCTCCTCTGTTCACACCCCTTCAACAAATTCCTCAGTCCCATGTGACCACTAAAGTTCAAATGGGATCTGAAGAACCTCATGCCACACCGTCTATCCATGAAGAGATTCCAACCACTAGTGCTGAAGAAAATGTTAATGAAGAATTGAAGACCCAGGCTGTCACTGAAGAAGAAGCTGAAATTCCTCAGCTAGTGGATCCTGAGATTGCGATTCCCGAGGTAGTGATGCAATTGACCGATATCCCTTAGCCCAAGCCAAAGGATTCCTTCTCAAAGAAGCAGAAATTCAAGGCTGATGACTTCTTCAGCGAACATGTGTTCTTCACAGACTATAACCCTTATGACTCTGCTCATCTTAGAAGGAAGCACTTCTGGACTGTCAGCCAAGCAAACTTTTATTCTTCACTGCTCTTCAACAAGGACAAAGTCTTCGAACATGAGCATATTCCTCACATGGACATGGAATCACTGCCTTGCTTCACCCTGGTCCTCAGTGTGCTTCACGATGTAGGACAGCTCAACTTTTGCATGGATATTTGCAATTGGAATGAAGAGCTCATTCTTTAGTTCTATGCAACTCTGCATATCACAGGCAATGCTGACGATGTGAACTCTTGGGTATTGGACTGGATGACAGAAAACACACATTTCAAAGCACTAGCCTTTGAATTACTTCACGGCCTGCCTGTCAGTCCTCCCCTTGAAGGCGCTCGTTGCATCTATCATGAACCTGAACTCACTGCTCACTGCATGCAAGTGTTGATGAAACCGCTGAAGCCAGGTCAAGCTCCAAGGACCAAATTCATCGTGAAGGAATTGGTGTTTGTGCCTAGAACTGTCTATCGCATTCTGACGAAGACATTGAGTCCAATCGAAGGCCACGGTTCAAATGATGAAGAAGTTGTTGGCATCATGAAGAATCTACTATTCAATATCATACACGGCATTCCTATCAACTACCATGATTTCTTCATGAGGACTCTTGCAAATGTTGCCCTCTCTCCATTTGAGTTGAAGCCTTATGCTCCTTGGATAATGAGATTCCTTAGAACTAGGTCTTCACTCAACTACAAGGCTGATTTTCAGAATCATGTCAGTTACTTGCCCCCCATTGAAGTCCTCAAGAGGACATTTTCTTCATCTGATGAAAAGGGAAAGGCTACTGTAATTATTGATGAAGGCATTCATCCATTGGATGGTCAGTTTCACAAAGCTGCATCTTACTCCACCAATGATGATTTTGCTACTCATGATTCCGCCGCTAATGCATCAAAGCCAAATCCTCAAGCCATAGCTCCCAGGGTGATGACTGACCATGAGCTTCTTCTTAGTCTTCACCAGAAGGTGGATCGAAACCACAAACGGGTTAAGTGTCAGTTTGGTTCTATTCTTCACAACATGACTGTTACACATGATGCAGTGAAGAAAAACCATTACTACCTCCATGAAGTCTTCGGTAGCACCTGGGTTGTTTTGTCACATATGTATGGTGATGATGATCTGAAGCAAATGGGTTTCAAGCAGGACTTTGAATGGTCTCAGCCGCCACTGGCGAAGAAATTCAAGAAGACTAAAGTTCCTTCCTTGGTAGCCAGCTCATATTCTTCATCACATGAAACTGATGAACATGAAGACTTGGACGACACTGAGGCAGGCCCTACAACAACAAACGACCCTGACAACGCTGGCGCTCCTCCATCAACTTGATATTCTTTAGGGGCGTTAGTCCTCTTTTTTCGATCATTTTTCGACCCTGACAAAGGGGGAGAAATTTGAGTTAGTCTTCAAGCGGGTCTATCTATATGGGCGTTTTTTGTTGCAAAGTTACAACTCTCATTCTTCTGAGACTTTATTCGATCGAATTGTAAACTTAAACCCGATGGTGGTCTGATACTTTTGTTGTGTTCTTCTGCATGCTTATTCCTCATATATGTTAATGCACGCATGTTGAATTACATCAGTCACCGTATTTCATCATGCATTTCAAATTCTTCATATTATACGTTAAATGCGTGTACGGATTACAAAATATAGGGGGAGATCTCCATGATCCTACTCTTCAAAGTGTGCATTGCTTCAAAAGCTAATTCCTCACTATGCACATCTTCAGGGGGAGTTCTTCTATATCTTGCAATCAAATTCCTCAATATCAGTATTTACACTTCATATGTTTATCCCCATTGAAAACTTAACCTATATTGTCATCAATCACCAAAAAGGGGGAGATTATAAGTGCATCTAGTGCCCCTTAGTGATTTTGGTGTATTGAAGACTTATAGGTTAAGGGACTAATGCGTTTGTGAGTGTACACAGGTCTATATGTCTATGAGGAGTTTGATATTTACAGAGAAAGTCGACCCCTAAAAATGAAGTTCTTCGAGTGAAGACTTTGGATTTCTGAAGACTTTGAAAGTGAAGAAATTGGTGTGATCCAGAAGACTTGGTATTCATTCGAGGAAGATGAAGCGTGAAGACTTTTATTTTTGTAGTTTCATTTTCTATTTCTTGAGTCATAGGAAACACCATACTGTTAAAGGGGGTCGAGGAAATACTAAGGAAAAATTTCCAAGTGATGCTCAACTCAAATCCTACATCTACCAACCCCTTCGAGTGAAGCTATTGGAAATCTCATATAGTTCAGTCAAATTTCTTCAGTGACAGAGATGAAGTTCTTCTGGTCTCTGAGGAATTTGTTCTGACTGAGGAGTTAGGAATTTGCCAATGCAGATTGCCTACACAGTGAGGAACATGATAGCCCTGAGGAATTTGATACTCAAAATTCCGACCGTTGTTGTGCTATGCACCAGCTGTCCCAAAATATCTACCCACCTAATGGTCATATCATTGAAGGGCATTTATGTCTTATCATGTCGGGCTGCTCCCTAGGCTATAAATAGCCGCCCCCTACAACCACTAGCTGGTTGGCTGCTCCGAGAGAAACTGACACTTGTCATTTGAGAGCATCCTTTCCTCCGAGGACTTTGGGCGAAAATCATCAAGTGAGGAAATCCCAAACCCAAAGTGATTGAGCATCAGTGAAGAGATTGATCCTATGTGGATCCGACGCTTGTTACCTTTGAAGACTGTGCATGTAACACCCCGGATGTAATTTACCTTATTGTATTCCAACTCTTGCCATTTCCGGCACTAAGTTATTTTATTTCATCATTGTCAGGTTTTTGTCTCCGTGTGTTTTGTCTTTGTCATGCATCTCAAATCATGTCATCATGTGCATTGCATTTGCATACGTGTTCGTCTCATGCATCCGAGCATTTTCCCCGTTGTCCGTTTTGCATTCCGGCGCTCCTATGTCACCCGGTGTCCCTTTCTACCTCTTTTCGTGTGCAGGTGTTAAACATTTCCAGATTGGACCGAGGCTTGCCATGTGGCCTTGGTTTACTACCGGTAGACCGCCTGTCAAAGTTTCGTATCATTTGGACATCGTTTGATACTCCAACGGTTAACCGAGGGACCGAAAAGGCCTCGTGTGTGTTGCAGCCCAACACCCTTCCAAACTGGCCCAAAACCCACCTAAACCCCATCTATCATCTAGAGCCTTCGATCACGATCGCGTGGCCGCAAACCACACCTCATTTGGAGCTTCCTAGCTCCCTCTACCTCTATAAATAGGTCTCCCCTCAAAAATCTCGGGTCTTCTTCCCTAACCCTAGCCATTTTTCCCCACAGCGCCGGACAAGGTCCGGGCGCGCCGGAAATCACCGCCGCCAACCGGAGGCTGCCACGTGGCAACCGCTGGCGCCTCCCACCGTGGCCCGCCGCAGCCCACGCCGGGCCCCCGAGAGCCCGCGCGCGCCCGCGCCTCCTCTCCTCACCGCCGCCGCCCACGTCGTCCTCCTCCTCCCGCACGTCGCCGAGCCGCCGCTCAGGCCGCCACCGCCCATCTCCGGCAAGGGTCGCCGCCTCCAGCGCCACCCGCCGTCCCGCTGCTCCGGCCGAGCCCCGCCGCCGACCTCCTCCCCGCCGTCCCGCCGCGTCGGCCGGCGACCTACCGACCCCGCCCACCACCGATGTCGCCACCTTCGGCCGCCTCGAGCTTCATCGCTGGTGAACAGTGTTCCGGCAGCTACAGGAACTCCGGCCATCCTCGTAACCCGTGCCGAATCTAGATCTGGATCTGGGAGATCGGTTGACTTTTTCGTCCCTAAACCCTAGCATTTTCGTCATCTTTGACATGCCATAACTCTGCGTCCATAGCTCCGATTCGTGCGTGTAGCATATCAAAATGTTTGCCTTGACGAGTACATCATTTCATCGCATTGCATCATTTTCATTTGAGCTCATCTTGATGCCCAAAAGGCTGTTGGAAGAGGGCTATGTGATGATTATGTCAGATCTGTTTCAGCAAGTGGCCTTTTGTCATTTTTGCCATGATTAATGTGTGCATGCTATGATCCTGAGCTCTACATGTGTTTTGTTATATACCATGCCATATTTACAGGGGTGTATGCAATGTATTTGTGTGATCTTTGTGGTGACTAGCACAAGCATGCAAAGTAGCTTACTCAATGATGCTGAATTCAGGGACTTAGAATTTCACTAAGTCCTTGTTCTGTTTTTGTTTTTATGCCATATGTTCATGTTGTTTCCTAGTGATCCGTGCCTCTTTTGAGGATGATCAGTAAGGATATTTTCTAGATATTGTGGTGCTCTATCCATCCATGTCTTTGTTTGCAATTATGGAGCACCCTAGCTTGAGTCAATCGAGCTCTCCTTTTGCTATAAAATGTTCCTGGCAGATTGTTAACTTGTTTAGCGATTTTGCCGAGCTTGTTGTTGTTGATCCGTGCATGCTATGTTGTTGTTCTTGCCATGTCTAGCTTCTATGCCATGTCTATTTGCTGGGTGTATGCTTAGCTTGTCGTGCAATGCCACGTAGTGAGTGCATCGAGCTCGTAAACATGCCTACTTGTTAACTGTTTTGCCATGCTCCAGTTTTTCACTAAGTCTGAATCTGTTTATGTTTTTGCTATGTTCATATGCTTGCAATTGTATTTTCTGATCCCTTTTGGCTCATGGTCACTAAGGGAGTTTTGTTATATGCTTTGGGTAGCTTCATACCATGCCTTGCTTTTCCATGATATGTTCCTGTAGCATGTAGTTTTCGTTCTCTAAAGATTGCTTCCTGATGATAAATTCCTGACATGCTGTTAATTTCACAAAGTCTGAAACCTGTTATCTTTTGCACTTTTGCCATGCTTGTTTGAACCTGCTATTGATTGAATTAGCCGTAGCTCAGTGTTCATCTTTTGTCAAGAATCATGAGTGGATCTATGCCATGTATTTTGTTGTCATGTTGGAGCGCTGTAGCATGTGGTTCTTGATGCATTTAGGAGGCTACTTGCTGATTATCGTAGACCGGTGCCATATTTGTTTTGCTTGCCATTTCCAAACCGTGCATCCGATTCCGGTGATCTTTATATCGATTTCAACCAAAATCACCACACCTTTCCATTGGAACTCTTGGATTTCCAAGATGAGGCCAGGTTCAATCATTCCTTTTCAAATCATGCCTATGCATCCCATATCGCACCCCGCATATCATATCATGTTTGCATCATGTTGCTTGAGCATTGCATGTGGTTGATTGTGTTCCTTTTGTTTGTTGTTCTTGCTTGGGTAGAGCCGGGAGACGAGTACGTGAACGAGGAGCCCGTCGAGTTCGCTTATGAGGATGAAGGCAACTCTGAGAACTTTGCAGGCAAGATGACCATACCCTCGAAATCACTTCTATCTTTGCTTGCTAGATGCTCGCTCTTTTGCTATGCCTATGCTATGGTACCTACCACTTGCTTATCATGCCTCCCATATTACCATGTCAAACCTCTAACCCACCATGTCCTAGCAAACCGTTGTTTGGCTATGTTACCGCTTTGCTTAGCCCCTCTTATAGCGTTGCAAGTTGCAGGTAAAGATTGGAGATCGTTCCTTGTTGGAACATTGTTTATTGTTGGGATATCACAATATTATCTTGTTTATCTGAATGCATCTATATACTTGGTAAAGGGTGGAAGGCTCGGCCTTTTTCCTAGTGTTTTGTTCCACTCTTGCCTCCCTAGTTTCCGTCACATCGGTGTTATGTTCCCGGAGTTTGCGTTCCTTACACGGTTGGGTTATGATGGGAACCCCTTGACAGTTCGCCTTGAATAAAACTCCTCCAGCAATGCCCAACCTTGGTTTTACCATTTGCCACCTAGCCTCTTTTTCCCTTGGGTTTCCGGAGCCCAAGGGTCATCTTTATTTAAACCCTCCCGGGCCAGTGCTCCTCTGAGTGTTGGTCCAAACTAGAGCCGCTTGTAGCGCCACCTCGGGGAAACTCGAGGGTTGGTTTTAGTTGTACGGATTGCTTATCTGAGTGTGCCCTGAGAACGAGATATGTGCAGCTCCTATCGGGATTTGTCGGCACATTCGGGCAGTGTTGCTGGACTTGTTTTACCATTGCCGAGGATGTCTTGTAACCGGGATGCCGAGTCTGATCGGACTGTCTTGGGAGAAGGAATATCCTTCGTTGACCGCGAGAGCTTGTGATGGGCTAAGTTGGGACTCCCCTGCAGGGATTTGAACTTTCGAAAGCCGCGCCCGCGGTTATGGGCAGATGGGAATTTGTTAATGTCCGGTTGTAGATAACATGAAACTTAACTTAATTAAGATGTGCCCACCGCGTGTGTAACCGTGATGGTCTCTTCTCGGCGGAGTCCGAGAAGTGAACATGGTGTTGGAGTAATGCTTGGCTTAGGTTGTTCTAGGATCACTTCTTGATCATAGTTGTTTGACCGTGCTTTTGCCTTCTCTTCTCGCTCTCTTTTGCGTATGTTAGCCACCATATATGCTAGTCGCTTGCTGCAGCTCCACATCATACCTTTACCTTACCTATAAGCTTAAATAGTCTTGATCGCAAGGGTGCGAGATTGCTGAGTCCCCGTGACTCATAGATTACTTCCAAAACCAGATGCAGGGACCGATGATACCATTCCAGATGATATGACCGAGCTCAAGTGGGAGTTTGATGAAGATTCTCGTCGTTACTACGTGTCTTTCCCAGATGATCAGTAGTGGTGCCCAGTTGGGGCGATCGGGGACTTTGTCGCATTTGGGGGTTGATCTTTATTTTGGTTCCGTAGTCGGACCGTGAGTGTATTGGATGAATGTAATGTTATTTATTTATTTGTGTGACGTGGTGAGTGTAAGCCAACTATGTATCCTTTCCCCTTTATTTATTTACATGGGTTGTTGTGAAGATTACCTCACTTGCGACATTGCTTTCAATGCGGTTATGCCTCTAAGTCGTGCTTCGACACGTAGGAGATATAGCCGCATCAAGGGCGTTACAAGTTGGTAATCAGAGCCTTCCCCGACCTTAGGAGCCCCCTGCTTGATCGAATCGTTGGCGTTGTTGAGTCTAGAAAAATGTTTTGTGTCATTTAGGACTATATATATCGGAGAGATAGGAATTCTTTTTACTCCTCAGTCCCTTCGTCGCTCTGGTGAGGCATCCTGATGTAGAGTTTTGACTCTTCTCTTCTCAAATTTCACTAAAAAAAATTTAGGATCACGCGGGTATCTTGGAATCGTCCTGATGGTTTTGTGACGAGAACATTGTTCTTGGTGCCTCCTGACATTTAGGGGTTGTGGTAGTGTCCCGGGGAGTTGAGATCCGAGGTGTTGTTGTCACAATTTTATCGTTGAGATTCTGGAATACCTGAGTTTCGCCGACATCAAATATCTCTTTTATGCAGTTGTTGGTGAGATAACCTCGATGCCACCCAGTACTGGGGCGGGAGTTCAGGAGTATTGTCATAAATCGTATAACGGATGCTGTTCGAAGGTTGAGGTAAATGATTTCCGAAGGTTTCTTGGTTATGTGTTGAAGGATGGATACAGCTGGATGTAGGATTTGCTAGTTTTGGGTGAGATATTATGCTTCCCCTATATCCCCAACACCTGATTGCATAACCGGGAAGGTTTGGGAGTTTCATAGGTGGGAATTCATGTAGCTCTAGTTCTTCTTCCGCGAATATTTGGTTTGGGATTGGGTAATCCTCACCAAGTATTTGCTCTTGTTCGTACCTTGTTGTTTTTCTTCTACCTCTATTAAGTGGCTTCTCAATTTATGGAAATGTGACCATTTCGATTGGAATGCATTCGTTCTTTTGTTCAGATGTGAAGACTATATGTGCAATTTCGATCCATTTGATTCAGCTTGAATATTTATCTGTCAAGATGCTAACGGATGTCACCCTCTTCAAGATGGCTCTTGCTAAGGGCAACAATCAGAATCAGGATCCGCCACCACCACCTCCACCCCCGGAGGCATGGCAAGCTGTGATGGCCGCTACCAATGCAAATACGCAGCTGATCATGCAAATTCTACATGAGCGCAACCAAGGCCATGGCAACAATCAGAATCAGTTTGCTACACTCAACCAGTTCCTTGCTAACCAGCCAAAGACCTTCAGCAACTGTGTTGAGGCAACAGACGCTGATGATTGGCTCGTGGATATCTGCAAGCATTTAGAGTGCAACAACGTTAGGCCTAAGGACTTTGTCAAGTTTGCTTCCTTCCAACTCAAAGACCAAGCTGCAGAATGGTTTCAGCAGTACAAAGATTCCAGAGGAGGCCGTGTGATTACCTGGGATGAATTCCGTCAAGACTTCAAAGCTCATCACATTCCTCAGAGTGTTGTTGAAAGCAAGCGTGAGGAATTCCTCAACCTGAAGCAAGGCACTATGTCTGTTTACCAGTACAACATCATGTTTCAGAAGCTCGCCCATTTTGCTAAGCAAGACGTCCCTGACGAGAAGAACATGATATACCAGTTCAGAGGTGGTCTCAGAGAAGAACTCCAGCTAGCTCTCGTCCTCTTTGAGCCCAAGAAGTACGATGATTTTTACAACATGGCAATGAAGCAAGAGGCTGCCCAACTGAAGTGTGATGCTTCCAAGAAGCGAGTCAGAGATGCAACTCATTCTTCCTCAACTCAAGTGGCTAAGCAGCAAAAGTATTGGCTGCCTCCTCCTCCGTTCCGTCAGCCTTATCAGTAGAAGAGCAAAGGTGGCAATGGATCTTCCCACCCACCCAACCCAGGCTTTCGGAACAAGACTTCGTCTCAAGCTCCAAGATCAAGTGCTCCGTATCACCGTCTGCTCTCGGAGGTCACGTGCAACAAGTGCCAATAGAAGGGTCACTATGCCAACAAATGCTTCAATCAGAGGTGTCTTCCTCCACCTCCTCCTGTGATATCTGCTAGCAATGCAGTGGTCAAGCATAACCCCAAGCACGCCAAGGTCAACATGATGAATGCAGCTCAGGCAGAGGACTCGTCAGATGTCATCATGGATAACCTTCCTGTTAACGATATTCCTGCAAAAGTTCTTTTTGACACTGGTGCATCACATTGTTTCATCTCGAGACCTTTTGCATCTAAGCATGATTTTGTTACTCAAGTGTTGCCAAAACCTTTGGCTATTGTCTCTCCGGCCCGTCAAATGACTTCTCGAGTATGCGTTCCGGATGTTTCAATCACATTGGGTGACTATAAGTTCCTGTCTTCTCCTAATGTTCTTGGTGACTCGGATATCGATCTTATTCTTGGAATGGATTGGCTTTCTAAGATCAAGGCTCGGCTTAATTGTGCTGCCAGGCAGATTCAGTTGACTCATTCGTCCGAGGATGTAATTGTCTTTGCCGCTCGGGATGATACCATTCGACTGTTTTCTCTCAATGAGAAGGGCGAGCTGGATGCCATCTCTCAAATTCCAGTCGTTTGCAAATATCAAGACGTCTTTCCAGAAGAGCTTCCAGGAATGCCTCCGCACCGGCCAGTTGAATTCGCCATCGATCTTGAGCCTGGCACGGAACCTGTTTGAAACGTCCTTACAAGTTTGGACCTGAAGAGTTGAAGGAGCTGAAGAAGCAAATCAATATTCAAGAGCGAATGGGTCTCATCCGACCTAGTTCTTCTCCGTGGGGTTGTGGAGTTCTTTTTGTGAAGAAGAAGGATGGAACGGACCAACTCTGTGTCGACTACCGTCCATTGAACAAGAAGACTATAAAGAACAAGTACCCACTTCCCAACATCAACGAGCTGTTTGAACAACTCAAAGGTGCTCAAGTATTCTCCAAGCTTGATCTCTGTATGGGCTATCATCAGATTCGCATTCGTGAGCAAGATATTCCTAAGACAACATTCAGAACAAGCTATGGTTCATATGAATACAATGTCATGTCTTTTGGCCTTGTCAACGCTCCGCCAACATTCTCTCACATGATGAACTTCATCTTCAACCCCTACACAAATGACTTCTTCTTGGTCTACCTCGATGACATTTTGGTCTTTTCCAAAACAAGGAGGATCATGCCAAGCACTTGCGTTTGGTGCTGGATAAACTCAGAGAACATTAGTTCTATGCCAAGTTTTCAAAGTGCGAGTTTTGGCTCGATGAGGTTCTCTACCTTGGGCATATCATCTCTGCCAAGGGCATAGCGGTGAATCCTGAGAAGGTGTCTGCAATTGTGAATTGGGAACCACCTCAGAACGTGAAGCAACTCCGCAGCTTCCTTGGGCTCGCAAGCTATTGTCGAAGGTTCGTCGATAACTTCTCAAAGATCGCGAAGCCTCTTTCCAACCTTCTCCAGAAGCACGTCAAGTATGTTTGGTCTCCTGAATGTGACATCGCTTTCAACACCCTGAAAGAGAAGTTAGTCACTGCTCCAGTTCTGACTCCTCCTGATGAATCCAAACCGTTTGAGGTCTTCTGTGATGCTTCTCTTCAAGGTCTTGGTGCAGTGTTGATGCAAGAGAAGAAAGTTGTGGCTTATACCTCTCGCCAGTTGAAGCCCAATGAAAAGAACTACCCCACTCACGACCTCGAGTTGGTGGCAGTCGTGCATGCTCTTTTGACTTGGAGACATCTCTTATTGGGAAGAAAAGTGGACATCTTCACTGATCATAAGAGTCTCAAGTACATCTTCATTCAGCCAAACCTCAACCTCAGGCAGACTCGTTGGGTCGAGATGATTCAAGAGTATAATCCGAGTATCGAATATACTCCAGGCAAGGCCAATGTTATTGCTGACGCATTGAGCAGGAAGGCTTACTGCAACAGTCTGATTCTCAAGCCTTACCAACCCGAGCTTTGTGAAGCTTTCCGCAAACTCAATCTGCAAGTTGTTCCTCAAGGTTTCCTCGCCATCCTCCAAGTCTCTCCTACTTTGGAAGATCAGATTCGCGAGGCTCAACTTCTTGATGCTATGGTGAAGAAGGTGAAGATTGGGATTGCCAAGAGTCAACCCAAGTACAAGTGCTATCGCCTTGATGACAAGGATACTCTATTCTTCGAGGATCACATTGTTGTGCCTAAAGGTGACCTTCGTAAAGTCATTATGAACGAGGCTCACAATTCACTCCTCTCCATTCACCCTAGAAGTACAAAGATGTACAAGGACGTCAAGCAGTCGTATTGGTGGACTCGAATGAAGCGTGAGATTGCTCAGTTCGTCAATGAATGTGATGTCTGCAGAAGAGTTAAAGCAGAACACCAATGACCAGCTGGTCTCCTCCAACCTCTTGCCATTCTAGAATGGAAGTTTGACCACATTGAGATGGACTTCGTGACTGGATTTCCAAAGTCCAAGCGTGGCAATGATGCTATCTTCATTGTCATCGACAAACTCACTAAAGTGGCTCATTTCCTTCCTATCAAAGAATCTATCACAACATCTCAATTGGCAGAGCTATATACCTCCCGGATTGTCTCTCTGCACGGCATTCCGCAGTTGATTTCTTCAGATCGTGGCAGCATCTTCACCTCCAAGTTTTGGGATTCTTTTCAGAAGGCCATGGGCACCAACATCCGTTTCAGCACAACTTTTTATCCTCAAACTAGTGGCCAAGTCGAGCGAGTTAATCAAATTCTTGAAGATATGCTTAGGGCTTGCGTCATCTCTTTTGGTATGAAGTGGGAAGATTGTCTTCCATATGCCGAGTTCTCCTACAACAACAGCTTTCAAGCGAGTTCGGGCAAGGCCCCATTCGAAATTCTCTATGGCAGGAAGTGTCGTACTCCCCTTAACTGGTCAGAGACTGGTGAACGTCAACTTCTTGGCAATGAGTTGATCACAGAGGCAGAAGAGATGTGCAAAGTCATTCGTGATAATCTCAAAGCCGCGCAATCGCGCCAGAAGAGCTACTATGATAGCAAGCATCGTGACTTGGCTTTCGAGATCGGAGACCATGTTTACCTCCGCGTCTCTCCAATGAAAGGTACTCGTCGCTTCGGTATCAAAGGGAAGCTTGCCCCTAGATACGTGGGTCCTTTCAAGATCATCAGCAAGAGAGGCGATCTCGCCTATCAACTTGAGCTTCCCTCCAACTTTGCAAACGTGCACGACGTGTTTCATGTCTCTCAGCTCCGCAAGTGCTTCAAGACTCCTGACCGCACCGTCAACTTCGAAGACATTGATCTCCAGGAAGACTTGTATTATCGTGAACACCCAGTTGCTATTCTTGAAGAAACTGAGCGCAAGACTCGCAACAAGTCAATCAAATTCCTCAAAGTGGTCACATCATTCCGACCGTGAAGCCACCTGGGAACGTGAGGATCACCTCCATTCTGAGTACCCGGAGTTTTTCCAGACCTAGATCTCGGGACGAGATCCTTTCGTAGTGGTGGAGTGTTGTAACACCCCGGATGTAATTTACCTTATTGTATTCCAACTCTTGCTGTTTCCGGCACTAAGTTATTTTATTTCATCATTGTCGGGTTTTTGTCTCCATGTGTTTTGTCTTTGTCATGCATCTCATATCATGTCATAATGCGCATTGCATTTGCATACGTGTTCGTCTCATGCATCCGAGCATTTTCCCCGTTCTCCGTTTTGCATTCCGGCGCTCCTATGTCACCCGGTGTCCCTTTCTACATCTTTTCGTGTGCGGATGTTAAACATTTCCGGATTGGACCGAGACTTGCCATGCGGCCTTGGTTTACTGCCGGTAGACCGCCTGTCTAGTTTCGTACCATTTGGACCTCGTTTGATACTCCAACGGTTAACCGAGGGACCAAAAAGGCCTCGTGTGTGTTGCAGCCCAACACCCTTCCAAACTGGCCCAAAACCCACCTAAACCCCTTCTATCATCTAGAGCGTTCGATCACGATCGCGTGGCCGCAAACCGCACCTCATTTAGAGCTTCCTAGCTCCCTCTACCTCTATAAATAGGTCTCCCCTCAAAAATCCCGGATCTTCTTCCCTAACCCTAGCCATTTTCCCCCGCAGCTTGCCAGACAACGTCCGGGCGCGCCGGACATCGCCGCGCCGCCAACTGGAGGCTGCCACGTGGCAACCGCTGGCGCCTCCCACCGCGGCCCACAGCAGCCCACGCCGGGCCCGCGAGAGCCC
This sequence comes from Triticum dicoccoides, assembly GCF_002162155.2. Classification (NCBI taxonomy): domain Eukaryota; kingdom Viridiplantae; phylum Streptophyta; class Magnoliopsida; order Poales; family Poaceae; genus Triticum; species Triticum dicoccoides. The sequence goes on from NC_041390.1 coordinate 192,928,741, forward strand.
CCGCGCGCCCGCGCCTCCAATCCTCACCGCCGCCGCCCAGGTCGTCCTCCTCCTCCCGCGCGTCGCCGAGCCGCCGTTCCGGCCGCCGCCGTCCATCTCCGGTGAGGGTCGCCGCCTCTAGCGCCACCCGCCGTCCCGCTGCTCCTGCCGAGCCCCGCCGCCGACCTCCTCCCCGCCGTCCCGCCGCGCCGGCCGGCGACCTGCCGACACCGCCGACCGCCGACGTCGCCACCTCCGGCCGCCTCGAGCTTCGTCACCGGTGAACAGTGATTCCGGCAGCTATAGGAACTCCGGCCATCCTCGTAACCCGCGCTGGATCCAGATCTGGATCTGGGAGATCGGTTGACTTTTTCATCCCTAAACCCTATCATTTTTGCCATCTTTGACATGCCATAACTCTGCATCTATAGCTCCGATTCGTGCATGTAGCGTATCAAAATGTTCTCCTCGACGAGTACATAATTTCATCTCATTGCATCATTTTCATTTGGGCTCATCTTGATGCCCGAAAGGCTGTTGGAAGAGGGCTATGTGATGATTATGTCAGATTTGTTTCAGCAAGTGGCCTTTTGTCATTTTTGCCATGATTAATGTGTGCACTGTATGATCCTGAGCTCTACATGTGTTTTGTTATATGTCATGCCATCTTTACAGGGATGTATGTCATGTATTTTTGTGATCTTTGTGGTGACTAGCACAAGCATGCAAAGTAGCTTACTCAATGATGCTGATTTCAGGGACTTAGAATTTCACTAAGTCCTTGTTCTGTTTTTGTTTTTATGCCACATGTTCATGTTGTTTCCTAGTGATCCGTGCCTCTTTTGAGGATGATCAGTAAGGATGTTTTGTATATATTGTGGTGCTCTATCCATCCATGTCTTTGTTTGCAATTATGGAGCACCCTAGCTTGAGTCAATCGAGCTCTACTTCTGCTATAAAATGTTCCTGGCAGATTGTTAACTTGTTTAGCGATTTTGCCGAGCTTGTTGTTGTTGATCCGTGCATGCTATGTTGTTGTTCTTGCCATGTCTAGCTTCTATGCCATGTCTATTTGCTGGGTGTATGCTTAGATTGTCGTGCAATGCCTCGTAGTGAGTGCATCGAGCTCGTAAACATGCCTACTTGTTAACTGTTTTGCCATGCTCCAGTTTTTCACTAAGTATGAATCTGTTTATCGTTTTGCTATGTTCACATGCTTGCAATTGTATTTTCTGATCCCTTTTGACTCATGGTCACTAAGGGATGTTTGTTATATGCTTCGAGTAGCTTCATGCCATGCCTTGCTTTGCCAAGATATGTTCCTGTAGCATGTAGTTTTCGTGCTATAAAGATTGCTTCCTGATGATAAATTCCTGACATGCTGTTAATTTCACAAAGTTTGAAACCTGTTATCTTTTGCACTTTTGCCATGCGTGTTTGCACCTGCTCTTGATTGAATTAGTCGTAGCTCACTATTCATCTTTTTCAAGCATCATGAGTGGATCCCTCCCATGTATTTTGTTGTCATGTTGGAGTGCTGTAGCATGTGGTTCTTGATGCATTTAGGAGGCTACTTGCTAATTATCTATTTGTTTTGCTTGCCATTTCCAAACCGTGCATCCGATTCCGGTGATCTTTATATCGATTTCAACCGAAATCACCTCACCTTTCCAGTGGCACTCTTGGATTTCCAAGATGAGGCTAGGTTCAATCATTCCTTTCCAAATCATGCCTATGCATCCCATATCGCACCCCACATATCATACCATGTTTGCATCATGTTGCTTGAGCATTGCACGTGGTTGATTGTGTTCCTTTTGTTTGTTGTTCTTGCTTGGGTAGAGCCAGGAGACGAGTACATGAACAAGGAGCCCATCGAGTTCGCTTACGAGGATCAAGGCAACTCTGAGAACTTTGCAGGCAAGATGACCATACCCTCGAAATCACTTCTATCTTTGCTTGCTAGATGCTCGCTCTTTTGCTATGCCTATGCTACGATACCTACCACTTGCTTATCATGCCTCCCATATTGCCTTGTCAAACCTCTAACCCACCATGCCTTAGCAAACCGTTGTTTGGCTATGTTACCGCTTTGCTCAGCCCCTCTTATATTGTTGCTAGTTGGAGGTGAAGATTGGAGATCGTTCCTTGTTGGAACATTGTTTATTGTTGGGATATCACAATATTATCTTGTTTATCTTAATGCATCTACATACTTGGTAAAGGGTGGAAGGCTCAGCCTTTTACCTAGTGTTTTGTTCCACTCTTGCCGCCCTAGTTTCCGTCATATCGGTGTTATGTTCCCGGAGTTTGAGTTCCTTACACGGCTGGGTTATAATGGGAAACCCTTGACAGTTCGCCTTGAATAAAACTCCTCCAGCAATGCCCAACCTTGGTTTTACCATTTGCTACCTAGCCTCTTTTTCCCTTGGGTTTCCGGAGCCCAAGGGTCATCTTTACTTAAACCCTCCCGGGTCAGTGCTCCTCTAAGTGTTGGTCCAAACTAGAGCCCCTTTTAGCGCCACCTCGGGGAAACTCGAGGGATGGTTTTAGTTGTACGGATTGCTTATCTGAGTGTGCCCTGAGAACGAGATATGTGCACCTCCTATTGGGATTTGTCGGCACATTCGGGCGGTGTTGCTGGACTTGTTTTACCATTGTCGAGGATGTCTTGTAACCGGGATGCCGAGTCTGATCGGATTGTCTTGGGAGAAGGAATATCCTTTGTTGACCGTGAGAGCTTGTGATGGGCTAAGTTGGCACTCCCCTGCAGGGATTTGAACTTTCGAAAGCCGTGCCCGCAGTTATGGGCAGATGGGAATTTGTTAATGTCCAGTTGTAGATAACATGAAACTTAACTTAATTAAAATGCACCAACCGCGTGTGTAACCATGATGGTCTCTTCTCGGTGGAATCCGAGAAGTGAACACGGTGTTGGAGTAATGCTTGACGTAGGTTGTTCTAGGATCACTTCTTGATCATAGTTGTTTGACCGTGCTTTTGCCTTCTCTTCTCGCTCTCTTTTGCGTATGTTAGCCACCATATATGCTAGTCGCTTGCTACAGCTCCACATCATACCTTTACCTTACCTATAAGCTTAAATAGTTTTGATTGTGAGGGTGCGAGATTGCCGAGTCCCCGTGACTCACAGATTGCTTCCAAAACCAGATGTAGGGACCGACGATACCATTCCAGATGATATGACCGAGGTCAAGTGGGAGTTCGATGAAGACTCTCGTCGTTAGTACGTGTCTTTCCCAGATGATCAGTAGTGGTGCCTAGTTGGGGTGATCGGGGACTTTGTTGCATTTGGGGGCTGATCTTTATTTTGGTTCCGTAGTCGGACCCTGAGTGTATTGGATGAATGTAATGTTATTTATGTATTTGTGTGACGTGGCGAGTATAAGCCAACTATGTATCCTTTCCCCTTTATTTATTTACATGGGTTGTTGTGAAGATTACCTCACTTGCGACATTGCTTTCAATGCGGTTATGTCTCTAAGTCGTGCTTCGACACGTAGGAGATATAGCCGCATCGAGGGTTTTACAGTGCATCTTCCAGACTGTTAGGTGTCATGGTCTAGAGCATCCAAGAGGAAATTGTGGATCGCCAAGTGATCGAGTCTGTGAAGGTTTGGAAGTCACCTGAAGACTTACCACTAGTGATTGGGTGAGGTCTGTGTGACCTTAGCTCAAGGGGAATACGGTGAGGATTAAGTGTCCTGAGCTGCGTGTTCAGGACTGGGTGTCCGGGACTGTGTGTCCTCAGGTTTAAATACTTAGCCTCCCTAACCAGACGTACAACTATCACAGTAGTTGGAACTAGTCTACCAAATCATTGTCTTCACCGAGCTAACTGGTTCCAATTCCTCAACCCTTCTATTTTCCTCGTCTCTGTGTTGTGTGCTTGTTCATATCTGTTTGAAGACTTTGACTGAAGACTTTCTCTATTTCCTCAGCTCCATTTCTTCAGTCTGTTTGCCTTCATTCTGTTTATCCAATGTTTTACACTTTCTGTACTATGTGCTTGTTTTCATTTCATCATGAAGACCATGCTCATGTTCTGTTATGTTTACTTCTGAGTACTTATTCCGCTGCAAGTAGTTCTTCACTCAGGAATTTCCTCACCCATAAATTCCTCAGTGAAGAATTCATAAATATCACATATTCTCCCCCCTCTAATCGATATAACGCAATTTCAAAGGTGCTTTTTGCACTGTTAGTGGAGAGATACTGACGCACTACAACAACAGGTGACATTGTGCCTGTGGTAGCCTTGCCACCTTCAGGTGGTTGTGGCTGTTCAATCATTTGCTCCATAGCTTCCTGAAAGTTTGAACTTGTAGATTAGTGTACCAGATGAGTTACTAATGAGACAAAAACTAACAAAGTAGGTTACACGTTTATACATAACTTATTTTGGTGAACTACTGTAATACATTAGCATGTATTGTAGTGCCAACTACATAATAAAACCACTTTCGGAACATATGTCCATGTAGCATGCCTACTGTATTGTCTATTTCCTCACATTTGTTGACATCTAATGATAAAGAGATATGGTTTAAAGTAGGATGAACATAGTATGAAATAATTCATATAATGGGCAAACAGATATAAAACAAACATGCTATTTTATCATTTTGTGCGCACGTGAACATAACAACTAGATTACAGATCAAGACCAAAAAATATCCTCCATCTCTTTTAAACCATGTAAGGTGAAATGATACGTTAAGACAACTGTGTATAAAAGTGAACAGAGTAACTGACATTGCTTGCAAACCAAGTAGTTAAAGGAACACATCACAGTACCAATCAGTTCAAAGGCAGGAGGCGTAAGGACTTACAACAGCGGCTTGAACTGGTGTGCTCATGGTCGTCATCTTGCTGGTGTGGCAATCCTTGAAGATTTGCACTACATTTGGTTCAGGTTCTTTTTGGTCCGCACAGGCTTTCCTCTGTATTTGGAACAAGTCAATATAGATACGACAATATGGCACAGAAAAAGAAGGAAGTAGTAGCTATTTACAAGAGCCTCGCAGTGTGCAATACAGCTACGAGATCTTGTTGTCTGTTGGAATTTCACTTTAGAACGGTTGGTCTTGTTCTTCAAACAGTTAGCCTAGAATAAGATACACTTGTAAGGCACATACATAAATACAAGTTCAATATGTGGTCTGATTAAATACATATAGCCTACCTGATACTTTGGATCAAACCAGTGTTTAACAAGGGCTGTCGAGTATTCATCTGTAATATATTCCACTAGAGATGTTTGGGCGATTTCATTGTTAGCCTTTCCTTCAAAGTGAGATTTTCTAAGGTGGTACCGATATTGTCGAAGAGCGGACTGAAAAACATGAGTGCATGCTTGTTTAGTTGCATCATCTTTCAGATCCAACTTGAACCTCATCTGTTGAAAAAAGAATGTGAGTCTTATTAGGAGGAAGCTAGAAAGTATGGGACACACCAAGACAATATTACTAATTGCGATGAATAACATTACTTACGGATAAATGGTCAAGGAAGGTGTTAAACTGGGTATTGTCTTTCTCATTCCTGTACTAGATCCATGTTGGGAGGATACGTGCATGACACCTAACGGCAACGTCTGCCTCTGATACTAACTTGGCTGACTCTGTAGCATCATGTGGACTTTTTAAACCTACCTCAAAATGGATCTCCAATCTTCCTCCTTTAGATTTTGTTAATCTGTCAAGCATTATCCCTGATGTCTGTTTCCGCTTGCACCGTGGTGCTAGCTCAACAACGAATATGGAAAGTGTTAGTGTACATCAAACTGTGAGAGTACATATAAAGGAGCATGCAACTGCAACTTGACTCGGTCAGGTACCGTCTTGGTGTTGATGCTCATGAGGTTCATCTGATCTTGCCAAGTCTTGGTGTGTCAGCAGTGCTTTGGAAGTAGTGTTAGGTGTCAAGGCAGCTTGGGAACTTGCCAGTTCCGGAGCAAACAAACAAGTAACTCGTTGAGATACTGATACAGTTGAAGCAGATGTTGCAGCTGGTGGAGCAGGTGATACTGTGTTTGTAGATTTAGCCGGTGGATTTGGACCTTCTACTGCACTATAAGTACCAGCAGAATCTGGACGGCAGATCCTTTTCCGTTTCACCCGACGAGTAACACCACTCCCTACTATATTATTTTCCTTGCTCTTTTTTGACTTTTCCATGTCAAGCCGTACCCACAACACAAAAGAATAAAATCGCTCTTTAGAACTCACTGATGCATGATACAGACAAGCAATACTTTGATGTAAGATAACCGTATGAGGATGGAATATGTAAGAAAAATAGGACGGAATGACATATTCATAGCTACGATGTGTAAACTAAGTAGAAGGGTTTTCAAGAGAATAGAAGTAATGCAAGCTAGACACCATATGAAAGATGCAACCAATATTACTCTGCCAAGTTAAAAGTGTCTTGTCATAAGTGGCAATTCGAAAAATTAGAAGCAGTACAATGTAGAAATCAATGCAAGATGCAACCACTATCAAACTGCCATGTTAAAAGCGTCCAATCATGAGTGACTGATGCAGGATACACAACAGTGGTACTTTGATGTAAGAACATGGTATGATAGATAGATGTAGTGTATTCTAGACACAGAACGCCATGTCATATGCACATGTATAACGTATAAACTCAGCAGGTGCAATTTAATCAAAATAGAAGAAATATAGGCTAGACAACATATGCAACATGAAACCAAGTATCACACTGTCAACTTAGAGCAAGCACCTGCGATGGTGGAGTACGGGAGATGAACTCATCATGTAGACTTGGGACTTCAACTTCATTAGCAGTAGTAGTGGCAAATCTAGAGAGTCTCTGTTTGCGTCGGTGCAGAGGACCACCAACATCCCCTAACTTACTCTTTTCCTTCCTATTTTCTGATATTGCCTTATGAAGTCAAAACCACAAGAAGATGAATAAAATTAGCTCTGCATAACTGGTTGATGCATGATACAGACGAACACTACTTTGATGTAAGGCAAGCACATGATAGGATGATGGAATATATACAAAAAGACAGTGTTTCTTATTCACACGTATGATAGGAGGATGGAATATGTATGAAAAAACAGTAAGAGGAAGGCATTTTAACAAAATTAGAAGAAATGAAAGCTAGGCACCATATGAACATGCAACCAATATCACTCTATCAGGTAAAAAGTGTCTCGTCGTAAGTGCCATTTCAAGAAATTAGAAGCAGTACAAGCTAGAAGACAATGCAAGATGCAACCTACATCACAATCCCAGGTTAAATGTGTCTTATGGGTAAGTGATAGTTGCAGGTATAAGTTGTAAGCTACGCAGATGCAATTCAACATAATCAGAAGCAATACAAACTAGACATCATAAGGAAAACACAACCACATATAACAGTTCCAAGTTAGAGCAAGCACCTGTGATGGTGGAGTAGGGGAGATGTGCTCATCATGTGCACATATGTTCTAGAAACAGGAAAACGTGTCATATTCACAGGCATTATGTGTAAAGTAAGCAGATGCAATTCAACAAATTTAGAAGCAATACAAGCTAGACATCATACGCAACATGCAACCACATATAATAGTGCTAAGTTAGAGCAAGCACCTGTGATGGTGGAGTAGGGGAGATGTGCTCATCATCTACACAGCTACGTTGACTGTCCAGCCTTGTGTTGTCTTGCGAATCTTGTTGGGAGGATGGCGGAGTAGAATCACCCCCTGTTTGAGTTGCTCCGAAGGACCACCATCATCCACTGCCAGACTAATTTCCTTTAGTTGTAATGATTTTGCATTGTGAAGTCAAACCGATAAGAAAAAGGAATAAAATTCACTCTTCAGAACGCATTCATGCATGATACTGACGAACACTACTCGGATGAAAGGCAAACACATGATGCGAGGATGGAATATGTATGAAAAACAGGATGGCGTGACATACTCACACCTATGATGTGGTAACTAAGTAGAAGGCATTTCAACAAATTAGAAGCACTGCAAGCTTGACACCATATGAAAGATGCAACCAATATCACTCTGCCAAGTTCAAACTGTATGGCGTTTCAACAAATTAGAAGCAGTACATGCTAGAAATCATATGCAAGACACAACCAATATCACAGTGGCGACTTAAAGGTGCCTTATCATAAGTGATTGATGCGGGATATGCAAGAACAGTAGTCTGATGTAAGAACATCGTGTGATCAGATATAGTATGTTCTAGAAACAGGAACATATGTCATATTCACAAGTATTATGTGTAAAGTAAGCAGATGCAGTTCAACAAAGTTAGAAGCAATACAAGCTAGACATCATACGCAACATGCAACCACATATAATAGTGCCAAGTTAGAGCAAGCACCTGTGATGGTGGAGTAGGGGAGATGTGCTCATCATCTACACAACTACGTTGACTGTCTAGCCTTGCGTTGTCTTGCGAATCTTGTTGGGAGGATGGCGGAGTAGAATCTGTAGAGAACCTCCGTTTCAGTTGCTCGGAAGGACCACCATCATCCAATGCCTTGCCAATTTCCTTCAGCTTTATTGATTTTGCATTGTGAGGTCAAACCGACAAGAAAAAGGAATATAATTCGCTCTTCAGAACTCATTCATGCATGGTACTGACGAACACTACTATGATGAAAGGCAAAGTCATGATAGGAGGATGGAATATGTATGAAAAAATGGATGGCTTGACATATTCACACCTATGATGTGGTAACTAAGCAGAAGGCACTTCAACAAATTAGAAGCACTGCAAACTATACACCATATGAAAGGTGCAATCAATATCACTCTGCCAAGTTAAAACTGTCTCGTCATAGGTGGCGTTCATCAAACTAGAAGCAATACATGCTAGAAATCATATTCAAGACGGAAACCAATATCACACTGCCAACTTAAAGGTGTCCCATCATAAGTGACTGATGCAAGATACACAAGAAGAGTAGTTTCATGTAAGAACATGGTGTGATAGACAGATATAGTATGTACCAAAAACAGGAAAGTGTGTCATATTCACACGTATCATGTGTAAGCTAAGTAGATGCAGTTTACACTAATTAGGAGCAATACAAGCTAGACACCATATGCAACATGCAACCAGATATCACACTGCCAAGTTAGAGCAAGCACCTTGGATGGTGGAGTAGGGGAGCAGTGACTTGGACCTTGTAATGCACTATCAGTACGAGGAGAATCGGTACAGATGCTCCATTTACGTTGCTGCAGAGGACTACCATCATCGCCTTCCTTACTCTTTTCCTTCCTCATTCTTGATTTTGCCTTGTCAAATCAAACCCACAAGAAAAAGGAATAAAATTTGCTCTTCAGAACTCATTGATGCATGATACTGACGAACACTACTTTCATGCAAGGCAGCCACATGATAGCAGGATGGAATATGTATGAAAAATAGGACGGCGTGACATATTGACATGTATGACGTATAAAGTGTAAACTAAGCACAACGTGCTTGAACTTGTTAGAATAAATGCAAGCTAGAAACCATATGAAAGATTAAACCAATATCACTCTGCCAAATTAAAAGGTTTCCCTAACAAATGTATTTGACCAAATTAGAAGCAATACATGGCAACATGCTAGAAATAATATGCAATATGCAACGAATAAAGGCGACTCATCGTAAGTGATTGATGTATGATATAGAAGAGAGGTAGTTTCATATAAGAACAAGGTTAACACATAGATGTAGTGTGTACCAAAAATAGGAAGGCATGTCATATTCACGGGTATAATGTGTAAAATAAGCAGATGCAACTTACCCTAATTAGAAGCATTACAAGCTAGACACCGTATGCAACATGCAACCACATAACACACTACGAAGTTAGAGCAAGCACCTGTGATGGTGGTGTGGGGGAATTGCAGTCATCAACTAGAGAGCTACATTGACTATCTTCATTTAGCCTTACTGTTTCTTGAGAATCATGTGGGAAGGATGACACTGCACTCTTGAAACGAGTATGGCGTCTCACAGTAACCCACTTGGGTGACTGTCTCATCATAAGTGATTGACGAGGGATACAAAAGAGCATTAGTTGGATGTATGAACATGGTTAATAGACATATGTAGTATGTATCAAAAACAGGAAGGCATGTCATTATCAAAGGTATAATGTGTAAAGTAAGCAGATGCAATTTAACCAAATTGGAAGAAATACAAGCTAGACACCATATGCAACATGCAACCACATTTGACATCGCGAAGTTAAAGCAAGAACCTGGGATGGTTGTGTGTGGAAATTGAGATCATCAACTGCAGAGCTATGTTTGATGTCTCCAACTACTGACATTGCACCCTTTAGAGCACTGAAATGCTTACTGCTTATCTTCGAATTACACTAGAGCAACTTCTGTCTTTTCTTTTTTGCATTCATCAACACTATGTCAGAGTCTGAAATACCCCTAGATAAAAAACAATAGTGTGAGTATGGGTGAAGTGTGTGCACAATTAGTACAGTGTAAAGGTAGCAGATAGCAGGTCGGTGAGAAATAAATGACGGGAGACATATGATAGCTCTACAACATACATGGCACACTAAATTACTACAAGATTCTATGAAAATAACAGTCGACTGAAAACAAATAGGTCAGTCCATTTTTTCTACACTGTTCGATGTACAAAGAACGGGCAGATCGCCTTCATCTACCTCCAGCCAGTCAGTGTTGACGATCTTCCTCGAAACACCAGTGACCACTGGCCCAGTCCCCTTCCTGCGCCCTCCCCTCGATCTCACCGCATCGCCGTGCATGGCACCGCCCCCCGGCCATCCATTCAAGCCCTGCTGACCTCCAGACCAGTGCAAGAAACTCCCGCACCCCACACCCCTATGATAGACACCGATGCGCTGCCTCCCCGGCGAACAAGCGGACTAGGTGCTCCGCACGCCTAAGCGGGTGCTGCTTCTTTTAATTGCGGTTCGACTGACCCTGAATTGAAATCCAGGCGGGCTACTAACCTCTAGCAAAGGTGAAATAGTAAAGGGAGGAAACCTTGTGCATTTAGTATCACGAAGAATATCCAGTAAGAAGCGCTCAACTAGTTTCTTTCGTGCGATGAATACAGTGTGAGCAGAGACGTAAGGTTTGCACGAACAAGGGAAGAGGAGTACCTCTTTCTGCCTTTAGTGCTGTGTGCTCCTTCTGTTTTTCCAACGATCTTCTTGTGGTTCGCTAGAAACGAGAAGTTGTGGAGGACGGTGGAGCCTTGGACGAACACATGACCAAGTTGTTGGGTGTGGTGCGGTGGCCGTCTGTCGGCGGCGGGGAACTAGATCCGAGGCGGCGAACGACGGCGTAGCGAGAACAACTCCTGTGCGGTGGACGGTTGCGACAGTGGAGTGGCAGCAGTGAGGTGCAGGACGGCGTGGCCGGAGTGCTTCTGGTACAACGCACATCGGCGTCGGTGTCGTGGAGGCAGCTCTACCTTGGCTTCAACTGCTATGTCCTTGAGGTCGTTGCAGTTGCGGTTGCGTTGGACAATGATGTCGGGGTACCGGCTCCGGCGTGATGGAGGAGGGCGACGCTGGATTTGGCGCTATGGGGTGGAGGACGAAGGAGGCTGGGGTTTTGCGGCTGGTGGAGAGGGCGTTTTGGCGCCCATGGAGTATGAATGGGGAAACAGAGGGAGGCGTGGAACTAAGGGGGAACACTGTTTCAGTTTGGGATGCGCTTGTTTGAAATTTGGGGAAAGTTACAAACTTTGCCCCCATCTAAAATTTCGGACATATTGTGGGTTGGGGGTAGGACAGTAATCTCAGGTGTCCCAAATGTGGGCGGGATAGATTTCGGCGTATGAATGCTTCTCGGAGGCAGTTGAGACTGGCGTCTTGGTGAAGTTACAAACCTACCCCGGTTTAGACCTTTGGACATCGGGCCGATAGGCTACATGGGACAGAGTTAGGACAGTAATTTCCTACCACCAAACATTAGTCTCGCACGGTTTCGGGTGACCAGAGGACTATTTGGCGCTTCATTCAATATTTGGGAGGAGAAGCATTAACGTTTTCGGTTCTCTTGAATTGAACTTTCAGGATTTGTCAAACTTCACAAATCTTTACTTTTGAAAATCCTAAAGCTACGATTATTTTGGAATGGAGGGGTACATTGGAATATACATTGTACACGAGTATATATTACAAAATATGCAACTTACCTCAGTTCATGCATGGTTCCAGATATAATCTCCTTGCTTGCAAAAAAAGTTAGACATGCGTATGAATATATATATATATAGCATGTTCAAACGCACAACAAAGATTGATGCCCCCTTTTACATCTGATTTACAAATTCCATTATCTCGGGTTCAAATAGATGAATGCACTGCCTATGAATTCGAATCTTCGAAACTCCCTTTATGTTGAATTCGACATGTATTCTATTTCGTAGCTAGCAATTTGGAATGTATCCATGCAAGTGACAAATGTATAAAGTGCTTCACACTAACAACATGGAGTGCACTAATTAATGTTTATATATGAATTGCAAAAGCATCCATTGCCTGTATTTCAAACCGCTCTCACTCTATGGATCGATAATATGAAATAAACACATGCACATACTAGAATTCAATAGAGTATGGGTGTCTGATAGACAGATTTTCGTCCATACGCAATTTGCAAAATTCATGATCTCATCCAAAAATAATAATGCCATTTATATTTTAATTTAATCCGTAGAACCACCTTTTACACGTAGATGCACTATGCCTCGGCCCGTTCTCACAAACGCGCTATATAACTCTCTATCTACCGCATAAGTGCACACACTTTATATGCATCGGCATTTCTCTTTCACACATGCTCACAATCTCTCTCGGGGTGTCGGGGAGTCTCACGCACATGCTCTCTCTGCATCTCTCTCTCTCTTTCTGACTACTATGTAGCACTCTTTTCACTAATCTCAGTTGGAAAACACTATTTCTCTCACATTCATATATACACACGCACGGTCTCTACTAGCCCTCTATATGCACATATATGTGCCTACGTGTCTCCCGCACGCACATTATCTTTAGGCCTCTCTCGCACACATTGCCCCCCAGACACACCTCTCTCTTAGTAATTGGCAGATACGATTCCATCATATCATTTGGTAGGGTATCCCTGACTTTTAGGCTGGATGGTAATACGAGGCAAAGTTTTACCCTAGTTCGGACCCTTGCAGTTGTGGAAAAAGCCTACTCCTGGTACTGTATATTAGTGATAGGGGTGTGTACAAAGTACACGTGAATACCAGGCATTGTGCGTGTGTGTATACTATCGACGAACTAGCGCCCAAGCTTCTATAACATATTGGGGGCCTAGTGTTACAAATCATATATAGTCGGCTTATCACCAATGGGGATAGAGTCCTCCGGGACTCTGGTAGCTAGCTTCATGTTGTACGCCGAGTCCTCCACATGGGTCTTCGTATAACGCGCTCGGTGCAACCTATGTGGCGCAGGATGGAACCGACCCATGAGTCCTCATGTTGACTCACCACAACTAGAAATGATGTGCCCACCACACCACACACGCAATCGGCCACTAAGAAAATAAGCATATACAATAGTACAATGTTCTACTTGAAAGTTAATTGCATGGTGCATCCAAAAATATTTGTTCTGCATTGTGAATGTTTATATATTATCCTAAAATATTAGTCACGGGAAAGAGAAACGAAGGGCATATCTCTCCTTGTCTCCACCGGACACCCCCTCTTTCTACACCACTTTCACGTACGCACACAAACTATCTCTCGACCCTCTAAAAGTATGCATGCCCACGACACATTCACGCGTGACGGTCACTGTATTTCAAGCTAAAGCACTGTATGGTCACTGGACTTCACAATATGCTCATTATGGTCACCGTATACATTCTCGTGGTGATCATACAATATCTAGCTCACGATACGTCTCCGTATTTTCTTAATGACACTGACGGACTTTGCATTTGATGCATGCACCATATTTTGTTGACGACACTTACGATCACTGTATTTGAAGTGAAAGCACGATATGGTCACTGGACTTCAAAATAAGCTCATCACGGTCACCACATACATTTTGTCGTGCTAACCAACATGTGGTTGGATGGTTAGGAGGACAGTGGTTTCTCGAGCCCACCAGGGTTAAAGTCCCGGTGCTTGCATTTATCCTTGGTTAATTTCAGTATTTTTCAGCATGTGTGTTCAGTGGGAGGAGACGTTCCACTCGACTACGAGGCACCTATGGTGACTTTGTAAAATCTCAAGATCATATGCTGGCTCACTCTCTCGAAGGTGCTCATAGGGCTAGGGTCTGCATGTGTGGGCTTATAGCGGTGAGTGCTTGCGCGTATATATGAGCCCTTGCATCTGTACCGTGTTAAAAAAATACATGTCATGATTATACGGTCACTGGCTCACCCGTACAACTCCGTATTTTGTTGATGACACAATCAATTGACCAGTCAAACGTTCCACGTGGCGCAACTAGTGTTGCACCATCGGGGCGCGTAACCATGGGGCCCACCTATCAGCCCGTATATGAAAGAAAGAAATGGTAGTTTGAGTCTGTACTGGGTTAATAAAATACATTTTAGGGTGATCATACGGTCACTGGCTCACCATATAGCTCCGTAATTTGTTGATGACACGATCAATTGATCAGTCAAACGGTCCACATTCAGCAGCGCACATTACCATAGGGCCCGCCCGTCAGCGCGTATATGAAGGACAGAAATGGTAATAAATTAGTGGTCGGTGGGTACTCGAAGTCGTGAGACCTCTGGTTGGCAGTCGCCGATGGTGGGGGGGCGTTGATTGGGCGGTGGGGTGGGGATCGCCGAAGAAAAAGCTCAGCGCGGGGGGCCTAGAGGGATGGCCGGTGCGGCGGCGGACCAGCGGTGGGGACTGGTTTCGGAGCGGGCGGGGCGGCGTGGCGGCGCGGGCCGGCCGCGGGTGGTGGGGGCCGGCGATTCGGCCGGTGGTGGCTAGTGGCTCAAGGGGTGGAGTTTGATGATAAACTGCAGGCCCTTGATTTCGTATCCAACGACTAGAAAATCTAATGACCAGAGATGAAAAAGTCAGTCGACTGACGTGTATCCTCACCCCGCACGTACACATGCACACACACAAGACACACACACACACATGCAGGCGTGCAACACTGACACGTACACATAACAAACACACGCACGCATGCATGCATGCAACACTGACACGTACACATGCACTCACGAACACACGCACGTATGCACACATGCATGCAACACTGAAACATACCCTTGCACGCACATAGCACTCACACGCCTGCATGCACACAACACTCGACGCAAGACACACGCTGAACCTATACGTGCATGCACCCTTTGTTAAGGACATGGATTGTTACGAGTATTAATAAATCTTATCTGTGATAAGCAGAACATTGATGTTTGCAGCGGTCTTTATGATCGTATGGCTATCAACATAGTAGGCTTATCTACATGAAAAGGATGACATCACACTCAATGAACAATCATCGGTTTATGAAATGCCCGCTTCTGACCGCCCTAGCCCACCAAAGGTTCCTCTGCTATGCGCTGCCTGTGTTGGGTCATTGACATGCAGGCCATGTACCCAAAGAGCCCACACGTCAGTGGAAGAACGGCGTGGTGTCCTACATTAGAGCCGAGGGCGCCACTCGCTGCACACCCGGCTGAAAACGCCTCCTTGCCGCATTCAAATGCCTCCGTGAAACCCGCCCGTGTGGAAGCCGAAAAACCCACTCCGGACACATGTCCGTTCATGAACGGGCCGACATTAAATGCAACACCGGCCGAGCTCCTCCCGTCCGCCGTCTATTTAATCTCCTATTTAAATGAGGCCAAAGGCCGGCCAAGAATCGCATGCCTCCGCCGCTCCCCTATCTCCCCCTTCACCATTTTGTGCACTCTTACAATGGCTTATGAAGAGTAGTTATTCCGCACAAGCCATTTGTCTAGGTTTGTATCTCTCACACACACCCACATAGGTGGGGGACGTGCACGAAGAGAAGAGGTGCACGCACGACGCACGTACTCCCGTCTCTTTCCCAACCACACCCACGCGGGTACACAGTGGAGATCATTTCTGTACGAAAAGGCAGCCCACATGGTAATTTGACTGTGTACTAGTTGTCCACTTGGTGGAGGTAGGATCGTCTACCACGTGTGAACAAACAAATTACGACTTGACGCGTTATGTTAAAAAAGAGGCAAACCATGTGGGGCCTACCTTAGAGGCAAGGCTCTATACACTAGAGTACTTTTGATGTGTCCCATCAACTCGCAGAACAAGGAGAAGCTTGCTTAGTACACCGTCAACCCCGCCCACAGGCGCGGTGGCTCGCAGGATGAGGTGAAGCTTGCTTACTAGTACTAGTATTGTATGCCTTATGCCGGCTCCCTCGCCCACGCGCGCGGTGGCTCCCATGACGAGGAGAAAATTTTACTACTCCCTCTGTTTACTCCTCGTCCCTACTACCTTGGTTAGAGAGATTATCATATTGTTTGGAATGTATATGTCCTTTAGTACTCCCTCCATTTACTTATACAAGGCCACTATAAAAAATACATTTTGCATCTATACAAGGCCACAAATAGTAATCGAGACAAAAGTTACTACTCCCTCCTTTCCAGTTTATGGCTCAATTTCAAAATCTCTCCAACCAAGGTAGACGGTGAGTGGTCGAATTAATTTCGTACTCCTAGTTTTCACAAGTAATTAGTACGCTTGCTTTTCTCAAGAATTTATGTTTACCGAGGCATTGATTAGAACGAATGCATGAATGACCACTAAATTTCCATGAACTTCTACATGCATTGCTGTGTTTTCTCTTGACACTGCTTGCATCGGGTGATCTAACACACCTCGAAATCCAACATGTGATGGTACTACTACTACTAGTAGAATTGAGACTTATAAAATGGAAAAGTGAATGTTTTTAGATGAGCCCTATAAACCCTAGTGGGTACGTACTCCGTAAAATCAGATTTTCCCAAAACTAAGTCGCTCAACCTTTATTTGCATGTTTCCCTTCCTGCCTCCTTGCCTCGAACATACTATGCCAAACTCCCATGCCTGCCGCGCGGGAAAAGACCCACCCTCGCCTTGTTTTAGTCCGGGTTTGTATCGATGGATCGCGCGAAGCAGCAAAAACCCAAGCCGTGTCTTATACTCCTCCGTCGATGCTCGCTTTCATGAATTCTGTACTTCCTGTCACCGACATGTGGGACATATAGCAACCGGGTCGACGTGTCAAGCACCAAATAACAGTGCAGAACAGCAGGGGACGCACCCAGTCGTACCGCCCCAGTAGTAGTAGTAATGAGCAATGAGACGTCAAATGACAATGCCGCACCTTCCCAGACGGACGAAGCAACCATTATTTCACACTTCGGTTCGCCATCATCTCAAACCACGTAGTATTGCTTTTGCCTCAAGAAGGACACGCGCATCGCCTTGGTACATCATGACATGTGGGACCGCATGACAGGCCACGCTCCCCCGCCGATCGCTCGGTAAGATCACCTCATTTTTACTACTATACTTCCTCCGTATCGGTTTACATGGCATACACGTTGTTCTAGGTTGAGAATTTAACTGGCTATATATGTGATGAACAATATATGTTTAGAAACTACACCCTTTTAATAATCCAATGATATACTTTTTGTGACATAGTAACTCATATTTAGTTAGTTAAATGGATGACCTAGAACTACGTGCACGCCCTGTAAACCGAGACGTCTAAAAAAACGAGATGGAGAGGGTAGTTTAGTACGTATCTTTTTAGATCAATATAGTCAGGATTCACCAAGGAGCAAAACCAAGTGGTAGGCTGCACCTGTCATGTTGGCGTAGCAACTCAAGCAGGGTCAGTCTGCACACAAAATGGCGACACACTTAACAGGACCCCTTTGGCCAACATGTGGCTCATCCACCGTCTTGTTCCACGTGCAATGCACCAAATTACAATTCGGAGCTGCGGTTGGAATTGGAGGCACCCCGGTCGTAGCGCCGTAGTAGTAGAAAATGAGCGATGAGGGGTCAAATCACAAAGCCCCACCTTTCCCGCATTAAGCTGGATGGACGAAGCAACCATCATTTCACTCTAGGGCGCAAGAGCAT
Organism: Triticum dicoccoides; assembly: GCF_002162155.2. Taxonomy (NCBI): domain Eukaryota; kingdom Viridiplantae; phylum Streptophyta; class Magnoliopsida; order Poales; family Poaceae; genus Triticum; species Triticum dicoccoides. Next base: position 192,946,876 of record NC_041390.1, read on the forward strand.
AAAGAAAAGAGAAAACCAATGATGCGTGCGACAGCTACCTAGGGCACCCTAGGGTATGGGTCTCCACTACAGATCATTTTTTTGAAAGCGCCTCCACTACAAATCGGCTTCTCCCTCATCCTCTTGAAGAAAACCGATGATGCATGCGGCGGTAGGGTTTGTACGAGTAATACTACGGCGTGCGGGGCCACGTCGTAGTAAACGGGAGAGGGATTGAGTTCGATTCGATGCCTTAAATATGTGTGGGCCGCTTTGTTTTAGGGGAACGAGGCAGCATTTTGGGTTCGGGGACCAGTGGAGATACAGTACGTATAAAAAATTGTGGACGTAGGTTCGACCAAAAGGCAATGATGCATGGGCCCTGCATTTTGATATACCCGGGGCCGCGTGAAATTTGCTACTCTACTCAAAACTAGTAAGGTACACATGCATTGAACGCATGAGATTTTGAAACCAAATTATGAATAAATACACACTATAACATGTAAAGCTTTGAGTCATATATGCATGATGTAGATGTTCGTTTAGTTCTTATAGTTCATCTCATTCAAAATCAATTAGTTTTATAAAAATGTTAAGATTCGTGGGGTTGTGCATTGTAAAGCATAAAGTAAAAAACAAATAATGGCAATTCATTTAGAAAAAAATTCAATTATGATACAGAAGATTCTAGAACAAAGGAGAAGTGCTTGTGTTTTGCGGTTTGTGCATTATGCTTAAGTTCAACCATGGAGTCTTCTAAATTGTACATGTGGCAGATCTGGTGGAATGTTGATGATACCCAACGGCTAGTAGTGCTCAGATTTGCCATCTCTGCACTGTCGAATTAGCATCATCCAGCGACCATCTTTCAAAGTTATTCGCACACTATATAGTTCTTCTGCCATAGTTGCATGTCTTGGAAAAAAGCTACTAGTGGGTTGTACTAGCGATTTAGGAATAGAAGATGTATACATGGAAGTTGTAGGGAAAGAGATGACATGGAGTATCTCAATTCCTATGAGTAGGGATTGGAAAAGAGGTGTCATTTGGTTCCCATCATAGGAACTTTTCGATTGAATCTAGAGATGACATGTATCTCAATTCCTATGAGGAGGGATTAGAAAAGAGATGTAATTTGGTTCATATCATAGGAACTTTTCTATTGAATATATGCTAATGTTTATTTTCCTTTGAAATTATGGGAGTATAGGAATCCATTAATATGAACCAAGTGGCTCTAAAGCTATAGAAATAATATCATGTTTATTTCCTTTGAAATGTGGAGTATATGAATCTATTCCTATGAACCAATTGGCTCTAAAGGAAAAAATCCTATAAAAATCATATCATATAGGGTTCCTATGATATTCCTCCACACCAAAGGATGGCTGAAATTGCTGTAGGTGATACAATGGTCTTTCTTTGTAGACTCCTCCACCATCTTTATAGTTACCTCTCGAAGATGAATGAAATGATATATACAGGGTATTCTAGATGTGCAATTTGGTACACGAAAACTCGGTAAAAGTTTGCGAGGTTCGAATTTTCAATAAAGCTATACGCACTACATCTTGGAACGGAGGGAGCATATGACAGTTGATAACACTCACGTGGAAGATTTGTGTGTAGGAGGAGTGGATGTTCTGTTAAATGACATGGCAAAACTGACACTGTCAGATGCCGATCTAATGGTTCTTATGGCGTTCGTCAGGAAAAGGCTTATGGCGAACGTTTGTCGGATAATGATTTACGGACACATGCATTGCATTGATACGTGCCCCCCTCTCTCTCATGCACACGCACCCTCACGAGTCACGACTCTTCTGAGTCCTCTCGCATCCATCGTCTATCTGCAGGTAGACGTCACACACATATGTGCTCTTCACACTCTACCCTCAGAACTTCTAGAAAACAAAAGACGTCGCGCACATTTTATTTTAGCTCACACGTCAAACACTTATACTATTACTCTTGTGGCGAACTTTCTTTGGGCATAGTATATTGTACTCTCACGAAGAGAAGCGGTGCACACACGCACTAGTTCTCTCACACCCACTCACGGGTACACGTAGGAGCGCATCTTTTGAAGCTGGTACAACAAAATTACTCCACTATATATATAAGCAGGAGCCTTAGCGCTTGCTTTACTAGGGTTCCTCTCGTTCACTCTCTCATGCTCTCCAGATCTAAGCAAGGCATAGGTGGCCACATTCTCTCTCAGCTCACGGCTGGTCACAAATCCGGCCGGACAACCTCGACCGGGGCAGGGGTGTAGGTGCATTGTTCACGCTGTCGTCGGTGGCGAGGGAGGAGACCAACAGCTTCCCGCGTGTCCCGATCGGCGGCCATTCTGTTCTCTCCGAGAGAGCGCTGGCCCAAGAGGGCCCCCGGCCCCTTCTTCCTCCCTGCGGTATTGTGGCCAAGATGCGGCCTCCCGACTCCGTCTTCGCCACATGCCGATGACCCTCAGGTATATATTCCTCCGAAACCTGCCTTGCTCTACTGCCCCAGCTCAACACTTGGCTTCGTGTGGATCTTTTTCTACTTCCGTTCGTTGTTCCAAAGCCACCTAGACTTTTACTATTATTAGAAGTAAAGCTAGTTCATATAGTCGACTCTAAGAGTTGGTCCAAACATGGAAGAAAGTGGGAAAGTTGTAGCATGAATCTAGGACTTGGTTCTAAGAGGAAACGAGTGAAAGTAGTAGATACTGGCTACCCAACCGGTCTCTTGGTTGAAAAGATGAAGAAAGCATGGTGGATGGCGAAGGGTGGGGGGAAGTGGACCTATCTCTTGGTTGAAAAAAGGAAAGAAAGTGACGGGTGTTGGGGGACAACGCAAATGAGAATGAGCAGGTCTAGATTTCCTATGCTCACATAGGAAAATGTCGCCGAGGAGATAAAAAATGGGACAAATGCAGACATGTTGCCTGAGTGTTTGCCACTCTTGGCAACCACATCTGCCTCACCACTTTATGCCCCTGCTGTCCCTACGCCCATATCGCTACCGTTAATGTAAAATCACATGAAGCATTAAGCAATGTCACCTAATGTCACTATAAGTAATGGTCTAGTGCCGTCGATAAATTGAAGCAATGCCACCACCATTTTATGAAGTGCTTCCATCTTGCTTTATTTCCCATGAATTGTGTTTTTGCAGTTACACTTAAATCTCACACCGCTAACATTGCTTCATCCCAGTGGAACTGCACAAATTTGATTGCACATTTACTAACCACGTGCTACTATCATGACAGTAATACTAATGATATTGTTCTGCATGTTAATCTAGTGGCAGTGTTGATGTGATGTGATGCTACTTACTTAAGGACACTTTCATACTGTCAATCTAGTGCCAATTATAACACAATAGATGCTGTTGTTAATCACACGCCACTGCAAATATCTGTCACTGTTTAAATAACCACATTTTGTATTTGCACAAACAGGGACGTATGTCTCCATATCGTTTCGGGATGTCTGTCTCCGTATCGTTTCTATCCGCGCAATCAAAAGCACACACCTCAGTTTTAGTAGAACTGCGCAAAATGAGATGGCTATCCCTCGTTGCCGTCATCTAACAACCCGTCTTCCAAGTATTCCTACATTGGTAGTTACTAGGTAGAATGACCAACGCAATATAAAAGAAGTTGATTCGTACGTTTTACTTCCTGATTGCAGTGTAGGGACGAGCGAAAACAACTACATCCTAGTCCAGAATGCACTTTCTACCAGTTCATCCATGGACCGAGGACTAGCTGGCACGGCTGCACGGCGGTTTTTGGACAGGTGCGCGGACAAGAGGCATTGTGGTCTGCATATTTCTGCAAATGGCGGTGCTTAAATTTAGTGGAATGCACAAGACTTTCAGTTGTGAGTACACTACATGGTTAAGTTCAGCATTCCAGCTGTGAACCCAATTATAATTGGTTATTCTGGAATGAGAGAACCTACCCATGGATGGTGGCAACAATAAAAAACCAGAGTGAACTCCAGGAAATTTAAGCCTGCCGCGAGGCCCTTTGCTCAGAGAAGCCGTGCTTGTTTTTTTCCTGATTTGTAAACCTTCTCACAACTTTGTATTTTGCTGTGAGCTAGTATATGTTTGTTATGTTCTATGAATCATTGAGATGTATAAAATTGCTTAACTTATGCTTTTCAAGTTTTTTATGAAGCTGAATTTAATGTGAGTTGGTGACCCACAAGTATAGGGGATATATCGTAGTCCTTTCGATAAGTAAGAGTGTCGAACCCAACGAGGAGCAGAAGGAAATGATAAGTGGTTTCTAGCAAGGTATTCTCTGCAAGTACTGAAATAAATGGTAACAGATAGTTTTGTGATAGGATAATTTGTAATGAGCAACAAGTAACAAAAGTAAATAAAGTGCAGCAAGGAGGCCCAATCCTTTTTGTAGCAAAGGACAAGCCTAGACAAACTCTTATATAGAGAAAAGCGCTCCCGAGGACACATGGGAATATCGTCAAGCTAGTTTTCATCACGTTCATATAATTCGCGTTCGGTACTTTGATAATTTGGTATGTGGGTGGACCGGTGCTTGGGTACTGCCCTTACTTGGACAAGCATCCCACTTATGATTAACCTCTATTGCAAGCATCCGCAACTATAACAAAAGTATTAAGGTAAACCTAACCATAGCATGAAACATATGGATCCAAATCAGCCCTTTACGAAGCAATGCATAAACTAGGGTTTAAGCTTCTGTCACTCTAGCAACCCATCATCTACTTATTACTTCCCAATGCCTTCCTCTAGGCCCAAATAATGGTGAAGTGTCATGTAGTCGGCGTTCACATAACACCACTAGAGGAGAGACAACATACATCTCATCAAAATATCGAACGAATACCAAATTCACATGACTACTAATAGCAAGACGTCTCCCATGTTCTCAGGAACAAACGTAACTACTCACAAAGCATAAACATGTTCATAATCAGAGGAGTATTAATATGCATATAGGATCTGAACATATGATCTTCCACCAATTAAACCAACTAGCATCAACTACAAGGAGTAATTAACACTACTAGCAACCTACTAGCACCAACCCCGGACTTGGAGTCAAGAATTGGATACAAGAGATGAACTAGGGTTTTGAGAGGAGATGGTGCTGATGAAGATGTTGATGGAGATTGCCCTCTCCCGATGAGAGGAGCGTTGGTGATGACGATGGCGATGATTCCCCCCTCCCCCCCGGAGGGAAGTTTCCCCGGCAGAACTACTCCGCCAGAGCCCTAGATTGGTTCCACCAAGGTTCTGCCTCGTGGCGGCGGAGTTTCGTCCGAGAAGATGCTTCTTATTTTTTCCCATCGAAAGACTCATATAGCAGAAGATGGCCACCGGAGGGCCACCAGGGGGCCCTCGAGGTTGGGGGGCGCGCCCAGGGGGGTAGGGCGCGCCCCCACCCTTGTGGACAGGGTGTGGCACCCTGGTGAATCTCTTCCGCTAAGTATTTTTTATATATTCTGAAAACGTCTTCCGTGAAGTTTCGGGACTTTTAGAGTTGTGCAGAATAGGTGTCTAATATTTGCTCCTTTTCCAGCCCAGAATCCCAGCTGCCGGCACTCTCCCTCTTTATGTAAACCTTGTAAAATAAGAGAGAATAGGCATAAGTATTGTGACATAATGTGTAATAACAGCCCATAATGCAATAAATATCGATATAAAAGCATGATGCAAAATGGACGTATCAACTCCCCCAAGCTTAGACCTCGCTTGTCCTCAAGCGAAAGCCGAAATCGAAAAATATGTCCACATGTTTAGAGATAGAGGTGTCGATAAAAATAAAATACGGACATGAGGGCATCATGATCATTCTTAGAACATCAACTTATATAATTCTTGTCATATAATCCCTTATGCTAGAGTAATAATTCAATCACAATTTCAAGTGTGAATCGTAAACTTCATTGAAAATTAACAAACTATAATCTCAGTCATTGGAGCAATTGCAATTTATCATAACATAGAAAGAGCCAATGTGTAAGAGCTTTTCAGCAAGTCCATATACTCAACTATCATATAATCTTTCACAATTGCGGACACTCACACAATACTTATGGGTATGGAGTTTTAATCGGACACAGAGAAAGATAGGGGCTTATAGTTTTGCCTCCCAACGTTTTACCTCAAGGGTAATGTCAACAATAATAGTTCATGAAAACTCACATCCAATTAGCCACATATACCAGGATCTTTCCAACATACCGTGCTTGCCAAAGGATAAAATGTAAAAAGGAAGGGTGAAGATCACCATGACTCTTATGCAAGGTAGGAGATAAAAGTAAAAGATAGGCCCTTCGCAGAGGGAAGCAGAGGTTGTCATGCGCCTTTATGGTTGGATGCACAAAATCTTAATGCGAAAGAATGTCACTTTATATTGCCACTTGTGATATGGACCTTTATTATGCAGTCTGTCGCCTTTATTTCTTCCATATCACACGATCGTATAAAGCTTATTTTCTCCCACACTAATAAGTTATACATATTTAGAGAGCAATTTTTATTGCTTGCACGAATGACAACTTACTTAGAGGATCTTACTCAGTCCAAAGGTAGGTATGGTGGACTCTGATGGCAAAACTGGTTTAAGGGTATTTGGAAGCACAAGTAGTATCTCTACTTGGTGCGATGAATTTGGCTAGCACGAGGGGGAAAGGCAAGCTCAACATGTTGGAGGATCCAAGACAATATGATTTATCTTAGATGTAAGAAAACATAACCCATTACGTTGTCTTCCTTGTCCAACGTCAACTCTTTAGCATGTCATATTTTAATGAGTGCTCACAATCACAAAAGATGTCCAAGATAGTATATTTATATGTGAAGACATCTCTTTCTTTATTACTTCCTATTAATTGCAACGATGACCAAAAACTATGTTTGTCAACTCTCAACAACGTTTATTCATCATACTTTTTCTATGTGAGCTCATTACTCTCCATAAGATCCACATGATCTCTTTGTTTCTTTTTATTCCTTCTCTTTTCTTTTATTCACTTAGGATCATGGCAAAATAATCAAGCCCTTGACTCAACACTAATCTTTATTATATAGCTCACGGACTCGATTACATAGAAGGATTATAAAGCAAAACTCACAACTAGATCATACTAAGAACTTTTATTCTACTAGATCAAGATATTACCAAAAGGATCGAACTAGGAAAACGGTAAAGATAAAAGTGATGGTGATACGATACCGGGGCACTCCCCCAAGCTTGGCAGTTGCCAAGGGGAGTGCCCATACTAGATACCCAATTCTTCTTTGTTGGTGGAGACGGTGGTGGTTTTGTTGATGGCGTAGGCTTATTCCTTAATTTGCGCTTGAGGACAGAGTTTTGGTCCCTTAGGTCATCGATCTCCTGCTCCAAGCTCAGTATCTTTTTGTATAGTTCCTGCTTGTTTTCCTGCAAGAGGCGAAAAGGGATAAACTCGATCTTAGGTTTCTTTACTCTATCCGGGAGGCTTGACGTTTTGAACTCCACATGCATGTCCCCAGGTTGAGGTAGTGGGACTTCATCTTCATCTGAGCTCGTCTCCTCCTTTCCCTTGGGTTCATAGTCCTCTTCTTCTTCTTCTTCCGTAGTCCAACCACAATGCTCCACATCACCATAGACCTTAGTATCTGCAAGGTAATCAGCCACGTAGCTTTCTCCTTCCAAATCCTGGGACGACATGTTGCTCTATCTGTAGCAGGACAGCTCGAAACAAAGACAAGAGATATTTGCGTGATACGGTGGTCAAAACCCCCAGGAGATTATATAATGAATTTTTACCGACCAAAATACGTGTTGTGTAAGAAAACGGAGTCGAGAGACTGCACGAGGTGCCCACGAGGTAGGGGGGCGCGCCTAGGGGGGTAGGGCCCGCCCTCCACCCTCGTGGAGCCCTTATGTCCTTCCCGGACTGCTTCTTATTTTCTATTTTTTAAATATTCCAAAACGGAGAAATATTGTTTTAAAAATTGTTTTGGAGTCGGTTTACTTACCGTACCACATACCTATTCCTTTTCGGAGTCTGAAACGTTCCGGAAAGTGTCCCTTATGTATTACTCCGGGGTTACGGTTTCAATAACATTGGTTTCAACATTTATGGGATTACCTGAGATATAATGTTTGATTCTTTGACCGTTCATCACCTTCGGATTTGTGCCTTCGAAGTTGTTGATTTTTATGGCACCGGAACAATAGACCTCCTCGATAACGTAAGGACCTTCCCATTTAGAGAGAAGTTTCCCTGCAAAAAAAATCTTAAACGAGTTGTATAGCAATACATAATCACCTACTTTAAACTCACGCTTTTGTATTCTTTTGTCATGCCATCTTTTAACTTTTTCTTTAAACAACTTGGCATTTTCATAGGCTTGGGTTCTCCATTCATCAAGCAAGCTAATATCAAATAGCCTCTTCTCACCGACAAGTTTAAAATCATAATTGAGTTCTTTAATGGCCCAATATGCCTTGTGTTCTAGTTCGTGAGGTAAGTGACATGCTTTTCCATAAACCATTTTATACGGAGACATACCCATAGGATTTTTATATGCAGTTCTATAGGCCCATAATGCATCATCAAGTTTCTTGGATCAATTCTTTCTAGATCTATTAACAGTCTTTTGCAAAATAAATTTGAGCTCTCTATTACTCAATTCTACTTGACCACTAGACTATGGGTGACAAGGAGATGCAATTCTATGATTAACATCATATTTAGAAAGCATTTTATGGAAAGCACCATGAATAAAATGTGAACCACCATCAGTCATTAAATATCTAGGGACTCAAAATCTTGGAAAAATAACTTCTTTAAGCATTTTAATATAAGTGTTATGATCAGCACTACTAGTTCGAATAGCTTCTACCCACTTAGTAACGCAATCAACAACAACTAAAATATGTGTATATCCATTAGAGGAAGGAAAAGGTCCCATATAGTCAAAGCCCCAAACATCAAATGGTTCAATAAAGAGTGAATAATTCATAGGCATTTCTTGACGTCTACTAATATTACCAATTCTTTGACATTCATCACAAGATAAGACAAACTTACGGGCATCCTTGAAGAGAGTAGGCCAATAAAAACCAGATTGCAATACCTTATGTGCAGTTCTATCTCCAGCATGGTGTCCTCCATAAGCTTTGGAGTGACACTTGCGTAGGATATGTTCCTGTTCATGCTCCGGTGCACAACGTCTAATAACACCATCTACTCCTTCTTTATAAAGATGTGGGTCATCCCAAAAGTAATGCCTCAAATCATAGAAGAACTTTTTCTTTTGCTGGTACGTGAAACTAGGTGGTATAAACTTAGCAACAATGTAATTAGCATAATCAGTATACCATGGAGCAATATGAGAAGCATTTATGACATTTAATTGCTCATCACGAAAGCTATCATCAATAGGAAGTGGGTCATCAAGCACATTTTCTAACCTAGATAAGTTGTCTGCAACGGGGTTCTCAGCTCCCTTTCTATCAACAATATGCAAATCAAATTCTTGTAGTAAGAGAACCCATCTAATAAGTCTAGGTTTAGCATCTTTCTTTTCCATAAGATATTTAATAGCAGCATGATTAGTGTGAATAGTTACTTTAGAATCAACAATATAAGGTCTGAACTTATCACAAGCAAATACAACCGCTAAGAATTCTTTTTTAGTAGTAGCATAATTTCTTTGAGCATTGTCTAGGGTCTTACTAGCATATTGAATAACATTTAATTTCTTATCAACTCTTTGTCCTAGAATAGCACCTACAGCATAATCACTAGCATCACACATAATTTCAAAGGGTAAATTCCAATCAGGTGGCTGAACAATGGGTGCAGAGATCAATGCTTTCTTAAGTATTTCAAATGCTTCTACACAATCATCATCAAAAACAAATGGTATATCTTTTTGTAATAAATTAGTCAGAGGCCGAGAAAATTTTGAGAAGTCCTTAATGAACCTCCTATAAAATCCGGCGTGACCAACGAAACTTCTTATACCTTTGATGTCCTTGGGACATGGCATCTTTTCAATAGCATCAACCTTCGCTTTATCAACTTCAATACCTCTTTCAGAAACTTTGTGCCCCAAGACAATACCTTCATTAACCATAAAGTGGAACTTTTCCCAATTCAAGACAAGATTAGTTTCTTCACACCTCTGCAAAACTCGATCAAGGTTGCTCAAGCAATCATCAAAAGAAGATCCATAGACGGAGAAATCGTCCATGAAAACCTCACAAATCCTTTCACGAAAGTCAGAGAATATAGCCATCATGCATCTTTGAGAGGTAGCAGGTGCATTACATAAACCAAAAGGCATATGTCTATAAGCAAAAGTACCGAAAGGGCAAGTAAAAGTAGTCTTTGATTGATCTTTGGCTGACACAGGTATTTGAGAGAAACCAGAATAACCATCTAGAAAGAAAAAATGTGTATGTTTGGATAATCTTTCTAGCATTTGGTCGATAAAAGGTAAGGGGTAATGATCCTTTTTAGTTGCCTTATTTAATTTGCGGAAATCAATTACCATCCTATAACCTGTAATAATTCTTTGAGGAATCAATTCATCTTTATCATTAGGAACAACAGTAATACCTCCCTTCTTAGGGACACAATGGACAGGACTTACCCACTGGCTATCAGCAATGGGATAAATTATACCTGCCTCAAGGAGCTTTAGTATTTCCTTTCTTACCACTTCTTTCATTTTAGGATTCAGCCGTCGTTGATGGTCACGAACTGGTTTAGCATCTTCTTCCAAATTAATTTTATGTTGGCATAGAGTGGGACTAATGCCCTTAAGATCATCAAGAGTATACCCAATAGCAGCACGGTGCTTCTTCAGAGTTTTCAATAATCTCTCTTCCTCATGCTGTGAAAGGTTAGCACTAATAATAATAGGATATATCTTTTTCTCATCAAGATAAGCATATTTAAGAGTATCAGGTAGCGGTTTAAGCTCAAACATGGGATCACCCTTGGGTGGAGGAGGATCCCCTAGGATTTCAACAGGCAAATTGTTTTTCAGAATAGGCTCCTGTTTAAGGAATACTTCGTCTATTTCCCTTCTTTCATTCATAAACATAGCATTTTCATGGTCTATCAAATATTGTTCTAAAGGATCACTAGGAGGTACGGCAATAGAGGCAAGACCAATAATTTCATCCTTACTAGGTAATTCTTCTTCACGGTGCTGTCTACTAAATTTAGAGAAGTTAAATTCATGAGTCATATCATCTAAACCGATAGTAACAACATCCCTTTTGCAATCTATGGTAGCATTAACAGTGTTCAGGAAAGGTCTACCAAATATAATGGGACAAAAGATATCTTGTGGGGAATCAAGAACAAGAAAATCAGCTGGATATTTAGTTTTCCCACACAAGACTTCAACATCTCTAACAATTCCCATTAGTGAAATAGTATCTCTATTGGCAAGTTTAATTGTGACATCAATATCTTCTATCTCAGCAGGTGCAGTATCATGCATAATTTCTTTGTATAAGGAATAAGGTATTGCACTAGCACTAGCACCCATATCACATAAGCCATGATAACAATGATCTCCTATTTTAACAGAAATAACAGGCATGCCTACCACTGGTCTATTTTTACCTTTAGCACAAGGTTTAGCAATTCTAGCAGTTTCATCAAGGAAATGAATGACATGCCCAACAATATTATCAGACAAGAGATCTTTAACAATAGCAATATCAGGTTTAACTTTAATTTGCTCATGAGGTGTATAAGTTTTAATATTGCTTTTACGAACCACAGTTGAAGCTTTAGCATGGTCCTTTATCCTAACAGGGAAAGGTGGTTTCTCAACATATGTAGTAGGAACAATAGGATCATTATAAGTGATAGTCTTTTCTTCAACTTTAATAGGTGCAGCTACTTTTACTTCTATGGGAGGATGATTTTTAAACCACTTCTCCCTGGGGAGATCAACATAAGTAGCAAAAGATTTACAGAAAGAAGCTACTATCTCAGAGTCAAGTCCATATTTAGTGCTAAATTTACGGCAAACATCGGTATCCATAAAAGATTTAACACAGTCAAAACTAGGTGTCATACCTGACTCCTTACCTTTGTCGAGGTCCCAATCTTCAGAGTTGCGTTTAATTCTTTCCAATAAATCCCATTTGAATTCAATAGTCTTCATCATAAAAGAGCCAGCACAAGAAGTATCAAGCATGGCGCGATTGTTATCAGAAATCCAAGCATAATTTTTTTGAATAATCATTTTTCTTGAGAGCTCATGATTGGGACATGAATATAACATTGATTTAAGCCTCCCCCAAGCTTGAGCAATGCTTTCTCCTTCGCGAGGCCAAAAATTATATATATAATTGCGATCACGATGAACAAGATGCATAGGATAAATGAAATTCCAATTTCAATCGTTTGTAATTCCAAGACCCCATATCATCACATAGCGTATACCATGTCGATGCATCTCCCTTCAAAGATAAATGGAAAACCTTCTTCTTAACAACATCTTCGGGTACACCTGCAAGCTTAAATAATCCACAAACTTCATCCACATATATTAGATGCTCATCAGGATGCTTTGTTCCATCTCCTAAAAAAGGATTAGCTAGCAGTTTTTCTATCATACTCGAAGGAATTTCAAAGCAGACATTTTCATTTTCAGTAGGTTCAGTAGATTGAGGAGCAACTCTTTGCTCTACTGGTCAGGGTGAAATACCCCGAACAAGCCCCTCAGAGGATTACTTTCCATGGTAACAAGTGACAGTAAATTTCAGCACACTATATAAATTTTTCCTTACCAAATTCCACCTACCAAAGGCGCTTCACTACCTGGCAACGGCGCCAGAAAAGAGTCTTGATGACCCACAAGTATAGGGGATCTATCGTAGTCCTTTCGATAAGTAAGATTGTCGAACCCAACGAGGAGCAGAAGGAAATGATAGGCGGTTTCCAGCAAGGTATTCTCTGCAAGTACTGAAATAAGTCGTAACAGATAGTTTTGTGACATGATAATTTGTAATGAGAAACAAGTAAAAAAGTAAATAAAGTGCATCAAGGAGGCCCAATCCTTTTTGTAGCAAAGGACAAGCTTGGACAAACTCTTATATAGAGAAAAGCGCTCCCGAGGACACATGGGAATATCGTAAAGCTAGTTGTCATCACGTTCATATGATTCGCGTTCGATACTTTGATAATTTGGGACGTGGGTGGACCGGTGCTTGGGTACTGCCCTTACTTGGACAAGCATCCCACTTATGATTAACCTCTATTGCAAGCATCCACAACTACAACAAAAGTATTAAGGTAAACCTAACCATAGCATGAAACATATGGATCCAAATCAGCCCCTTATGAAGCAACGCATAAACTAGGGTTTAAGTTTCTATCACTCTAGCAGCCCATCATCTACTTATTACTTCCCAATGCCTTCCTCTAGGCCCAAACAATGGTGAAGTGTCATGTAGTCGACGTTCACATAACACCACTAGAGGAGAGACAACATACATCTCATCAAAATATCGAATGAATACCAAATTCACATGACTACTAATAGCAAGACTTCTCCCATGTCCTCGGGAACAAACGTAACTACTCCAAAAGCATAAACATGTTCATAATCAGAGGAGTATTAATATGCATATAGGATCTGAACATATGATCTTCCACCAATTAAACCAACTAGCATCAACTACAAGGAGTAATTAACACTACTAGCAACCTACTAGCGCCAATCCTGGACTTGGAGACAAGATTTGGATACAAGAGATGAACTAGTGTTTTGAGAGGAGATGGTGCTGATGAAGATGTTGATGGAGATTGCCCTCCCCCGATGAGAGGAGCGTTGGTGATGACGATGGCGATGATTTCCCACTCTGGGAGGGAAGTTTCCCTGGCAGAACTGCTCCGCTAGAGCCCTAGATTGGTTCCACCAAGGTTCCGCCTCGTGGCGACGGAGTTTCGTCCGAGAAGAAGGCTTCTTATTTTTTCCCATCGAAAGACTTCATATAGCATAAGATGGCCACCGGAGGGCCACTAGGGGGGCCCACGAGGTAGGGGGGCGCGCCCAGGGGGTAGGGCGCCCCCACCCTCATGGGCAGGGTGTGGCCCCCCTGGTGAATCTCTTCTGCTAAGTATTTTTTATATATTATGAAAACGTCCTCCGTGAAGTTTCAGGACTTTTGGAGCTGTGCAGAGTATGTTTCTAATATTTGCTCCTTTTCCAGCCCAGAATTCCAGCTGCCGGATTTTCCCTCTTTATGTAAACCTTGTAAAATAAGAGAGAATAGGCATAAGTATTGTGACATAATGTGTAATAACAGCCCATAATGCAATAAATATCGATATAAAAGCATGATGCATAATGGACGTATCATGAGTGTTCCACATGAACGTTGGACTAGCGTGCGAACGTTTGGAATTTACATTGTGGCCTCAGTTAACTGCATGAACCACCGTAACAAGATACATAGTTGCTTATATGTCAGACAACAGATTGTTGATTGTTAGTTGGTCGATAGCCTAGTGTTGAAGCGAGCTGAGCCAATGTGCAGTGTTTTGCACAACTGATTATAAGTGGGGTAGCACCAACAGTGTTTACAAGTACTTATGTATACGTCGGTGCACAGTTCTCGAACGAGTACTCTATTGTAGCGACCCGACCTTAGATGGTCAAGTCTCTGTGCTTCAGTGTCATCCCTGGATCGGTAATGCTGACACACACAGTACTCGAAGGATTTAAAACAGAGTGGCAATCACACACTTATTACATCGAATGCCTAATTCTGACTAACGAGCAAAAAGATAAACAGAAACTAAGATCGGATCAAAAATCGCGATCAGAGAAATCGCAGAATAAATCCGATAAAAGAAAATTGGCGAACAGACTAACGAACGCTCGTATCTAACGGGCGAAGAACCATTCGTTAAAACGAACGTACGGACGAACGTCCGCTAACTAGAAGAACCGAGAAAAGAAAAAAACCAGCGAAACTGAAAAAACGGATCTAGGGTTCCTAAAAAAACCGGACGGTTTTTATGAAAAAAACAACGGCGGAGTCCGGCGGCTACCTCCGGTGAGGGGCTCCGGCGGGGCGAGGTGCGGGCGGCGGGGCGGCAGCGGCGGCGAGGCGCGGCATGGCGCCGGCGGCTGGAGCGACGGTGG
>NC_041390.1:192962534-192970632 GCF_002162155.2 Triticum dicoccoides
CGACGGTGGTGGGGTGGTGTTGGGAGGGGGCGGGGAGGGGCGGCGGCGGCTTGGAGGAGGGGCCAAGGCGGGGCAGCGGAGTCCGGCTCGGTCGACGGCGGCACGCGCGACGGGGAAGGCGGCGGCGGCGGGCCGGCCTGGCTCGGCTGGGCCTTAGGCCCAGTCGGGCGCAGAACTTTTTTTAAAATAATTTCGCCGACCGAAATAAAATCCTAGAAAAAAGTCTAAAAATGCCAAAACAAATTTTCACCGTCTAAATAAAATATTTAGAACGAGACGAACATTTTCTTGGCCCTAAAATGCACTGTTGAAAAACATGCAATTTTTCTAATGCAAACAAAATTGCAATAAAATCCAAATAAAACAAATATTTGATTTTAATATTTTTCCTCCAATATTTCAATTATCTTGGAGAAGTCATATTATCCCCTCTCATATATTTTAATATGAAATATTTTTGGAGAAAATAATTAAAACCAAATCCTCGTTTCAATATTTGATAAAAATCAAATATGAAAACCGGGAAATTCCCAACTCTCTCTCCGAGGGTCCTTGAGTTGCTTAGGATTTCGAGGATCGCGAGACGAAATGCAAATAAAATATGATATGCATGGATGACTATGTATAACATTCCAAATTAAAAATTTGGGATGTTACAAACCTACCCCCTGAATCTCGCCCTTGAGATTCGGGTTGGCTAGAAAATAGGTGTGGGTGGTCTTTGCGAAGATCATCCTCTCGTTCCGAGGTGGCTTCGTCCTCGGTATGGTGGCTCCATTGAACTTTGCAAAACTTGATAACCTTACTGCGGGTGACTCTACTGGCAAACTCAAGAATCTTTACTGGCTTCTCCTCGTAAGTAAAATCACTGTCCAACTGAATTGCCTCCAAGGGTACTGTATCTCGTAATGGTATATCGGCCATCTCAGCATGACACTTCTTCAACTGTGAAACATGGAATACATCATGAACTCCTGACAATCCTTCGGGTAATTCCAACTTGTAGGCGACTTCTCCCATCCATTCCAAAACACGATACGACCCTACAAATCTCGGAGCTAGTTTCCCCTTAACTCCAAAACGTTTCACTCCTCGCAAGGGTGATACTCGCAGATATGCTCTATCTCCAATTTCATAAGTTACCTCTTCGCGTTTTGAGTCCGCATAACTCTTCTGTCTGGACTGCGCAATCTTCAGTCTATCACGAATCAATTTAACCTTTTCCTCTGACTCTTTGATCAAGTCTGGTCCAAACAACTGTCGGTCTCCTACCTCGTCCCACATCAACGGTGTTCTGCACCTGCGTCCATACAGGGCTTCAAACGGTGCCATCTTCAAACTGGCTTGGTAGCTATTGTTGTACGAGAACTCGATGTAAGGCAAATTGTCATCCCAACTAGATCCATAATCTAGCGCACATGCTCTCAACATGTCCTCCAAAATTTGGTTCACTCTCTCGGTCTGTCCATCTGTCTGTGGGTGGAAAGCTGTACTAAACTCTAACCTTGTTCCCAAAGTCTGATGTAACTGATGCCAGAACTTTGAAGTAAACTATGTTCCTCTATTTGATAGTATGGTTCTTGGAACTCCATGCAGACATACGATCCTGGACATATAAATCTTGGCCAACTTTGCACTGGTATAAGTGGTTTTCACTCGGATGAAGTGAGCCACTTTGAAGTGGAATCATATCCTGCTTTAGTCCTGGGCAATCCGGTGATAAAGTCCATGCCAAGTTTATCCCACTTCCATTCGGGTATCGGCATAGGCTGTAATAGTCCTGCTGGCTTCTAATGTTCTGCCTTCACTCTCTGACATACATCACATACGGCCACATACTCGGCAATATCCTTCTTCATACTGGTCCACCAGAAACGTTCCTTCAAATCCAGATACATCTTGGTGTTTCCTGGGTGTATCGAGTATGGTGAGTCATGAGCCTCTTGAAGTATTAACTTCCTGATCTCCTGGTTATTGGGCACATAAACTCGATCCTCAAACCATAAGGTAGCGTGCTCATCTTCAAGAAAACATTTGTCCTTTCCCTTGCTCATCTTCTCCTTTATCTCTGCAATCTCCTTGTCATCCTTCTGAGCCTCCCGAATCTTGTCCAGCAATGTCGACTGGACCTCCATTGTTGCTATGAACCCTCTAGGAACAATCTCCAATCGAAGTTCCATGATATTCTCTGCTAACTTCCTTGGCAATCCCTTACTTTCAAGGATATTAGCATAACTCTTCCTGCTCAAAGCGTCTACTACAACATTGGCCTTTCCTGGGTGATAGTGTAGCTTCATATCATAATCCTTTATAAGCTCCAACCATCTCCTCTGTCTAAGGTTCAGTTCCTTCTGGGTGAAAATGTACTTCAAACTCTTATGGTCTGTGTATACATCACATCGGTTTCCGATAAGGTAATGCCTCCAGGTCTTCAATGCATGCACTACGGCTGCTAACTCCAAATCATGCGTGGAGTAATTCAACTCGTGAGGTTTTAGTTGTCGTGAGGCATACGAAACAACTCTTCCGTCCTGCATAAGCACACATCCAAGTCCTAAGCGAGAGGCGTCGCAATACACTTGGAATTCCTTATGTATATCCGGCAGTGTTAGCACTGGTGCTGTAGTCAACCGTTTCTTCAACTCCTGGAAACTTGCCTCGCATTCTTCTATCCATTTAAACTTAGCATCCTTCTTTAACAGTTTATTCATTGGCTTCGCAATCTTGGAAAAGTTCTCAATGAATCTCCGATAGTATCATGCGAGTCCAACAGAACTGCGGATCTCGCTAACTGAAGTGGGTGCCAACCATTCAGTGACTGACTGAATTTTGCTGGGGTGTACTGTTGTACCTTCTCCTGATATAACATGTCCAAGGAATCCGACTTCCTTCAATGAAAACTCGCATTTGCTAAACTTAGCATACAACAGGTGTTCCCTGAGTTTCTCGAGAACTAAGCGCAAATGCTCCTTGTGCTCCTCCTCGTTCTTCGAGTATACCATAATATCATCAATAAACACCACAACAAACTTGTCCAAATACTCCATGAACACCTTGTTCATCATGCTCATGAAATAAGAAGGGGCATTAGTCAGTCCAAATGACATGACTGTGTACTCGTATAATCCATAACGCATTGTGAATGCTGTCTTTGGTATATCCTTCTCACGTATCTTCAACTGATGGTATCCTGATCGCAGGTCTATCTTTGAAAACACCTTAGCTCCTTGCAATTGATCAAACAAATCATTGATCATCGGCAGTGGGTACTTGTTCTTAATCGTCACCTCATTCAAGGCTCGATAATCAACAACCATCCTTAGGGATTTGTCCTTCTTCTCCACCAAAAGCACAAGGGCTCCCCAAGGTGATGAACTTCTTCGAATGTATCCTTTTTCCAATAACTCCTTGATCTGTTTCTTAATTTCCTCCAGATCATTTGCGGGCATCCGATAGGGTCTCTTGGATATTGGTCCTGTTCCTGGCAACAGCTCTATTAGAAACTCAATGTCTCTATCCGGTGGCATGCCTGGTAACTCCTCTGGAAAAACATCCGGATAATCCTTCACTACAGGCACTTCCTCCTGAACAACTCCCGTAAGGGCATTCACTTGGCTCCTCTTAGGCACATGCCTAGACACATACTTAATCCTTTTTCCCTCCGGGGTGGTAAGATAAATCGACTTACTAGCACAGTCAATACTCCCTCCAAACTTTGACATCCAGTCCATACCTAATATCACATCCAATCCTTGCGAGTCCAAGATAATTAGGTCGGACGGAAAAACATGTGTGCCAATGGTTAGGGGTACCTGGTCGCACCATCGGCTAGCCATGTATTCTGCTTCGGGTGAGCTTACTAATAGAGGGGTCCTAAGGGTTTGGGTTGGTAGTTTAAACTTATCCACAAATCCCCTTGATATGTATGAATGCGATGCACCAGTATCGAAAAGAACAAGAGCGGTAAATGACTTAACCAAAAACTTACCTATTACCGCGTCCGGCTGCTCTTCAACCTCCTCCACGTTAACTTGGTTCACTTGTCCTTTGTTGAATGGATTAGGCTTCTTCCCAGCGCTCCCATTTCCGTTTCCATTCTTTCCCTCAGGAAACTCCGTGGCGTAGTGTCCAGTCTTCCCACACTTGAAGCAAGTAACGTGACTTAGGTCTCTTTTGGTGGGTGTGGCTGGATTGGGGCGGTTCTGATATTGTTGGTTCTGTTCCCATTCCCATTCTTAGAACCATTGTGGTTATGCGGTCCTCCTCCAGTGTGGTTGTGACCTCCATGGTTATGAACAAGTCCTCCTGAGTTCGGGGTTAGGCGAGGCTTCTGCTGAGCTCCTGAGTTATACTTCCCCTGTCCATACTTTCTCTTGCGGCTCTCAATCTGCTGCTGCTTCCCTTCGATCACAAGAGCCTTATCTAGCAACTTCTGATAGTTGTTGAAGGTTGCTACCATCAACTGCATGCTCATCTCATCATTCAGCCCTTCCATAAACTTCTCCTGCTTCGCGGCATCTGTGGCCACATCATCAGGGGAATAGCGAGATAACTTGCTAAACTGATCCACGTACTGAGCCACCGTACGGTTCCCCTGACGTAGGTTGCGGAACTCCCGCTTCTTCATCTACATAGCTCCAGTTGAGACATGGGCCGTGCGGAAAGCTTGCTGAAACTGGTCACAAGTGACGTTGGCTATGGGAAAAGTGGTTGTGTAATTCTCCCAACATGATGCTGCTGGTCCATCCAACTGATGTGCGGCAAAACGCACCTTCTCAGCATCCGTGCAACATGCGGTGGTCAACTCCCTTCCAATACGGCGTAGCCAATCATCAGCAACTATAGGCTCGGTGCTACTAGAAAACACCGGCGGTTGTAACCTTAGAAAATGGGCTAGATTGTCCACTGGCGGCGGGTTGTTGTTGTTGTTGTTGTTGCCCTGGTTTTGAACTAGCAATTGCATCAAAGTATTCTGCTGCTGGATCAACTGGGTGAGCTCCGATGGGAAAGCAAAACCGGTGTCACGTCTTGGAGGCATCTGATGGGTTTAGATGGAAGAGATCAGAATAGAAAAGGGGTCTAATGAGAAAACACTACCCATATGCACATGAGACAAACACAAACATTTCACTCAATCAATCAAGCAAGGGCATACAAACATTCTAGGACTATCGCAAAGTGCTCATCTACTACTAATTACATGGGGAAATACTACTAATATTTGGTGGTCATCTAGAAATTTTGATCGGTGGAAGACTCCATGATGTCAGCTCCAGCTTCGTCTTCAAAGTCATCATCTCTAGGATCGAAATCGGTGTCGTCGATGATGATGCAGTCCTCGGGGCGTATCTCCTTG
Organism: Triticum dicoccoides; assembly: GCF_002162155.2. NCBI lineage: Eukaryota > Viridiplantae > Streptophyta > Magnoliopsida > Poales > Poaceae > Triticum > Triticum dicoccoides. The sequence goes on from NC_041390.1 coordinate 192,967,891, forward strand.
GGTTCTTCTTCTTTGTCTTCTTCCACTGGTGCCGGTCCTCCCATGAATACTCCGATCTTCTTGACTAAGTTGTCATTCTTCTCTAGTAGTGTCTTGATTTCCTCCTCATATCCATCGTGTGTAAACTTGAGTTCTTCCTCCAGCTCGATGATTCTAGTCTTAGCCTTATTCAAGTCCATCATGTCCGCGCACATCTGGTTCTCCTGACGTCGAATGTGCTGGTTTAGCTCCTGGATGAAAGCTGCAATGGATCTATCCTTCCTAGTGCTGATTACTTCCCATTGCTCGTCTCGGCGCCCACATATTTGGTAGATTGTGTCCTTAAGCTCCCTGTTGTAGACCTCTCCAATGCGTCCCATGGTAATGTGGGCTGCCATGCTCTTGCCTAGACTCCAGGTGGGTGCTTCAAAAGAAAACTCTATGGGTTTAGAAGTTGGCGAGAACATCCTTCCTGGAACTTTTACTTGAACCATCCAGCGCTCCTCTTCAGGTAAAGTGGCGTTGTACGTTCCGGTGAAGCTTGGTATTCCAATGTTCAAGTACCTAGTGACTTCCTTCAAGTGGCGTCCAAAAGGTGTGTCTTCATCCGGTTGTGCAAACTTGTTCTTCATCTCCGCCATCCTAAAGAGTAGAAAACGGAGAGGAGTCAGAAATGAGTAGTGAAGTGTGACCTAGGGTTTATCTTAGTGGTCGTGTCTTACACTCAGCGTGTGCTCTGATACCATCTTGTAGCGACCCGACCTCAGATGGTCAAGTCTCTGTGCTTCAGTGTCATCCCTGGATCGGTAATGCTGACACACACAGTACTCGAGGGATTTATAACAGAGTGGCAATCACACACTAATTACATCGAATGTCTCCAAAGAGAACTTATTACAATAATATGGCTTAAGGCCATCTAATACGATAACAGCGGAAGGCTTGGAAGATAAAGTGAGTCCATCAACTCCAACGGCATAACTAAGCTGCACGACAACGACCTAACGACCTTACTCCTCGTCTGAAAAGTCTGCAACATAATATGTTGCAGCCCGAGAACGGGTAAGCACATGGAATGTACTGGCAAAGTAACACAGTAGAGTAAGAACAGAATAATGCTATCACTACATGCATATATGGCTGGTGGAAAGCTCTATGGTTATAGTTTTTGCGAAAAGCCAATTTTTCCCTACAACAAAGGAATAGATTTTAATTTAACTATCATGGTAGTTGAAACATCATTAGAAGGTTCCTCCAGCTCAATCCCAATTAAAGTGATTAACACCCCAACAATATTAATTAAGAATGATGAGATACATGTGATAACCCAAATACTAGATACTCAAGAATTGTCCATAACCGGGGACACGGCTAACCATGATTAGATATTACACTCTACAGAGGTTTGCGCACTTTTCCTCCACAAGACTCGATCGCCTCTATTGGATTTCTCGCACTACAAGGTGTTTGAGATACGGATGACCGAGACACAGTCTTTCAGAAACATTAACTCTCTACTCCGGACAGACCATACCAAACCTACATCCCACTACCTGCTGATCTGCCTCTTCAAGAGCTTCACATAACTTACTCAACTATGCTAGAGCCCATAATAGCTTATGGCTGCACACGGAAGTTTCTAGCATGAATCATCTCAGTTCCCTTTGAACCTGGGTGCGGTCCATAGGAAGATCACATGGGTACTCCCGGATTTCCAAAAAAACAGGCAACACTGGGTACTCCAGGTGCCTCAATCCACCCAGATGTTATTTTAAGTTGCCACCTTAAGTTGAACCATTAATTAACAATCTCTCATCTGTCATGGATTTCACTCAAACCCAAACCACGTCTACGAGCATAGCATAGCATAGTAATATAAGCAGCGTAGAAGTAGCTCCCAGGGTTTGAATGTAACAGGGAAATAGGTACTACCTCATCAACTACTTCCCAACCCACATATTAATGACATCCTAATCATGCAATGTTTGAGGATTGGAACTAATGCATAAAAACTGGGTGATAAAAGGGATATGATCAAAGTGTTACTTGCCTTGCTGACGGTCTGCGAAACCTAGGGACTCGTAGTAGCACGCTTCGTACTCCGGGTGTTCTATCGCAAACAAACAATAACAAACATAAGCAACAAGCAAGGTGAGCGAGCAAAACTCAAATAAAAGAGATTGACCAGAAAGTTCAACTTAAGAACTCCGGTTCGCAAGAAGAATCAAATCAAACGGAGCAACGAAACTCAATGACGAAAGAAAGAAGCTTCGTTTACTAATCTGAACCTAGGTCAAATTTTACAGTAGCAAAAACTCGTTTAAGTTGGTTAAACAGAAAGAAGGTTTTGAGGCAAAACTCTAGGCGCTTGAATCGCCTGATTCCGACTAACGAGCGAAAAGATAAACAGAAACTAAGATCGGATCAGAAATCGCGACCAGAGAAATCGCGGAATAAATCCGATAAAAGAAAACTAACAAACAGACTAACGAACGAGCGTTCGTTAGCTGTATCTAACGGGCAAAGAACCGTTCGTTAAAACGATCGTACGGACGAACGTCCGCTAACTAGAAGAACTGAGAAAAGAAAAAAACGGCGAAACCAAAAAAAAATGGATCTAGGGTTCCTAAAAAAACCGGATGGTTTTTATAAAAAAACCGACGGCGGAGTCCGGCGGCTACCTCCAGCGAGGGGCTCCGGCGAGGCGAGGTGCGGGCAGCGGGGCGGCGGTGGCAGCAGGCGCGGGCAGCGGCGGCAGCTGTG
>NC_041390.1:192970990-193027715 GCF_002162155.2 Triticum dicoccoides
CGGTGGTGGGGTGGTGTTGGGAGGGGGGCGGGGCGGCGGCGGCTTGGAGGAGGGGCCAAGGCGAGGCGGCGGAGTCTGGATCGGACTCCTCGTCCGAGTCGGTCGGCGGCGGCGCGCGTGACGGGGAAGGCGGCGGCAGCGGGCCGGCCTCGCACGGCTGGGCCTTAGGCCCAGTCGGGCGCGGAACTTTTTTTAAAATAATTTCGCCGACCGAAATAAAATCCTAGAAAAAAAGTCTAAAAATGCTAAAACAAATTTTCACCGTCTAAATAAAATATTTAGAACGAGATGAACATTTTCTTGGCCCTAAAATGCACTTTTAAAAAACATGCAATTTTTCTATTGCAAACAAAATTTCAATAAAATCCAAATAAAACAAATATTTGATTTTAATATTTTCCACCAATATTTCAATTATCTTGGAGAAGTCATATTATCCCCTCTCATATAATTTAATATAAAATATTTTTGGAGAAAAATAATTAAAACCAAATCCTCGTTTCAATATTTGATAAAAATCAAATATGAAAACCGGGAAATCCCCAACTCTCTCTCCGAGGGTCCTTGAGTTGCTTAGGATTTCAAGGATCGCGAGACGAAATGCAAATAAAATATGATATGCATGGATGACTATGTATAACATTCCAAATTGAAAATTTGGGATGTTACATCTATTTCATCAAAACACACACTGCTCGTATGGTAAACCGTGACAACTTATGTCTTACCATGCCATATTCATGAAAGAACTAGTGAGGACACATCTGTTTCGGCAACAATTACGATGGTTCTCACATGATTCATGGGCACACAAAAGTAACAATAGTTCCCATAGACGGATTCAAACAGAGTACTAGCCCCGGAGGGCTCGATAACAGGCAAGGTTCGGATAATTAGACACAATCCAAACTACTATTAAACACTAGCTGAAGCAACTATTTCATGCCTCGATCTAATTTGGGCTGGACACAAGACGGACCTTGCCATGAACATCATCGAGGACGTCCGGCAGCAGCTCAATCCTGTGAACCTTCATAAAGACAACCTTGTGGCCTTGCCACTCATAAACTTGTTTGTGGAGGCATGCCACGTCATCTTCCCGCGTAAGCTTGACAAGAATAGTATACCTCACAAACGAAGGAGTAGCTTTGAACTTCTTGTGCTTCAGTACACCCTGGACAACATGCCTGACAACAGTGAGGCTGGAATACAACTCTTCATTGGTATAAGTGCAAATGGCTTCCAGATCCAACAGCCTAAAAATTATGTTTTCCCAGTGCGTATATTCAGGTCATCCATCTCATAGCGAGTGACATGTACAACCACACAATCCTTGTCTGCATAAGGGCTCTAATTGAAACAGAAACAAATTCTGAATTACTTTCAGTATAAGAAACACAAGTTATTTAAACCACTATGTATAACATGGCATCGAAGCTAATAAAATTTTGCATTATTAATCACCACATACTTAGATGAAAAACCACAATCGAGATCGGCAAAGAAGAAAATCACCTTGGGCAGCTCAGCAGGGGGGGGGAGGGGGACACATCCTCGAAGGGGGAAAACTGCTCCTGCAGTGCCACGAGGGTTGTAACCTCAGATGGGGTGTTGACCATCTGAGTAGTGGCCGTGAGCGTATTTGGGGTCGGCTCGGTGGCTGCCTCCATCTTCTTGGAGCTCTTTGTCTCGTGGGGATCAACCTCCTGCGTCTGCTCCAATATTGGCAGATCTTTGCCTGGTTCTCCTTGGTCCATCATGAAACTGACGAATACTAGGAGACCACTGAAAGGGAAAAACAATCGCAATGACAATGAAACAAAAAAGAGAGTGATGATCGGTTACTGCTTTGGAAAAGTTCTTTTTTTTCTCTGAACGAAAATACACCAACATCACGGATCCACTTACCTTCCCTTTGTTGGGAGTGAAGAACAATGGCAGATGCGAGTGTTGCCTTTCTTGAAGACGGTGAGGGAGAAGGGGATTCAGTGAAGAGTGAAATGATGGTTGATTCGTCCGTCAAACTTAGACTGCGGGGATGTGGGGTTTTGTGATACGACGGCTCGTTACTGTCGCGCTACGACCGGGGTGACTCTTTGCGTGCATACTGCCTTCTAATTTGGTGGATGGCATTTGGGCCCGCGTGCTGCATGGCCCGCATGTCGGTAAACAAAAGTATAACGGCATTCAGTAGAGGGAGACGTTTCGATGACCTAGGAGGAACCAGAAGCGGTATTGTATCCACTATACTAGTAGTAATTGTTTTTCTGGGTAGCTATAGAGTGTCTCCACTGTACTAGTAGTAATTGTTTCTCTGGGCCCAAGACAAAACAGCCCATCCACCCTAGTAAATAGTAAAAACAATTCAAAAGTCCATATATTTACTGAATGAGAGGCGCTACCCATACCCAGCACACCGCCCCCAAAAAAACTTGGGTGTTCTTCTTCCTCCTCACTCCCACCCATCTAACGTCAGCTCGCTCCACTCGTACCCCCAAATTCCACACCTCACTCCTACAGAAAACCCCAGCTCCCCTTCTTCCTCACTACTACAGAAAACCCCCATCTCCCCTTCTTCTTCACTTGCACTACAACTAGGATCGTCATTCGTTACTCTGTCAAATCTGTGAGCGCGACGAGACGCCCTCGAGGAAAATGGAGTCGGCTGACCGCAGCGCCAAGAAGATGAGGCTCCCGCCAGCAGCGACACCTGTTGTAGATCCCGCACTCGGCAGCGCGGGGAGAAGCAGCGACCCAACCCCCACCGGATCCTAGGAACCCATAGAATCTCGGGTGGACCGCATCAGCAATCTCCCGGACACCGTCCTTGGGGAGATCATCTCGCTTCTGTCCGCCAAGGATTGCTGCCGCACCCAAGTCCTCTCAATTTGGTGGCGCCCTCTATGGCGCGTCGTGCCCCTTAATCTCGACTATCGTCAGCTATCTCTCTTCAATCATTTTGAAATCCCCAGAGCCATCATCTCCACCCACCAGGGCTCCGTTCAAAGCCTCTGCATCCTTTCATGCTACCTAAGAAAGCATACCATGCGCTGCATGATGGACGCCTGAATGAAATCCCCTGAATTCACAGAACTACAGCTGCTTAAGTTCTACCATTCCCCTGGAAATCACCTACCAGATAGCGAATGCCATCTACATGTGCCCTCAACACTGATGTCCATCTCGCGGTTTTCCTCCTCTCTCCACATGCCACCTTTGCGTTGTGCGACCGACCAGACAATCTGGTACGTAAACCTTCGACTCCCATTTCTCAAGAAACTTTCACTTGTGCGGGTTCGTATATCCGAGGCCTCATTGCACATCATCATCCACTCCAGTTGCCCTGCCCTGGAGTGCTTGGTGCTTGTTTTCACAGCTAGAATCGGTTGTCTCCAAATAAAGTCGCCTAACCTTGTAAGAATTGGAATTTCTTTTGACGGAAGGCAGCTCATCATCCAAGATGCCCCATCACTTCAAAGGTTGATTCTTGATTCTAGTTATTCACCGTTGCAAATAATCGTCCTCTATGCGCCTAAACTGGAGACATTGGGTGTAATACATGATCTCTGTGCTCATTTCAATATGGTGTTTGGCTCCACAGTTCTTCAGGTACTTTATATTATTATCTACACTTGTAACCATAAGTTGTATTTTAAATTTCTGTGCATAAGTTATATGTCATCTTGGAGTACACATTTTGTACTAATATTATGTTCTATTCTCAATGAAGAGTTTCTCCATGGATGGCCTATCAATGGTGCTGGATTCTGTCAAGATCTTATATATCCAAATGAATAGTTTTGATCTGAACAAGATTATTGGCTTGCTGCAATGCTTTCCATGTCTGGAGAAGTTGTATACAAAGGTGATAATTTCACGCACACTGGAAGCCCGCATATAGTGTACTAGAATTAACCGTTCAGGTGTTGCTCTTTCAACACTCTTTTTTTAGACCTTAACTATTTTCAATCTTGATGTCTATTTAGGCAACAGGACGGGGTAAGAAAGTTATAACCAATCGGCGGATTCGTAAGCATCGGGATTTTCTCACTTCTCATGAGATTCGATTGAAGACAACAATGCTAGAACGATATGTAGCCAATCGTGCAAACACTAGATTTGTCACATTCTTCCTGCTGAATGCAAGGTTACTATTGTCCATCAGGCTTAAGTTTATCAGCAGCATGGTTTTGATGGATGGGTATGTGGAAGAGCAAAAAAAGGAGTTTCAGGTGGGCAAAAGAGCTTCTGAACGTGCTGAGCTTCTATTTACAACATATTGTGGTCATAATCCAGTAAATTTTATGACCCAGGATGTTCATTCTATGAACCTGACCGGTCCATTTGACTGTGACTGCCAAAAACAGTGCTGGAGTTAGATGTTGTTGCCCTTTTCAACCTAGGTTTTTTTTGTAAACCTGATGAACAATTAACCCTCGTGCTTTTGTACAGTTTGTAAGCTGGAGTTAGATGTTCTTGCCCTTTTCAACTCGGCTGTGACTGTCATATTTTGTTTGAAGCAAGGCAAATGGCTTGTCAGTCATTTAATTTAGAGTGAAATATTGTAACAACTAACAAATCCCAACCAAGAGAAATAACATCACTCTCGCCGGCTGCTTGAGCTCACTGTGCATTACAGAAGCCAAGTGATTAGCCCCGACCAGCACCCACAAAATTATTTCGAACTAGCACATCAAATGGTTTGTAAATTTTCATAGGAAAGGTTGCATGACCGTGACAAATTTGGATTCTGACATTTGGGACCCGCGAGGAAATAGCCTATCCAAGGTGGTGTCGACTTACTAGCCAGTCAACAAACGATTCTGCCTACCAACCGTTGGATTGATATCCAACATCTGTTGTGTATCTTCTATCTCTTGTCTTCTTCTTCCTCCAGCCACCCAAACCAAACCACCCCGTCGGCTCCGCCTGCTCCCGCCTCCCATGGATGGTTGCGCCTTCGCCGCCCTACCGTACGTACCCTTCAACGTTGGCCAATCCCTCCCTCTATTCCCCCACACGTCCTGTTATTCTCCAGCGACGTCAGCCCCAACACTCACCCGCACACGAACCAGTCAACCCTCGTACTACCCTTCGCCTGCGACTGGACCGACGCATATTCCATGGCTCCTGTTCGTTTCGTCCGAGGCCTCGTCATCGTCCTCCGCCTTGCGGCCTTGGTTCGCTCGCCGTGCCGGTGCGCCGCCCTCTTGAGTTGTCAACATCGTCAACAACCGAGAAAAACAAGGAGATGACTGTATGTGGAGAGGATGACAGTAGGGACCCACCAGCGTCATGGCAGTACGCAAGCAAGTGCCTCTATATTACAAGCCCAAAAATATGGTTCCTCCTATTGGTTGGACATCTGGGGCTCACGCCATTGTCAACGTAGTCAATAAATGAGAGAATTACACTACGAGCTGCTAACACCAGCGACCCAGCAGGTCGCGCAGTTTTTTTAGGAACAAGCAGTTGTTATTTATACTAGTTTTAGCGACGGATCAGGGTAACAACGGGGCTGTGTGGGGGCTGTGGCCCGTCTAGCCAGGGTTTTATTTATGTTTACCACATCATGAGCCAAGTTGTGTTTTTTCCTTGCTGAAAATGGCTAGCCCAATTCTATTTTTTAAGAAATACCCAAACGAGGCCTACTTGCTTTATCATCCCTGCTGGGCTGCAAATCTTTCAAGACGAGGAGAGTTTCATTCGGTTTGCCGAGAAATGGGACGTACATTTTTAAAACACATCAAACCGGGAATTAGTTTCAATTTTTTTGTTTACAAGATTTTAAATTCCATTGATTTTTATGCGTGGACAATTATTTGGATTTTATATTTATATAAATTATTTTTCAAAATAGTTTGAATGTGAATCGATATTTCGGGATTAAAAACAGTTGACCGCACAGAAATATGCAAAATTTCATATACTTTTTAACTATGGCCACAGTATGGGGTGTAATGCTAACAAAAAGAAGATGGGCTCCAAAAAATTCTTAAGAATTAGCAAATGGGATGTACATTATTAGATATAATGCACACGAGAGCAGTGACTATTGGATGTCCATCCAACGACTGTCGTGCTTCTTCAATCTCTGCTCTTCCTGCTCCAGCCGCTCAAACAAGCACCGGCGGGATTGCATGCTCCCTCCTCCCGCAGCTGGTGATACGTCTCCAACGTATCTATAATTTATGAAGTATTCATGCTATTATATTACCTGTTTTGGATGTTTATGGGCTTTACTAAACACTTTTATATTATTTTTGGGACTAACTTCTTAACCTGAGACCCAGCCCAAATTGTTGTTTTCTTGCCTATTTTAGTGTTTCGAAGAAAAGGCATATCAAACGGAGTCCAAACGGAATGAAACCTTCGAGAGGGTTATTTTTGGAATGGAAGCAATCCAGGAGACTTGGAGTAGACGTCAGGGAAGCCTCGAGGAAGCCACGAGGCAGGGAGGCGCGCCCCCACCCTCGTGGCTCCCCTGACCGACTTCGTTTGCCTATATATGTATAACACCCTCGATGCGGCTATATCTCCTACGTGTCGAAGCACGACTTAGAGGCGTAACCGCATTGAAAGCAATGTCGCAAGTGAGGTAATCTTCGCAAACAACCCATGTAATATAAATAAAGGGGAAAGGATACATAGTTGGCTTACACTCGCCATGTCACACAAATACATGAATAACATTACATTCATCCAATACACTCATGGTTCGACTACGGTACCAAAATAAAGATAAACCCCCAAATGCGACAAAGTCCCCGATTGCCCCAACTGGGCACCACTACTGATCATCTGGGAAAGACACGTAGTAACGGCAAGAGTCTTCGTCGAACTCCCACTTGAGCTCAGCCATATCATCTGGAACGGTATCATCGGTCCCTGTATCTGGTTTAGGAAGGAATCTGTGAGTCACGGGGACTCAGCAATCTCACACCCTCGCGATCAAGACTATTTAAGCTTATAGGTAAGGCAAAGATATGATGTGGAGCTGCAGCAAGCGACTAGCATATATGGTGACTAACCTATTCACAAAAGAGAGCGAGAAGAGAAGGCAAAAACACGGTCGAACAACTATGATCAAGAAGTGATCCTAGAACAACCTACGTCAAGCATTACTCCAACACCGTGTTCACTTCTCGGACTCCGCCGAGAAGAGACCATCACGGTAACACACGTGGTTGGTGCATTTTAATTAAGTTAAGTTTCATGTTCTCTACAACTGGACATAAACAAATTCCCATCTGCCCATAACCGCGGGCACGGCTTTCGAAAGTTCAAATCCCTGTAGGGGAGTCCCAACTTAACCCATCACAAGCTCTCACGGTCAACGAAGGATATTCCTTCTCCCAAAACAATCTGATTAGACTCGGCATCCCGGTTACAAGATATCCTCGACAATGGTAAAACTAAACCAGCAACACCGCCCGAATGTGCCGAAAAATCCCGATAGGAGCTGCACATATCTCGTTCTCAGGGCACACTCAGATGAGCCAGACGTCGGGTAGGCCAGCCCAGAGTTGCCCCTGGTAGCCCCGGATATCGCTCAGTTGGACCAACACTTAGAGAAGCACTGGCCCGGGGGGGTTAAAATAAAGATGACATTTGAGTCTGCGAAACCCAAGGGAAAAGGCTAGGTGGCAAATGGTAAAACCAATGTTGGGCATTGATGGAAGAGTTTTATTCAAGGCGAACTGTCAAGGGGTTCCCATTATAAGCCAACCGTGTAAGGAACGCAAAATCCGGGAATATAACACCGATATGACGGAAACTAGGGCGGCAAGAGTGGAACAAAACACTAGGCATAAGGCCGAGCCTTCCACCCTTTACCAAGTATATAGGTGCATTAATTAAATAAGAGATATTGTGATATCCCAACAACAATCCATGTTCCAGCATGGAACAAACTCCAGTCTTCACCTGCAACTAACAACGCTATAAGAGGGACTGAGCAAAGCGGTAACATAGCCAAACAACGGTTTGCTAGGACAAGGTGGGTTAGGGACTTGGCTTAACAATATGGGAGGCATGATAAGCAAGTGGTAGGTATCGCAGCATAGGCATAGCAAAAGAGCGAGCAACTAGCAAGCAAAGATAGAAGTGATTTCGAGGGTATGGTCATCTTGCCTGGAATCCCGTAAGGAAGAAGAACGAGTCCATGAAGAAGACAAACGGACGAAGTCGAGCGAATCCTCACAAACGCGACATTATCGAAACTAACCCGAAGAAGCAACACCGGAAAGGAGCAAACAACATAGTAAACAACCATCACTTGAACATGGCATGATGCACAATCAAGTATGATGCATGTTCGGTTTAAATATGCATGGCATGGCAAGGGGCACAAACAAAACTACAAGTTAAGTGGAGCTCAATATGCAACGAGTTGCATATTGACAGAACACCACATCAATTATTTAGTTCTCTCTCGGGTAGGTACTCAACAATATTAAATGTTGGTTAACATGGCATGGGGTGAAGCATAAAAGAAACCATCTAACTAAGCAATTTAAATGGGGCCGGATATGACAAACAACAAATCCGGTAAATCCCCATATGCATTAGCAATTTAAATGCGAACAACAATTTAAGCATTTTAATTGTTGTTATCATGATGCGGATGACATGGACAAGTTTATGCAATTTTTAATAGAAGTTGACAAGAGCATTATGGAACATTTGTCACCGTGGTGGAAAGAAAGGGTGCCATGGCGACAATAACGGAAACGGTGCCACGGCAACGTTCCGTTTCCGGAAACTCGATTGAGATGCCGGTGGAAAGGAACAAGTGTGGGTGCGTGAAACGTGCAAGAGTGACGGGAGTGATCCCGGATACCGGGTGTCCCACATGTCAGTGGCAAGGCAAAAGAGGGGCAACGAGCACCGACAATTCGAGCACGGAGCAAGCATGAGCATCTCATACATCACACATGCATTCGTTCATGGGCGATCGTCTCGAGATTATACCTTCGAAACATGCGTTATCGGAGGGGTTCGAGTTCGATGCGGTGTAGGGGAAGTAGACGTTCTCGGGACGGTCGTAGTGGAAGTAGTCATTCCCTCATGATCTAGGGTCAACGGTAGAGGTGCTCGCGATCTCGACGACGGTAGTGGTACATGTTTATCGGTAGTCGAACTTGAAGTTTTTGGTTCATAAGACTTCGGCGACGGTAGTTGTTCACGACATTTGTGACCCGCGGTTCTTCGGCAATGATAGTCGTAGACGTCCGTAGATGTTCAGGGTCGTCACCGTTGGTAGTCAATGTAGTTGAACTTGACGTAATCCACGCAAACGGTGCTTGTTCGGGCGTCGGTCTTGATGAAGGTGTACTTGGCGAATCCGCATAGTCGTTCGGGCGTCCGTGTGGTCTTGCCGGTGGGGTACTTGCCACTTGCGGTCCAAATCTGAGGTCATAGCCGCGTAGCTGAACTGGACGAAAAACGGGTCTCGTCGGGGACTTGGCGCATCCATCAGGGGCTTGGTGGCACTTGACTCGGGCAGGGGCAGCGCTGGAGATGACGAGCTGCTGCTGAGCAAGGGAAGACGACGCGGGGCTGCAGCACGGACATGACGGCGGCATGGATGGACAAAAAGGTGCTCGGGATCGAGCTCCTCTCGAACCAGAGTTTGGCTGCGGCACGGAACAGAGGAGGAGGCCCGGCCAGGTCGATGGCTCAGGCCTCCATGGGGCGGCGAAGGACGAAGTGGCCAGCGTCGGCCTTGGTGCGAGGCAGGGGAGGCGGCGTCGTGCACAGCGAAGGCCGACGATGAAGGAGAGGTCCCGCTGGACGAGGGGTCACCGGACCTGGCGATTTCCGGCAGCGGTGATCTCCGGGGCTGATGTAGGGGAGTGAATAAGGCGACGTGAGGCAGAGGAGCGGTTGCGAGGGGCCATGGCGAGGAGGCGAAGGTGAGCGAGGTGTGGCACCGGGGCGCTCAAGACTGAGCGAGGAAGGCTGCGGGCAGGGGTGGCGCTGGTCTGGGCGGAGGCGAGGCGCCTTGAGGGCTCGAGCGAGGGAGGGACCGAGAGGGAGATCGGGAGAAGAAGGGGATCGTGCCTGCGAGGGAGAGACGGGATCAGGCACCAGAGTCAGATCGAGAGAAGAAGGAGTTCGAGCGAGGGTCTCCTGGCGGCGGAGGGAGAGCGATGGGATCGAGGCTCGCTAGGGTTAGTTAGACAGAGGCCGGCTGGGCCTTGGGCCACTGGTGGGACGGGGCTGCTGGAGGCCCAAATGGCCAGGCTGGCTAGGCTTCTCTCTTCCCTCTTAATTCTTCTCTTTACAAAAATAGAGAACAATAAGAGAAAGGAAAAGAGAAAAGAGAAGGTTAGAGGAAGAATTTGGGCACGGGAATAAATTTCCCGGACTCGCAAAAATGCGCATGTTCCAAGAAAAATGGAGTGGGAATTTTTGAAAGTTTAAATTCAAACTCATTTGATTTAAATTCAAATGGTTCGAATAGGAAGTGAGGGTTAGGAAGGTCCAAAAATGTTCGGATTTTTGGTGGAGCTCCAGAAAATGAAGAAAGAATTTATGGGCAAAGTTTGGAAACCAAGAATTGAGATAACAAAGGCATGGGATATTTGCAAGTGTGTTATGGTGAATTTAAAATTAAAGAAATATTTAATATAGCTCCCTACTATCGGGAGGATATGTTATAAAAAGAAGTCACCCTTCCCTCGATTTAAATGGATCAAAGATCCATGCCATTTATTTAGTTGAGATGCAAAAAGACTTATGACATGATGACATGATGCAACGAACCAAAACGAATCAACTGACAACACCTGGAAACATGGAAGGCATTTGAAGCTCCGGTATTGAGGCATTACAATATGTCCATATACCCTAAAAACATCGAGGGGCAGAATAGATCGGGAGTTCCGCTGCCAGAAGCCTGTGTTGCCACTGAAAACCAATCTAGACCCATTCCAGCACCCTACCGGAGGGGGAAATCCCTCTCTGGTGGCCATCTTCATCATCCTGACGCTCTCCATGACGAGGAGGGAGTAGTTCTCCCTCGGGGCTGAGGGTATGTACCAGTAGCTATGTGTTTGATCTCTCACTCTCTCTTGTGTTCTTGAGGTGGTACGATCTTGATGTATCGCGAGCTTTGTTATTATAGTTGGATTGTATGATATTTCTACCCCTCTACTCTCTTGTAATGGATTGAGTTTTCCCTTTGAAGTTATCTTATCGGATTGAATCTGTAACATCCTAAATTTTCAATTTGGAATGTTATACATTAGATCATCATTGCATATCATATTTTATTGCATTTTGGTTTGATCCTAGCATTTTGGTTTGATCCTAGAAATTATACGCAACTCAAGGACCCAGGGAGAGAGTTGGGGATTTCATTATTTGCATGTTTTAGTTTTTCTCGAATTTTAAAAAAAGGGTTCGTTTGATTTTAATAATTTTCTCTTCAATATTTCTTTTATAAAAATAAAAGAGAGAGGATAAAATGACTTCCTCAAAATAAAGAAATATCGGAGATTTAATGTTAAAATCAAATAAGTTTTTTATTCGGAGTTTTATCGCTATTTTATTTGAATTAAGAAAAATATGCGTTTTTCAAAATTGCATTTTAGGCCCAAATAAATGTTTACCTTGTCCGGCCTATTTTTAGAGACGGGGAAAATTTATTTTGGGATTTTTGGAGTCTGTTTAGTACTTCTTTTGTTTCTTTTTCTGCATAACGAATTATATTTTAAAAAAAGGGAAACCGACTCCGGGCCGTACCCGGGCAGGACTTCGCCCGGGGGGCTTTATAAGCCGCCGCCCTGAGCCGCCCCAAGGCCCAGCCACTGCCAGCCCACCCGCGCCCAACTTCCAAACCCTAACTTTAGCCGGGCGCCGCCCCGCCGCACGCCGCCGACGCCGCCGCTGCGCCGCAGCGCCGCGCAGTACCACCGCGCCGCCGCTGACCTGCCGCCGCCGCCCCGCTGCCGACTCGCCGTCGCTGGAGGTAGCCGCCGCCGCCTCGGTTTCGCGAGAAAACCGAACGGTTTTTTAAAACCCTATATATGTTCTTTTATCTGGTTCGGTTTATTTTTTTCGGGGTAGTTATTTAGCAAACGCCCGTTCGTACGTTCGTTTTAACGAACGGTTTTCACCGTTTAGCCGCAGACAACGAACGTTGGTTCGTTAGCCTGTTCGTCTGTTTTTCTTTTTCTCAGATTTTCCGCTATTATTTTCGATCGCGATTTCTGATCCAATTTTCGTTTTAGTTTATCTTTTCACTCGTTTATCGGAATCAGGTGATTCAAGCGCCTAGAGTTTCGTCTCGAAGCCCTCTTTCTGTTTAACCAACTTAAACAAGTTTTTGCTACTGTAAAATTTGACTTTAGACCAGATTAGTAAACGAAGCTTGTTTCTTTAGCCGTTTGAGTTTTGTTGCTTCGTTTGATTTGATTCTTTTTTGCAAACCGGAGTTCTTAAGTTGAACTTTCTGGTTAGATCTCTTATTTGAGTTTTACCTGTGCCCTTGCTTGATTTCTTATTGTATGCTTGTTTGTTTGCGATAGAGTACCCGGAGTGCGAAGCATGCTACTACGAGTCTCTAGGTTTCGCGGATCATCAGCAAGGCAAGTAACAGTTTGATCATACCTCTTTACTACCTAGTTTTATTGCATTAGATCACTCCTCAAACAATTGCATGGTTAGGATCAGAATTAAATTGTGCGTTGGGAAGTAGTTGAGGTAGTACCTATTCACCTGTTTATTATCAAACCTTTGGGAGTTACTTCTACGTTGCTTATATTGCTATGCTATGCTCGTAGACGTGGATTGGGTTTGAGTGTTCTCATGACAGATATGAGTTTTGTTAATTAAATGGTTAACTTAAGGTGGAAACTTTAATACACATCTGGGTGGATGGAGGCACCTAGGGAAATCCAGTGATTGCCTATATTTTTGGAAATCCCGGGGTACCGTGTGATTCTCCTATGGATTACCACCCAGGCTCAAAGGGATCATGAGATTATTCATGCTGGAAACTTCCGTGTGCAGCCACAAGCCACTATGGGCTCTGGCATAGTTGATTAAGTCATGTGAACTCTTATAGTGGTAGACTAGCAGATGTAGGGGATGTAGGTGGTACTGTCTACCCATCGTAAGGTGCTAACGCTTCTGAAAGACTGTGTCTCGGTCATCCATTTCTCAAACACCTTGTAGTGCGAGAAATCCAATGGAGGAGATAGAGTCTTGTGGGGAAAGTGCGCAAACCTCTACAGAGTGTACAAACTAATCATGGTTAGCCGTGTGTCCGGTTATGGACATCTTGAGTATCTAGTTCGTGGATTATCATGTGGATCTCAACACCCTTAATTATAAAATTTGATTGGGTTTTTGTTAATTACTTTCATTTGGGATTGAGATGGGGTTCACCATTCTCAATGTTTAACAACCACGATGATAGTTAAATAAAAGATATTCCTTTGTTGTAGGGAAAAATTGGCTTTTCACAAACCTTATTAACCATACAGCCTCCACCAGCCATATATGCATGTAGTGATAGCATTATTCTATTCATTACTCTCTTGTGTTACATTGCCAGCATATTCCATGTGCTGACCCATTTTCGGGCTGCAACGTATCATGTTGCAGACTTTTCAGACGACGAGTAAGGAGCATTAGGTCGTGGTCTTTCACTCAGCGATGCCTTTGGAGTTGATGGACTCACTTTATCTTCCAAGCCTTCCGTTGTTATCGTATTAGATGGCCTTATGCCATATTTATTTTAATAAGTTCTCTTTTGAGACATTCGATGTAATAAGTGTGTGATTGCTACTATGTTATAAATCCTTCAAGTACTGTGTGTGTCAGCATTACCGATCCAGGGATGAGACTGATGCATAGAGATCAGACTGTTTGAGGTCTGGTCACTACAAGATGGTATCAGAGCACACGCTGACTGTAGGGCATGACCAATAAGCTAAAGCCCTAGACCACTACTATCTTCTCATTTCTAACTCCTCTCCATTTTCTACTCTTTAGGATGGCAGACGCAAGAAACAAGTTTGCACAACCGGATGAAGAAGCACCTTTTGGACGACACTTGAAGGAAGTCACTAAGTACCTGAACATCGGAATACCAAGCTTTATCGGGACTTACAACGCCACTTTACCAGAAGAGGAGCGCTGGACGATTCAAGTTCAAGTTCTAGGAAGGACATTTATGCCAGTCACTAAGCCCATAGAGTTTTCCTTTGATGCACCAACCTGGAGTCTAGGAAAGAATATGGCAGCCCACATCACCATGAGACGCATTGGAGAAGTTTACCACAAGGATCCCAAGGATACTATCTACCAGATTTGTGGGCGCCGAGATGAGCAATGGGGAATGATCAGCACCAGGAGGGATAGATCGATTGCAGCTTTCATCCAAGAGTTAAACCACCATATTTGCTGCCAGGAGAATCAGATGTGCGCAGACATGATAGACCTGAAGAAGGCAATGACAAGGATCATGGAGCTGGAGGAAGAACTCAAGGCTACTCGCGAAGATTATGAGGTGGAAATCGTCGTACTAGTGGAGAAGAATGACGACCTGACAAGGAAGCTAGGAGTTTTCATGGGAGACCCCGCGCCAGGAGGAGAAGACGATGAACCCAAGGAGATTCGTTCTGAAGACTACATCATCATCGACGACACCGACTCGGACCCCGACGATAGCGATGATGACTATGTTGATGAAGCTGGAGCAGATATCATGGAGTCTTTGACCGATCAATATTTCCAGTAGACCACCATATCAGTAGTAGTATTCCACCATGTATACATTATAGTCTGAGCACTTTTGTAACGATAGTTCTAGACCGATTGTATGCCCTTGCTTGATTGATTGAGTGATATGATTGTGTTGGTCTCATGCGCATATGGGTAGTGTTTTCTCACTAGACCTCATTCTATTCTATTCTCTTCCCTCTAAACCCTCAGATGCCTCCGAGACGTGACCCCGGATTTACTTTTCCACTGAAGCTCACCCAGTTGATCCAGCAGCAGAATACCTTGATGCAGTTATTAGTTCAGAATGAAGGCAACAACAACAACAACAACCCACCACCACCCCAAGTTGACAACTTAGCCCGTTTTTTGAGGTTGCAGCCGCCGGTGTTTTCCAGTAGCACCGAGCCAATAGTTGCAGATGAGTGGCTCCGCAGGATTGGAAGGGAGTTAACCACTGCAGGATGAACAGATGCTGAGAAGGTGTGTTTTGCTGGCACCAATTGGATGGACCGGCAGCCTCATGGTGGGAGAATTACACTGTCACCTATCCTATAACCATTGTTACATGGGACCAGTTCCAGCAAGCTTTTCACACTGCCCATGTATCAGCAAGAGCTATGGCCATGAAGAAGCGTGAGTTTTGCAACTTACGCCAAGGAGGATGCACAGTTGGCCAGTATGTGGATGACTTTAGTAAGCTAGCACGTTATGCCCCAGATGACGTTGCTACAGATGCAGCTAAGAAGGAGAAGTTTATGGAAGGACTAAATGATGAGTTGAGCATGCAGTTGATGGTGGAAAATTTCAATAACTACCAGGAGTTGGTGGATAGAGCTCTCATGCTTGAAGGGAAGCAACAACAGATTGACAGTCGCAAGAGGAAGTATGGACAAGGGAAGTATAATTCTGGAGCTCTGCAGAGACCTCGTTTTACCCCGAACTCGGGAGGACTTGTCCATAACCATGGAGGGCACACTCATAATGGAGGAAGTTCGCACAACCATAGTGGCTCCAAGAACGGGAATGGTAATGGAGGAAGCAGCGGACAGAATCGTTCCAACCCGGCAACACCCGCCAAGAAAGATCTAAGACACGTTACTTGCTGCAAGTGCCAAAAGGCCGGACATTACGCCAATGAGTGTCTTGAAGCTAAGAATGCAAATGGCAATGGAAGCTCTGGGAAGAAGCCCAACCCTTTCAACAGGGGACAAGTGAACCAAGTTAACGTGGAGGAGGCTGAAGCCCAGCCAGATGCGGTAATAGGTAAGTTTTTAGTTAAGTCATTTACTGCAGTCATACTTTTTGATACTGGTGCATTGCATTCATACATATCGAGGGGATTCGTGGATAAGTTTAAACTGCCAACCCAAGCCCTTAGGTCACCCATGTTAGTAACCTCGCCAGGAGCAGAGTACATGGCTCACCTATGGTTTGATCGGTTACCATTAAGGATTAGTAACTACCTGTTCCCCTCAGACCTAATCGTATTGGAGTCACAAGGATTGGATGTAATATTAGGCATGGATTGGTTATCGAAGTATGGAGGGAACATTGACTGCGCCAGTAAGTCGATTTTGCTCACCACCCCAGAAGGAAGAAGGATAAAGTATGTATCCCAGCATGTGCCGAATAGGACTAAAGTAAATTCCTTATTAGGAGTTGTACAGGAGGAAGTACCAGTGGTGAAGGATTTTCCAGCTGTATTTCCAGAAGAGTTGCCAGGCATGCCACCGGATAGAGACATTGAGTTTTTGATTGAGCTTTTGCCAGGCACAAGGCCCATATCTAAGAGTGTACAGAATGCCCGCAAAGGATTTGGAGGAAATTAAGAAGTAGATTGAGGATGTACTGGATAAAGGATATATCCCCCCAAGTTCGTCACCTTGGGGATCCCCAGTATTTCTAGTGGAGAAGAAGGATGGATCGTTAAGGATGGTTGTTGATTATCGAGGATTGAATGAAGTGACAATCAAGAACAAGTACCCACTGCCGATGATCAATGATTTGTTTGACCAGCTGCAAGGAGCTAAGGTGTTTTCCAAGATCGATCTGCGATCAGGGTATCACCAGCTGAGAATCCGAGAACATGATATACCCAAGACAACTTTTACCACGAGGTACAGGCTATATTAGTATACCGTTATGTCATTTGGCCTGACTAACGCACCTGCCTATTTTATGAATATGATGAACAAGGTGTTTATGGAGTTTTTGGATAAGTTCGTCGTGGTGTTCATTGATGATATTCTGGTCTACTCGAAGAATGAAGAACATAAAGAACATTTGCGTTTAGTACTTGGGAAACTCAGAGAACATCAGCTATACGCCAAGTTCAGCAAGTGTGAGTTTTGGTTGAAGGAAGTTGGATTTCTTGGACATGTTATATCCGGAGAAGGAATAGCGGTAGACCCCACCAAAGTTGTCACTGTGACAAATTGGGAGTCACCCACGACAGTTGGAGAGATCTGGAGTTTTCTTGGACTCTCAGGATACTACCGGGGATTCATTGAGAATTTATCAAAGATTGCAAGGCCTATGACGAAGTTGTTAAAGAAGGACACTGAGTTCAAATGGACTGAGGAATGTGAGGCCAGCTTTCAGGAGTTGAAAAGACGCTTGGTTACATCACTAGTGTTGATTCTACCAGATCAACGCAAGGATTACGAAGTGTATTGCGACGCTTGTCGTCGAGGACTTGGAGCCGTACTTATGTGGGAGGGAAGAGTTGTTTCATATGCCTCACGATAGCTTAAACCCCATGAGTTAAATTATGCCACACATGATTTGGAGTTAGCAGCTGTAGTACATGCGTTGAAAACTTGGAGACATTTTCTCATCGGAAACCATTGTGAAGTATACATGGATCACAAGAGTTTGAAGTATATCTTCACGCAGAAGGAGTTGAATCTCAGGCAGAGGAGATGGTTGGAGCTCATTAAGGATTATGACATGAGGTTGCAATATCATCCCGGAAAGTCTAACATAGTAGCCGATGTGTTGAGCCGCAAAAGTCATGTCAATACACTCATGACCGGAGAGTTACCCAATGAGTTGGCAGATGACCTTCGCGGGCTATGTTTGGAGATAGTTCCGAGAGGCTATGTAGCAGCATTGGAGATTCAGTCTACTTTGATGGATAAGATCAGAGAAGCTCAGAAGACGGACAAGGAGATTGCCGAAATAAAGGGAAGAATGAGCAAAGGAAAAGCTAAAGGATTTCGTGAGGATGAGCACGATACCTTATGGTTTGAGGACCGCGTATATGTGCCAAATGATTAGGAGATCAGGAAGTTAATTCTGCAAGAGGCCCATGATTCTCCATATTTGATTCAACCAGGAAATACCAAGATGTATCTGGATTTGAAGGATAGTTTCTGGTGGACCGGAATGAAGAAGGATATTGCGGAGTATGTAGCAGTTTGTGATGTATGTCAGAGAGTGAAGGCACAACATCAGAAGCCAACAGGATTGCTACAGCCATTGCCGATATCCGAATGGAAGTGGGATAAACTAGGCATGGACTTTATCACGGGATTACCCAGGACTCGTTCAGGCTATGACTCAATATGGGTTGTAGTCGATCGTTTGACGAAAGTAGCTCATTTCATCCCAGTGAAGACCACTTACACCAGTACTAGGTTGGCAAAGATATACATGACCAGGATTGTATGTCTACATGGAGTTCCAAGGACCATTGTATCAGATAGAGGAACCCAGTTTACCTCAAAGTTTTGGAATCAGTTACATGAAACTTTGGGAACCAGGCTAGAGTCCAGTACAGTTTTTCACCCGCAAACAGATGGCCAGACTCAAAGAGTCAATCAGATTCTGGAGGACATGTTGAGAGCTTGCGGACTAGATTATGGATCTAGTTGGGACGAAAATTTACCTTACGCAGAGTTCTCATACAACAACAACTATCAAGCTAGTTTGAAAATGGCCCCTTTCTAAGCATTGTACGGAAGGAGGTGCAGAACACCGTTGTTGTGGGACGAAGTTGGAGACCGACAGTTGTTTGGACCAGATTTGATTAAAGAGTCTGAAGAGAAGGTTAAGCTGATTCGCGATAGACTCAGGGTAGCCCAGTCCAGGCAGAAGAGTTATGCGGATTCAAAATGCAAGGAGACAGTTTACGAAGTTGGAGACAGAGTGTATCTTCGTGTATCCCCACTTCGAGGAGTGAAGCGCTTTGGAGTTAAGGGAAAGTTAGCACCACGTTTTGTCGGACCATACAAAGTTTTGGAACGTATGGGAGAGGTTGCTTACAAGTTGGAATTACCCGAAGGATTGTCAGGAGTTCATGATGTGTTCCACGTTTCTCAGCTGAAGAAGTGCCACGCAGAGATGGCTGATATTCCTCTGAGAGATACAGTACCGCTGGAAGCGGTACAGTTGGATAGCGATTTGACCTACGAGGAGAAGCCAGTCAGAATTCTCGAGTTTGCCAGCCGAGTTACATGCAGCAAGGTTATCAAATTTTGCAAGGTTCAGCGGAGCCACCATACCGAGGATGAAGCCACCTGGGAACGAGAGGAAGACCTACGGAAGGATCACTCTCACCTATTTTCTAGCCAACCCGAATCTCGAGGGCGAGATTCATCTTAAGGGGGTAGGTTTGTAACATCCCAAATTTTCAATTTGGAAAGTTATACATTATATCATCATTGCATGTCATATTTTATTGCATTTTGGTTTGATCCTAGAAATTCTACTCAACTCAAGGACCCACAGAGAGAGTTGGGGATTTCATTATTTTCATATTCGAGTTTTTCTCAAATTTTGAAAATAGGGATAGTTTGATTTTAATTATTTTCTCTTGAATATTTATTTTATAAAAATAAAAGAGAGAGGATAAAATGACTTCCTCAAAATAAAAATATATCGGAGATTTAATGTTAAAATCAAATAAGATTTTTATTCACAGTTTTATCGCTATTTTATTTGAATTAGGAAAAATATGTGTTTTTCAAAATTGCATTTTAGGCCCAAATAAATGTTCACCTTGTCCAACCTATTTTTAGAGGACGGGAAAGATTTATTTCGGGATTTTTAGAGTCCATTTAGTACTTCTTCTCTTTCTTTTTCTGCACGACGGAATTATTTTAAAAAAAGGGAAACCGACTCCGGGTCGTACCCGAGCGGGACTCCGCCCAGGGGGGCTTTATAAGCCGCCCCAAGGCCCAGCCGCCGCCAGCCCACCCACGCCCGACGCCCAAACCCTAACACTAGCCGCGTGCGCCGCCGCTGCCGACACCGTCGCACCGCACCACCGTGCCGCCGCTGCACCGCCGCCGCCGCACCGCCGACACGCCACCGCCGCCCCGCTGTTGACTCACCGCCGCGCCGTCGCCGGAGGTAGCCGCCGCCACCTCGGTTTTTGCAAGAAAACCGAACGGTTTTTAAAACCCTAGATCTGTTTTTTTATTCGGTTCGGTTTATTTTTTTGGTTTAGTTATTTAGCAAACGCCCGTTCGTACGTTCGTTTTAACGAACGGTTTTCACCGTTTAGCTGTAGACAGCAAACGTTCTTTCGTTAGCCTATACGTCCGTTTTTCATTTTCTCGGATTTTCCGCGATTATTTTCGATCGCGATTTCTGATCCGATTTTCGTTTTAGTTTATCTTTTCGCTCGTTTATCGGAATCAGGCGATTCAAGCGCCTAGAGTTTCGTCTCAAAGCCCTCTTTCTGTTTAACCAACTTAAACAAGTTTTTGCTACTGTAAAATTTGACTTTAGACCAGATTAGTAAACGAAGCTTGTTTCTTTCGCCGTTTGAGTTTTGTTGCTTTGTTTGATTTTATTCTTTTTGCAAACCGGAGTTCTTAAGTTGAACTTTCTGGTTAGATCTCTTATTTGAGTTTTACCCGTGCCCTTTCTTGATTGCTTATTGTATGCTTGTTTGTTTGCGATAGAGTACCTGGAGTGCGAAGCGTGCTACTACGAGTCTTTAGGTTTCGCGGATCATCAGCAAGGCAAGTAACACTTTGATCATACCTCTTTACTACCCAGTTTTATTACATTAGATCACTCCTCAAACAATTGCATGGTTAGGATCAGAATTAAATTGTGGGTTGGGAAGTAGTTGAGGTAATACCTATTCACCTGTTTATTATCAAACCTTTGGGAGTTACTTCTACGTTGCTTATATTGCTATGCTATGCTCGTAGACGTGGATTGGGCTTGAGTGTTCTCATGACAGATATGAGTTTTGTTAATTAAATGGTTAACTAAAGGTGGCAACTTTAATACACATCTGGGTGGATTGAGGCACCTAGGGAAATCCAGTGATTGCCAGTATTTTTGGAAATCCTGGGGTACCGTGTGATTCTCCTATGGACTGCCACCCAGGCTCAAAGGGATCATGAGATTATTCATGCTGGAAACTTTCGTGTGCAGCCACAAGCCACTATGGGCTCTGGCATAGTTGACTAAGTCGTGTGAACTCTTATAGTGGTAGACTAGCAGATGTAGGGGATGTAGGTGGTACTGTCTACCCATCGTAAGGTGATAACGCTTCTGAAAGACTGTGTCTCGGTCATCCGTTTCTCAAACACCTTGTAGTGTGAGAAATCCAAAGGAGGAGATCGAGTCTTGTGGGGAAAGTGCGCAAACCTCTGCAAAGTGTACAAACTAATCATGGTTAGCTGTGTCTCCAGTTATGGACATCTTGAGTATCTAGTTCGTGGATTATCATGTGGATCTCAACACCCTTAATTATGAAATTTGATTGGGTTTTTGTTAATTACTTTCATTTAGGATTGGGATGGGGTTCACCATTCTCAATGTTTAACAACCACCATGATAGTTAAATAAAAGATATTCCTTTGTTGTAGGAAAAAAATTGGCTTTTCGCAAAACTTATTAACCATACAGCCTCCACCAGCCATCTATGCATGTAGTGATAGCATTATTCTATTCATTACTCTCTTGTGTTACATTGCTAGTATATTCCATGTGCTGGGCCGTTTTCGGGCTGCAATGTATCATGTTGCAGACTTTTCCGACGACGAGTAAGGAGCATTAGGTTGTTGTCTTTCACTCAGTGATGCCGTTGGAGTTGATGGACTCACTTTATCTTCCAAGCCTTCCGATGTTATCGTATTAGATGGCCTTAAGCCATATTTATTGTAATAAGTTCTCTTTTGAGACATTCAATGTAATAAGTGTGTGATTGCTACTCTGTTATAAATCCTTCAAGTACTGTGCGTGTCAACATTACTGATCCAGGGATGACACTGATGCACAGAGATCAGATTGTTCGAGGTCTGGTCACTACATAATCTTTAAGGATTTGAGAACACTTGATGTGTGTCTTGCATGTGCTTATCTGTGGTGACAATGGGATATCACGTGATCCACTTGATGTATGTTTTGGTGATCAACTTGCGAGTTCCGTGACCTCGTGAACTTATTCATAGGGGTTGGCACACGTTTTTGTCTCGACTCTCCGGTAGAAACTTTGGGGCACTCTTTGAAGTTCTTTGTGTTGGTTCAATAGATGAATCTGAGATTGTGTGATGCATATCGTATAATCATACCCACAGATACTTGAGGAGACATTGGAGTATCTAGGTGACATTTGGGTTTTGGTTGATTTGTGCCTTAAGGTGTTATTCTAGTACGAACTCTTAAATAGATCAATCAGAAATAATAACTTTGAGGTGGTTTCGTACCCTACCATAATCTCTTCGTTTGGTCTCCGCTATTAGTGACTTTGGAGTGACGCTTTGTTGCATGTTGAGGGATAGTTATATGATCCAATTATGTTATTATTGTTGAGAGAACTTAAACTAGTGAAAGTATGAACCTAGGCCTTGTTTCCTAGCATTGCAATACCGTTTGTGCTCGCTTTTATCATTAGTTACCTTGCTGTTTTTATATTTTCAGATTACAAAAACCTATATCTACCATCCATATTGCACTTGTATCACCATCTCTTCGCTGAACTAGTGCACCTATACATTTACCATTGTATTGGGTGTGTTGGGGACACAAGAGACTCTTTGTTATTTGGTTGCAGGGTTGTTTGAGAGAGACCATCTTCATCCTACGCCTCCCATGGATTGATAAACCTTAGTTCATCCACTTGAGGGAAATTTGCTACTTTCCTACAAACCTCTGCACTTGGCGGCCCAACAATGTCTACAAGAAAAAGGTTGTGTAGTAGACATAAAGCTCTTTTCTAGGGCCGTTGTCGGGGAGGTTAGCGCTTGAAGGTATATCTTTAGATCTTGCAATCGAATCTTTTTGTTTCTTGTTTTATCACTAGTTTAGTTTATAAAAGAAAATTACAAAAAAATATGGAATTAAGGGTACCTCATATGCTTCATCTTTTTAAGATCTATCATGAAAATAAGGATTCCGATAATTGTGCTCAAGTGCTAGAAGAAGAATGCATTAGAATGTTTGGCACTAAATATTCGAAGATGAGCATGATTGCAATGTTGTTAGTATGAACTCCTTGAATATCCATAGTACTAATGATGATTGCACCATTCATGATGAAAATGTCTCTTATAAGCATGTCAACTTTTGTGGAGTGCATAGAATTTGCAAGTACACACCAAATAAGGAAGATAGATTTTGCAAGAGGCATAAGTATTTAGAAACTAAATGGTTTCAAGAGAGGCTAGATGTTTGTGCTGAAAATTTAAAATTTCTTTGCCATACTTGTGAACTTTGCAATGAACATGGTCATTTAAATCTCCGATGCAAATTGTTTCATGATCGAATCACGTCCAAAAATTGTGATGATTTGATTTCTCTTGCACATCATAATGAACTTAGTTTACTTTTGGGTTATGAAGAAATGAAACGTATAACTAAGTATATTCCAGAATATAACCTTGAGAAATTCCTCGATATTGATCTAGAAGAAATTTTTATGTATTGTGCGGTGAATTGCATTGAAAATCCTTATATTGCCAATTACATAAAGAAAAGAAAACAAATAGAGGATGAAGAGAATACTAATGAAAGGGAAGAGGCTTCCCAATATCCTCCTATTATTTCTTATGATGAATCATGTAATGAGGAGGAGCCTTCTATTCAGCCAATCTCATTAATAAGGAGCTCAAAAAAGAGGGTTAAACCCACACATGATGTGAAGAATAAAAAGAAAAGACGGAGAAGCAAAGGTAGAAAGGTATCCCTCCCAAATGATGTTGCTCCTACTACTCATTGCAATGATGATAATTGCTATACTATTGGTGCTATCCATACTATTAATGATGAGAGTGATTACGCTTATGATATGAAAAGGCCCAAGCTTGGGGATGATGTGTTTGATGGGAATGACATGTTTGAGAATATATTTGCTGAAATTAATGTTTGTCCCAAGCTTGGGGATGCTATGTTTAATAAAGATGATATTTCTAGTCTCCCAAGTTTTGATATGCAAACTTATTATGATGATAGCATGCCTCCTATTTATGATGCTTATATTGATGAAAGTGGGTTTGGAAGAGTGTCAACTTTAGGAGGTAATGACCCCACTATTTTGGAGGGTGTTGAATCTTATTGTGACGGTTATGAAAGTGGATTTGGAGAGGTCATGACTTTATTTAGTAATGATTCCACTATCTTGGAAGAGGTTTCAATTGATTATGATGAGAACAAAGTTGCTACTTATGATGATTATTGTGGTGATATTTATGATATAAAAAGTAGAGATGATTATATTTATAAAACTTGTCATGATTATGATTACCCTTTTTCTGAACATTACTCTTTTTTAATGTGGAAACAATTTATAGTATTCGAGTTTCTTATGATACTCCCACTGTTCCGAATGAGAAGAATCTTGCTTATGTGGATAGTAGTAAAAACTCTATGCTTGTAGATCATGAAAAGAATGATTTATGTGATGGTTATATTGTTGAATTCATTCATGATGCTACTGAAAATTATTATGAGGCAGGAATATATGCTTGTAGGAATTGCAATAATATCAAGTTTCCTCTCTATGTGCTTAAAGTTTTAAAGTTATGCTTGTTTTGCCTTCCTATGCTAGTTGATTATTGTTCCCACAAGTTGTTTTCTCACAAAATCCCTATGCATAGGAAGTGGGTTAGGCTTAAATGTGCTAGTCATATTCTACATGATGCTCTCTTTATGTTTCAATTCTTATCATTTATGTGAGCATCATTGAAATCATCATGCCTAGCTAGGGGCGTTAAACGTTAGCGCTTGTTGGGAGGCAACCCAATTTTATTTTTGTTCCTTGCTTTTTGCTCCTGTTTAGAAATAAATAATATATATATATATATATATATATATATATATATATATATATATATATATCCTCTGTTTAGATGTGGTTTTATATTTTAATTAGTGTTTGTGCCAAGTAGAACCTTTGGGAAGACTTGGGTGAAGTCTTTATGATCATGCTGTAAAAAGACATAAACTTTAGCGCTCACAAGATTAGCTGCCATTTTTTTACTGGAGAGTGCTATTTAGTTAATTATTTTTGAAGATGATTAATAGATAAAGTCCTCACGTCCAGCAATTTATTTCAGAATTTTTGAGGTTCTAGAAGTATACATTTGATACAGATTACTACAGACTGTTCTGTTTTTGACAGATTCTATTTTCTTTGTGTTGCTTGCTTATTTTGATGAATCTATGAGTAGTATAGGAGGGTATGAACCATAGAGAAGTTGGAATACAGTAGATATTACACCGATATGAATTTAGAATGAGTTCATAACCATACCAAAAGTGGTGATTTATTTTCTTATACTAACGGAGCTTATGAGTTTTCTGTTAAGTTTTGTGTTGTGAAGTTTTCAAGTTTTGGGTAAAGATTCGATGGAATATGGAATAAGGAGTGGAAAGATCCTAAGCTTGGGGATGCCCAAGGAACCCCAAGTAATATTCAAGGACAACCAAGAGCCTAAGCTTGGGGATGCCTCGGAAGGCATCCCCTCTTTCGTCTCCGTTCATCGGTAACTTTACTTGGAGCTATATTTTTATTCACCACATGATATGTGTTTTGCTTGGAGCGTCAATTTATTTCGTTAGGATTTTATTTCTGTTATTTAGAACAATGTTTTGCATCTTCTATTTCAATAAAAGTGGCATTGATAGCCTTTACTATGCATATTTTACAAGTATACATGTTGCTGTTTGAAAACAGAAAGTTTACCGTTGTTCCAAAAATTCCCTAGAAAAGTAAGAATGTGATAAAATGTTGAAACCTTTTTCATAATAAGCACTGATAAATTTAATACAGTGGGAATTTTCTTTCATAATTTTTGGAGCTAGGGAAGTATTGATCTTGCTGCATTCTTTACAGACTGTCCTGTTTAGGCAGATTGCTGTTATGTTTGCATTGTTTGCATATGTTTGCTTGTTTAATGATTCTATTAGAGGATAGGACTATTATATATGCAGAGTAATTTAGTATGCAATGTTTAATAATAATTTTAGTGATTTGCTACAGTAGAGTATGATAAGGTTTTTGCATTGGTTTATACTAACTTATCTCACGAGTCCTTGTTGAGTTTTGTGTGGATGAAGCTTTTGAGATTTAGGGAGACCGTGATATGAGAGAAATTAAGGAGACACAAAAGCTCAAGCTTGGGGATGCCCAAGGCATCCCAAGATAATATTTCAAGAAGTCTCAAGCGTCTAAGCTTGGGTATGCCCCGGTTGGCATCCCACCTTTCTTCTTCAACAACTATCGGTTAGTTTCGGTTGATCCTAAGTTTTTGCTTCTTCACATGATGTTTTCCATTCTTAGAATGTCATTTTATTTTTTTTCTTTCTGTTTGAATAAAATATCAAGATCTCAAATTATTAAGTGGGAGAATCTTCACATAGCTAAATAATTATTCAAATACCCATTGATCTTCACTTATATCTTTTTGGAGTAGTTTATCATTTACTCGTGTGCTTCACTTATATCCTATGAGTAAACAGTTGAATGATTTGAATATCATAAATATTAAATTATATATGTTTCATATGCTTATCCCATGGGGATTAATGACTTCACATATAAGAAGTAGAGGTGGTAATTTTTTTGAAGGTTATCAAACATTGTATTGGTCACTTGAACAATTCATGAAAGAATATTGAGGGAAGAGAGATTTCACATATAAATATACTATCTTGGACATCTTTTGTAATTGTGAGCACTCATTAAAATATGACATGCTAAAAGGTTGATGTTGGACAAGGAAGACAACGTAATGGGTTATGTTTTCTTATATCTGAAATTAAGTATATTGTCATGGATCATCCAACATGTTGAGCTTGCCTTTCCCCCTCATGCTAGCCAAATTCTTTGCACCAAGTAGAGATACTACTTGTGCTTCCAAACATCCCTTAAACCAGTATTGCCATGAGAGTCCACCATACCTACCTATGCATTGAGTAAGATCCGTCAAGTAAGTTGTCATCGGTGCATGCAATAAAAATTGCTCTCTAAATATTTATGATCTATTAGTGTGGAGAAAATAAGCTTTATATGATCTTGTGATGTGGAAGCAATAAAAGCGACGAACTGCATAATAAGGTCCCTATCACAAGTGGCAATATAAATTGACGTTCTTTTGCATTAAGATTTTGTGCATCCAACTATAAAAGCGCATGACAACCTCTGCTTCCCTCTGCGAAGGGCCTATCTTTTATTCTTGTCTTATACCTTATGCAAGAGTCATGGTGATCTTCACATTTCCTTTTTACATTTTATCCTTTGGCAAGCACATTGTGTTGGAAAGATCCTGATATATATATATATATATATATATATATATATATATATATATATATATATATATATATATATTTATCCAATTGGATGTAAGGCAACATGAACTATTATTGTTGACATTACCCTTGAGGTAAAAGGTTGGGAGGCGAATTTATAAGCCCCTATCTTTCTCTGTGTCTGATTAAAAGTTTGAACCCATAAATATCACATGAGTGTTAGCAATTGTCAAAGACTAAATGATAATTGAGTATATAAAGTTTGCTAAATTAAAGCTCTGACATAGACCCTTCCTGAAAATAAGATGAATTGTAATTGTTTGATGACTAATAGCATGGTTTGTTAGTTTTCAAGAAAGTTTATGATCTATACTTTAACATGTGAATAGTTTGTTACTTGATCATGAGAAGTTTTATGAGTTGAGCTACTGTTATGATATATAATGATGTTAGAAAAGGTGATTGAAATTATCATTGATCAAACTTGTGCACCTGCTAGCATTCACACTTCATAAATTATTTCTTTTATCATTTACCTACTCGAGCATGAGCAGGAATTAAGCTTGGGGATACTGATACGTCTCCAACGTATCTATAATTTATGAAGTATTCATGCTATTATATTATCTGTTTTGGATGTTTATGGGCTTTACTAAAAACCCGAGGCCCAGCCCAAATTGTTGTTTTCTTGCCTATTTCAGTGTTTCGAAGAAAAGGAATATCAAATGGAGTCCAAATAGAATGAAACCTTCGGGAGAGTTATTTTTGGAACAGAAGCAATCCAGGAGACTTGGAGTAGACGTCAGGGAAGCTTCAAGGAAACCATGAGGCAGGAAGGCGCGCCCTACCCCCTTGGGAGCGCCCCCACCCTCGTCGGCCCCTCGTGGCTCCCCTAACCGACTTCTTTAGCCTACATATGTCCATATTCCCTAAAAACATCGAGGAGCAGAATAGATTGGGAGTTCCACCGCCAGAAGCCTCCGTAGCCACCGAAAGCCAATCTAGACATGTTCTGGCACCCTGCCGGAGGGGGAAATCCCTCTCTGGTGGCCATCTTCATCATCCCGATGCTCTCCATGACGAGAAGGGAGTAGTTCTCCCTCGGGGCTGAGGGTATGTACCAGTAGCTATGTGTTTGATCTCTCTCTCTCTCGTGTTCTTGAGGTGGTACGATCTTGATGTATCGCGAGCTTTGCTATTATAGTTGGATCTTATGATATTTCTCCCCCTCTACTCTCTTGTAATGGATTTAGTTTTCCCTTTGAAGTTATCTTATCGGATTGAATCTTTAAGGATTTGAGAACTCTTGATGTATGTCTTGCATGTGCTTATCTGTGGTGACAATGGCATATCACGTGATCCACTTGATATATGTTTTGGTGATCAACTTGCGAGTTCCGTGACCTCGTGAACTTATGCATAGGGGTTGGCACACGTTTTCGTCTTGACTCTCCGGTAGAAACTTTGGGGCACTCTTTGATGTTCTTTGTGTTGGTTGAATAGATGAATCTGAGATTGTGTGATGCATATCGTATAATCATACCCACGGATACTTGAGGTGACATTGGAGTATCTAGGTGACATTACGGTTTTGGTTGATTTGTGTCTTAAGGTGTTATTCTAGTACGAACTCTTGAATAGATCGATCATAAAGAATAACTTTGAGGTGGTCTCGTACCCTACCATAATCTCTTCGTTTGTTCTCCGCTATTAGTGACTTTGGAGTGACTCTTTGTTGCTTGTTGAGGGATAGTTATATGATCCAATCATGTTATTATTGTTGTGAGAACTTGCACTAGTGAAAGTATGAACCCTAGGCCTTGTTTCCTAGCATTGCAATACCATTTGTGCTCACTTTTATCATTAGTTAGCTTGCTGTTTTTATTTTTTCAGATTACAAAAACCTATATCTACCATCCATATTGCACTTGTATCACCATCTCTTCGCCGAATTAGTGCACCTATACAATTTACCATTGTATTGGGTGTGTTGGGGACACAAGAGAGTCTTTGTTATTTGGTTGCAGGGTTTTTTGAGAGAGACCATCTTCATCCTATGCTTCCCATGGATTGATAAACCTTAGGTCATCCACTTGAGGGAAATTTGCTACTGTCCTACAAACCTCTGCACTTGGAGGCCCAACAATGTCTACAAGAAGAAGGTTGTGTAGTAGACATCAGCCAGCTAAGCTGCCGTGCAGGCCTCACCGCCCCACCGTACTCCCATCGCTGGCCTAGCCATCCCTCTACTCACCCACACCTGTTGTTATTCTCCGGGGACGGCAGACGAACAAGTAAACCCTCGTACTCCTCCGTGTGGGAAACAACTGCCGAGTCTTCCCTGGCTCTGTTTCGTTCCCTTCCTAGGCGTCGCCGTCGTCCACCGCCCTGGTGCTCTCGGTGCAGCCTGGTCAATGTGGTTAATGAACGACATCCATCGGAAGTGGACTATACATGGAGAGGCTGACAGCTAGGTCCACGGCCGCACGCAAGGAAATGCCTCCTTATTACGTGCAAAACAATGATTCCTTCACCTGACAGCTAGGACCCATGAGGAGGGCTTCTGTGTTTCGCGAAAAAATGTTCCCCCGCTGACAGGTCAAACCCACCAGCTATATCTTTGCACGCAAGGAAGTGCCTCCTTATTACGCACAAAAAAAGAATACCCCTTCTAGCTGGGACCCACCATAGTGGGTGGCTGACTTGTGGGCCTACTAAGTTGATAGGGATGGAGGGCTTTGTCAACTTAGTCAATATGAACGATTCTAGCTCCAGTGACCGTACGATGTCCATCCAACGGCCATAGTGCTTCTTCAACCTCTGGTCTTCTTGCTCCAGCCGCCCAAAGCAGCGCCGGTCATGCCTCCTGCTCCTGCCTCCCATAGCCGGCTGTGCTGCCGTGGAGGCCTCATCGCCCCCATACTACTCCCACCGCTGGCCAGGCCATCCCTCCACTCACCCACACCCCCTGTTATTCTGCGGCGACGACAGCCTCACACCATAGCCGAACCAGTGAACCCTCGTACTCCTCTCCGCGTGGGCATCCACTGCCGCATCTTCCTCGGCTCCACGTCGTCCCCTTCCTAGGCCTCACCGTTGTCCACCGCCTTGGTGCTCTCGGCGCGGCATGGTCAATGTGGTGAACGACCAACTTCCATCGGAAGAGTACTGTACGTGGAGAGGCTGACAGCTGGGTCCACGGCCACAACCTAGTTTTTTGTGATTTGCCAAGTAAGTCGCTTTGTCAGGCCTGTTGGGCTGCAAATCTTTCAAGACGAGGAGAGCTTCATTCGGCTGGCCGATAAAATGGCCTATCAGTAATGAGAAATGGGCTGTACATTTCTAAAACACATCAAACCGGCAATTAGTTTCAAATTTCTTTTTTTCATTTTGAGATTTTAAATTGCATTTATTTTTATGCGTGGACAATTTGTTGGATTTTATATTGATATACATTTATTTTTAAAATCAGTTTGAATGTGACTCAAAATTTCAGGAATAAAAACTGTTCGGACCGCACCGAAATATGCAAAATTTCGTATAATTTTTTAACCATGGCCACAATATGGGCTGTAATGCTAACAAAAAGAATATGGGCTCCAAAAAAACCTTAAGAATTAGCAAATGGGCTGTAAATTATTAGAAATAATGGCAGATGGGTTGTATGCTGTTTTCCATAGATCTGAGGCTTTCCTAAAAAAAGGTTGATGCACAAGCAGTGGCTGTTGGATTTCCATCCAATGGTCGTCGTGCTTCTTCAATCTCTGCTCTTGCTGCTCCAGCCGCTCAAACAAGCGCCGGCGGGACTGCCTGCTCCCTCCTCCCCGTAGCCGGCTGTGCTGCCGCGCAGGACTCACCGCCCCACCATACTCCCATCGTTGGCCTAGCCATCCCTCTACTCACCCACACCCATTGTTATTCTCCGGCGACGGCAGACGAACCAATAAAACCTCGTATAATCGTACTCCCCTCCGCGTGAGAAACAACTATCGAGTCTTCCCTGGCTCCGTGCCATTCCCTTCCTAGGCCTCGCCGTCGTCCACCGCCCTGGTGCTCTCGACGCGGCCTAGTCAATGACTGACATGCATCTGATTTGGATTGTACTTGGAGAGGCTGACAGCTGGGTCCATGGCCGCACGCAAGGAAATGCCTCCTTATTACGCACAAAATAATGATTCCTCCACCTGACATCTGGGACCCACAGAAAGGGCCTCTGTATTTCCTGAAAAAACATTACCGCCGCTGACAGCTCGGACCCACCAGCTATATCTTTGCACGCAGGGAAGTGCCTCCTTATTACGCAGAAAAAAATGAATACTCCCCTTGCTAGCTGGGACCCAGTATAGTGGAAGGTAGACTTGTGGGCCTACTAAGTTGACGGGGACGGAGGGCTATGTCAACTTAGTCAATATGCACGATTCTAGCTCCAGTGACCGTACGATGTCCATTCAATGGCCGTAGTCCTTCTTCAACCTCTGGTTTTCTTGCTCCAGCCACCCAAACCAGCGCCGGTCATGCCCTGTGCTCCTCCCTCCCATGGCCGGCTACGATGTGGCGGAGGCCTCACCGCCTACTACTCCCACCGCTAGCCAGGCCATCCCTCTACTCACCCACACCCCCTGTTATTCTGCGGCGACGGCAGCCTCACACCGCAGCGAACTAGTGAGCCCTCATACTCCTCTACATGTGGGCATCCACTGCCGCATCTTCCTCGGCTCCGCGTCGTCCCCTTCCAAGGCCTCATTGTCGTCCACCACCCTGGTGCTCTCAGCGCGGTGTGGTCAACGTGATCAAGCAACGGCTTCCATCGGACGTGGACTGTACGTGGAGAGGCTGACAGCTGGGTCCACGGCCGCAGCAAGGAAGTGCCTCCTTATTACGCGCAAAATAATTATTCCTCCACCTGACAGCGGGGACCCACCAGACGGGCCACCGTATTTCGTGAAAAAAACGTTTCCCCCTGACTGCTGGGACCCACCAGCTACATCTTCGCATGCAAGGAAGTGTGTCCGGGCAAAAAAAATGATTCGCCCCTCACTGCTGGGACCCATCAGCTACATCTTCACACGCAAGGAAGTGCCTGACAGTCGGGACCCACCTGGCCGAAGCGCACGTAGCATTGTCATTCTGGTCGCGAACGTGTATGTACATACTGGTCGATGTAGAGGCACACATGTAGCATGTAAACGTACGTACAACGGCCAGTGTGCAAGAAAGAAAATACAACCACGTATGTACATACAGGCGGGGTCTCGAACGCCTACTCGCGCATACGTACGGCCAGAGCTCGTGTACATGGCTGGTTCGGAACGCAGAAACTGCATCATCGTCGTGTTCATGGGGAGCCAACCGGCTGGGTCGGAACGGAATGCGTCGTCGTGTTCATTGGGAGGGCTTGGACGGAACAGCCGATGGAAACAAGGCCTGGCGTACCACAGAATGGAAGAAACGGTCTTGTGTTCGACCGGCCACGTTCGAAACGGGATCCTATTCATCGGGAGGGGTCTGGCGTACCGCAAAACAGAGGAAACAGACCTCCTACAGTCGAAACGGGGTCCTGTTGATTGGGAGGGGTGTGGCGTACCACAAAACAGAGGAAACAGACTTGTGTTGGAGCGCTACGGTCGAAACAGGGGTCCTGTTCACCAGGAGGGGTGTGCCATACCGCAAAACGGGACTCCACGGGATATTGTTCATCTCCATCGTCGACCCCTCCAGCCTCCACAGGCTACTATTCATCCACCATCGACCTCCTCCAGCCTCCACCTATGACTATTCATCCACGGGCTCCTATTCATCCAGCCTCCACCGCGCGCTACTCCACCAGCTACTGTTCAACCAGCCCTCTCCACGGGCTCCTGTTCAATCACCCCTCCACAGGCTACTGTTCATCCAACCCTCCACCATCTACTGTTCATCCAGCCCTCCACGGGGTGGTCATGTTCATCCAGCCCTCCACGGGGTCCTGTTCATCCAGCCCCAACCGGCTCGATCGATCGGGGTCCTGTTCATCCAAAGGCAACACCACGGGGTCCTGTTCATCCACCCCCATCAGGAACTGTTCATCCCAACCCCCCAGCAACGCTCACTGTTCATTTAGAGGAAGTATCGATCGGCTTCAGTTAGCAGCAGTAGAGAAGGAATCGCTCGACCGGGTTCAGTTAACAGCCATCGATCGATCGCTCGGGTTCAGTAACGTGTAGCCTGCAGTGCAATCGCTCGGGTTCAGTAGGCGAATGCCTCGCTCGGGTTCAGTTAGAGCCCAACGCATCGCACCCACGTGCGGGTAGGGATGGCAATGGGTCGGGTTTGGGGCGGGTGGAGCCGGTCCAAATCCAACCCATGACCCATCTTCCTACCCTCTGCCCATCCACCAAATTATCCATGGGCACAACTTGTGCCCATGCCCAAACCCGCTAGATACCCACATACCCATGGAGCCCCATGGGCATAGAAAAGTCAGCATGAAGCCTTCCAAAAGATCAAATCAACTCATCATCATTCACTCACAAATGACAACATAAGCTACATGCATAAGTAGGTAACAAGTAATACGATGAGTCCTTAAGTGTGACATATCAAAGGTTGATTCTGTAGCAAATAGCTCATGGCACAAGTTGCATATTTCCTGCCATTTCCCATTGATTTGCTCTTTCTACTGTCACTGGCATATGGTCCACATGTCATACGGGTATCCATTGGATATCCATGGAGCACAAACTATAACCATGCCCAACCCAGCTATTCGTGGGTATCCATATCCACGGACCCATGGGCATAAATGTGCTCCATACCCTTGCCCAACCGGGTCGGGTATCCATGGGTACCCAGATCCATGGATAAAATTGCCATCCCTACGCGCGGGCGTGTACGAGAGAAACACGAAAACCTCCGTGCATCTCTCGGCCCCGACCACCCACCGTAACCGGGAATGCCCCGATATCTTCCTCGCCCTCGCTTCTACCACGGTTTTTTCCGTCATGGACGGCCCAAAGAATCTCATGCAGCTGCGTCTCCGGCCCGCCCAGGACGAAAAGCCCATTTCCTGTCATGATTTTTTGTCATAGAAGTAGCAGCCCACCACATCTATGATGATACCGGGTTTTGTCACAATTATTGTCATAGAAGTATCATAAGTATGATAGGAAAAAAAATTCGTTCGGCCGAAAATGTCACAGATGTGTCTTTTTTTGTAGTGCATGTTCCTATGACTATGAGATGATGCAACTCCCGAATACCGGAGGAACACTTTGTGTGCTACCAAATGTCACAACGTAACTGGGTGATTATAAAGGTGCTCTATAGGTGTCTCTGATGGTGTTTGTTGAGTTGGCA
Organism: Triticum dicoccoides; assembly: GCF_002162155.2. NCBI lineage: Eukaryota > Viridiplantae > Streptophyta > Magnoliopsida > Poales > Poaceae > Triticum > Triticum dicoccoides. Next base: position 193,005,782 of record NC_041390.1, read on the forward strand.
TAGATTGAGATTAGGATTTGCCACTCCGATTGTTGGAGAGGTATCTCTGGGCCCTCTCGGTAATGCACATCAATATAAGCCTTGCAAGCAATGTGACTAATGAGTTAGTTGCGGGATGATGCATTACGGAACGAGTAAAGAGACTTGCTGGCAATGAGATTGAACTAGGTATTGAGATACCGACGATCGAATCTCGGGCAAGTAACATACCGATGACAAAGGAACAACGTATATCGTTATGCGGTTTAATCGATAAAGATCTTCGTAGAATATGTGGGAGTCAATATGAACATCCAGGTTCCGCTATTGGTTATTGACCGGAGACGTGTCTCGGTCATGTCTACATAGTTCTCGAACCTGTCAGGTACGCATGCTTAACGTCCGGTGATGATCGGTATTATGAGTTTATGTGTTTTGATGTACCTAAGGTAGTTCGGAGTCTGGATGTGATCACGGACATGACGAGGAGTCTTGAAATGGTCGAGACATAAAGATTGATATATTGGATGACTATATGCGGACACCGGATGAGTTCCGGGGGTCACCGGATAATTATCGGAGTGCCGGGGGTTTAACGGAACCCCCGGGGGAACTAATGGGACAACATGGGCCTTGTGAGAGAGAGGAGGGGCCATAGGGATGCCCCCCCCCTTGGGAGTTCGAATTGGACAAGGAGGGGTGCGGCGCCCCCTCTTTCCCTCCCTTTCTCCCTCTCCTTCCTCCCCCTCCCTCCTCCTAGTTGGACTAGGAAAGGGGGAGTCCTACTCCTACTTGGAGGAGGACCCCTCCCCCTCCTTGGCACTCCCCAAGGCCGGCTGGCCTCCCCCTTGATCCTTTATATACAGGGGCAGGGGGCACCCTAGAACACACAAGTTGATTGTTTCTAGTCGTGTGTGGTGCCCCCTCCACCATAATCCACCTCGGTCATATTGTAGCTATGCTTAGGCGAAGCCCTGTTCCGATAACATCATCATCACCGTCATCACGCCGTGCTGACGAAGCTCTCCCTCGACACTCTGCTGGATCGTGAGTTCGTGGGACATCACCGAGCCGAACGTGTGCAGATCGCGGAGGTGCCGCACTTTCAGTACTAGGATCGGTCGATTGTGAAGATGTACGACTACATCAACCGCGTTATCATAACGCTTCTGCTTACGGCCTACGAGGGTACATAGACAACACTCTCCCCTCTCGTTGCTATGCATCACCATGATCTTGTGTGTGCGTATGATTTTTTTTGAAATTACTGCGTTCCCCGCATCCGAGCCAGGTTTATGTGTAGATGCTATATGCACGAGTAGAATACAAAGGAGTTGTGGGCGTGGGTATATACATATTGCTTGCCTTCACTAGTTGTTTCTTGATTCGGCGGTATTGTTGGATGAAGCGGCCCAGACCGACATTACGCGTACGCTTACGTCAGACTGGTTCTATCGACGTGCTTCGCACATAGGTGGCTGGTGGGTGTCAGTTTCTCCAACTTTAGTTGAATCAAATTCAATGAATAGGGTTCTTTCTGAAGATCAGAAAGCAATCACTATACCGCGTTGTGGTTTTTGATGCGTTGGTAAGAACATTCTTGCTCAGCCCGTAGCAGCCACGTAAAACTTGCAACAACAAAGTAGAGGACGTCTAACTTGTTTTTGCATGGCATGTTGTGATGTGATATGGTCAAGACATGATGCTAAATTTTATTGTATGAGATGATCATGTTTTGTAACACAGTTATCAGCAACTGGCAGGAGCCATGTAATTGCTTTACTTTATCACTAAGCGGTGTGGCGAGACGACAACGATGCTTCGATGGAGATCAAGGTGTCAAGCCGGTGACGATGGTGATCATGACGGTGCTTTGGAGATGGAGATCAAAGGCACAAGATTATGATGGCCATATCATATCACTTATATTGATTGCATGTGATGTTTATCCTTTATGCATCTTATTTCGCTTAGTTCGGTGGTAGCATTATAAGATGATCTCTCACTAAATTTCAAGGTATAAGTGTTCTCCCTTAGTATGCATCGTTGCTACAGTTCGTCATGCCGAGACACCATGTGATGATCGGGTGTGATAAGCTCTGCGTTCACATACAACTGGTGCAAGCCAGTTTTGCACACGCAGAATACTCGGGTTAAACTTGACGAGCCAAGCATATGTAGATCTGGCCTCGGAACACTGAGACCGAAAGGTCGAGCGTGAATCATATAGTAGATATGATCAACATAGTGATGTTCACCATTGAAAACTACTCCATCTCACGTGATGATCAGACATGGTTTAGTTGATATGGATCACGTGATCACTTAGATGATTAGAGAGATATCTATCTAAGTGGGAGTTCTTACGTAATTTTATTAATTGAACTTTAATTTATCATGAACTTAGTACCTCATAGTATTTTGCATGTCTATGTTGTTGTAGATAGATGGCTCGTGCTGTTGTTCCGTTGAATTTTAATGCGTTCCTAGAGAAAGCTAAATTGAAAGATGATGGTAGCAACTACACGGACTGGGTCCGTAACTTGAGGATTATACTCATTGCTGCACACAAAAATTACGTCCTGGAAGCATCGCTAGGTGACAAACCCGCTGCAGGAGCAATGCTAGATGTTATGAACACATGGCAAAGCAAAGCTGATGACTACTCGATAGTTTAGTGTGCCATGCTTTACAGCTTAGAACTGGCACTTCAACGATGTTTTGAACGTCATGGAACATATGAGATGTTGCAGGAGTTAAAGTTAATATTTCAAGCAAATGCCCGGATTGAGAGATATGAAGTCTCCAATAAGTTCTACAGGTGCAAAATGGAGGAGAATAGTTCTGTCAGTGAACATATACTTAGAATGTATGGGTACCATAACCACTTGACTCAGCTGGGAGTTAATCTTCCTGATGATAGTGTCATTGACAGAGTTCTTCAATCATTGCCACCAACCTACAAGAGCTTCGTGATGAACTATAATATGCAAGGGATGGATAAGATGATTCTTGAGCTCTTCGCAATGCTAAAGGTTGCGGAGGTAGAAATCAAGAAGGAGCATCAAGTGTTGATGGTCAACAAGACCACCAGTTTCAAGAAAAAGGGTAAAGGGAAGAAGGGGAACTTCAAGAAGAACAGCAAGCCAGTTGCTGCTCAAGTGAAGAAACCAAGTCTGGACCTAAACCTGAGACTAAGTTCTTCTACTGCAAAGGGACTAGTCACTAGAAGCGGAACTGCGCCAAGTATTTGGCAGAGAAGAAGGATGGCAAAGTGAAAGGTATATTTGATATGCATGTTATTGATGTGTACATTACTAATGCTCGCAGTAGTGCCTGGGTATTAGATACTGGTTCAGTTGCTAATATTTGCAACTCGAAACAGGGGTTACGGATTAAGCAAAGATTGGCTAAGGACGAGGTGACGATGCGCGTGGGAAATGGTTCCAAACTCGATGTGATCGCCGTCGGCATGCTACCTCTACATCTACCTTTGGGGTTAGGTTTAGACCTAAATAATTTTTATTTGGTGCCAGCGTTGAGCATGAACATTATATCTGGATCTTGTTTGATCCGAGACGATTATTCATTTAAATCAGAGAATAATGGTTGTTCTATTTATATGAGTAATATCTTTTATGGTCATGCACCCTTGATGAGTGGTCTATTTTTTACTAAATCTTGATAGTAGTGATACACATGTTCATAGTATTGAAGCCAAAAGATGAGAGTTGATAATGATAGTGCAACTTATTTGTGGCACTGCTATTTAGGTCATATTGGTGTAGAGCGCATGAAGAAACTCCATTCTGATGGACTTCTAGAATCACTTGGTACTTGCAAACCATGCCTCATGGGCAAGATGACTAAAACTCCATTCTGCGGAACAATGGAGTGAACAACAGAGTTATTGGAAATCATACATACTGATGTTTGTGGTCCAATGAACATTGAAGCTCGCGGCGGATATCGTTATTTTCTCACCTTCACACATGATTTGAGCAGATATGGGTATATCTACTTAATGAAACATAAGGCTGAAACATTTGAAAAGTTCAAAGAATTTCAGAGTAAAGTGGAAAATCATCGTAACAAGAAAATCAAGTTTCTGTGATCTGATCGTGGAGTTGAATATTTGAGTTATGAGTTTGGACTTCATTTGAAACAATGCAGAATACTTTCGCAACTCACGCCACCTGGAACACCACAACGTAATGGTGTGTCTGAACGTCATAACCACACTTTATTAGATATGGTGCGATCTATGATGTCTCCCACTGATTTACCGCTATCGTTTTGGGGTATGCTTTAGAGATGGCTGCATTCACGTTAAATAGGGCACCATCTAAATCCGTTGAGATGACACCTTATGAACTGTGGTTTGGCAAGAAACCCAAGTTGTCATTTCTTAAAGTTTGGGGATGCGATGCTTATGTGAAGAAGCTTTAACCTGATAAGCTCGAACCCAAATCGGAGAAATGTGTCTTCATAGGATACCCAAAGGAGACTGTTGGGTACACCTTCTATCCCAGATCCAAAGGCAAAATATTCGTTGCTAAGAATGGATCCTTTCTAGAGAAGGAGTTTCTCTTGAAAGAAGTGAGTGGGAGGAAAGTAGAACTTGACGAGGTAATTGTACCTTCTCCCTTATTGAAAAGTAGTTCATCACTGAAATCAGTTCTAGTTATTCCTACACTAGTAAGTGAGGAAGCTAATGATGATGATCATGAAACTTCTGATCAAGTTACTACCGAACCTCGTAGGTCAACCAGAGTAAGATCCGCCACAGAGTGGTACGGCAATCCTATTCTAGAAGTCATGACAAACCTACGAACTATGAGGAAGCGATGATGAGCCCAGATTCCGAAAATGGCTTGAGGCCATGAAATATGAGATGGGATCCATGTATGAGAACAAAGTATGGACTCTGGTTGAGTTGCCCGATGATCGGCAGGCCATAGAGAATAAATGGATCTTCAAGAAGAAGACTGATGCTGACGGTAATGTTATTGTCTACAAAGCTCGACTTGTTGCAATAGGTTTTCAACAAGTTCAAGGAGTTGACTAAGATGAGACCTTCTCACCCGTAGCGATGCTTAAGTCCGTCCGAATCATGTTAGCAATTGCCGCATTTTATGATTATGAAATTTGGCAAATGGATGTCAAAACTGCATTCCTTAATGGATATCTTAAAGAAGAGTTGTATATGATGCAACCAGAAGATTTTGTCGATCCAAAGGTGCTAACAAAGTGTGCAAGCTCCAGTGATCCATTTATGGACTGGTGCAACCCTCTCGGAGTTGGAATATACGCTTTGATAGTGTGATCAAAGCATATGGTTTTATACAGACTTTTGGATAAGCCTGTATTTATAAGAAAGTGAGTGGGAGATCTGTAGAATTTCTGATATTATATGTAGATGACATATTGTTGATCGAAAATGATACTGAATTTCTGAATAGCATAAAAGGATACTTGAATAAGAATTTTTCAATGAAAGACCTCCATGAAGCTGCTTATATATTCGGCATCAAGATCTATAGAGATAGATCAAGACGCTTAATTGGACTTTCACAAAGCTCATACCTTGATAAAGTTTTGAAGAAGTTCAAAATGGATCAAGCAAAGAAAGGGTTCTTGCCGTGTTACAAGGTGTGAAATTGAGTCAGACTCAATGCTCGACCACTTCAGAAGATAGAGAGAAAATTAAAGGTGTTCCCTATGCTTTAGCCATAGGCTCTATCATGTATGCAATGTTGTGTACCAGACCTGATGTGTGCCTTGCTATCAGTCTAGCAGGGAGGTACCAAAGTAATCTAGGAGTGGATCACTAGACAGCGGTCAAGAACATACTGAAATACCTGAAAAGGACTAAGGATATGTTTCTCGTATATGGAGGTGACAAAGAGCTCATCATAAACGGTTACGTCGATGCAAGCTTTGACACTGATCCGGATGACTCTAAGTCACAAAACCAGATACGTGTTTTTATTAAATGGTGGAGCTGTCAGTTGGTCCAGTTCCAAGCAGAGCGTTGTGGCGGGATCTACGTGTGAAGTGGAATACATAGTTGCTTCGGAAGTAGCAAATGAAGGAGTCTGGATGAAGGAGTTCATATCCGATCTAGGTGTCATACCTAGTGCATCGGGTCCAATGAAAATGTTTTGTGACAATACTCGTGCAATTGCCTTGGCAAAGGAATCCAGATTTCACAAGAGAACTAAGCACATCAAGGGATGCTTCAATTCCATCCGCGATCAAGTCAAGGAGGGAGACATAGAGATTTGCAAGATACATATAGATCTGAATGTTGCAGACCTATTGACTAAGCCTCTCTCACAAGCAAAACATGATCAACACCAAGACTCCATGCGTGTTAGAATCAATACAATGTAATCTAGATTACCAACTCTAGTGCAGGTGGGAGACCGAAGGAAATATGCCCTAGAGGCAATAATAAAGTTGTTATTTATATTTCCTTATACCATGATAAATGTTTACTATTCATGCTAGAATTGTATTAACCGGAAACTTAGTACATGTGTGAATACATAGAAAAATAGAATGTCACTAGTATGCCTCTACTTGACTAGCTCGTTGAATCAATGATGGTTATGTTTCCTAACCATAGACATGAGTAGTCATTTGATTAAAGGGATCACATCATTAGAGAATGATGTGATTGACTTGACCCATCCGTTAGCTTAGTATGATGATCGTTTAGTTTGTTGCTATTGCTTTCTCCATAACTTATACATATTTATGACTATGAGATCATGCAACTCCCGAATACCGGAGGAACACTTTGTGTGCTACCAAACGTCACAACATAACTGGGTGATTATAAAGGTGCTCTACAGGTGTCTCCGATGGTGTTTGTTGAGTTGGCATAGATCGAGATTAGGATTTGTCACTCCGATTGTCGGAGAGGTATCTCTGGGCCCTCTCGGTAATGCACATCAATATAAGGCTTGCAAGCAATGTGACTAATGAGTTAGTTGCGAGATGATGCATTAGGAAATGAGTAAAGAGACTTGCCGGTAACGAGATTGAACTAGGTATTGAGATACCGACGATCGAATCTCGGGCAAGTAACATACCGATGACAAAGGGAACAACGTATATCGTTATGCGGTTTGACCGATAAAGATCTTCGTAGAATATGTGGGAGCCAATATGAACATACAGGTTCCGCTATTGGTTATTGACCGGAGACATTTCTCGATCATGTCTACATAGTTCTCGAACCCGTAGGGTCTGCAAGCTTAACGTTCGGTGATGATCGGTATTATGAGTTTATGTGTTTTGATGTACCAAAGGTAGTTCGGAGTCCCGAATGTGATCACGGACATGACGAGGAGTCTCGAAATGGTTCAGACATAAAGATTGCTATATTGATGACTATATTCAGACACTGGATGAGTTCCGGGGGTCACTGGATAATTACCGGAGTGGGGGGGGGGGTTATCGGAACCCCCGGGGAACTAATGGGCCAACATGGGCCTTGTGAGAGAGAGGAGGGGCCATAGGGATGGCCCCCCCCCTTGGGAGTCCGAATTGGACAAGGAGGGGGGCGGCGCCCCCTCTTTCCCTCCCTCTCTCCCCCTCCCTCCTCCCCCTCCCTCCTCCTAGTTGGACTAGGAAAGGGGGAGTCCTACTCCTACTAGGAGGAGGACTCCTCCCCCTCCTTGGCGCGCCCCAAGCTCTACAAAAAAATACACTTCCGTGATGATACGTGTTTGTCATAGTAGGTCGCGTTTTTTGTCATGCATGTACATCCATGACAAATTTATGACAGAATCAAGATAGTCATACCTGTGCTGTCGTAGAAGTGTTCCATGACATTACCAAAATTATCATCATGGAAGTGTCCACTTCCATGACGATAAATCGGGCGTCACAGAAGTGCTTTCGTCAAGGGTGACTGACACGTCTTTCTCACCCTCGTACCAACACGTACATAAGTGCCTGCCGCTCCTCACTGGACAGAAGGCGCCTATGATACGTCAACACGTGGCATGGCCCAACAGTAGCCCATTCCTGTGAAAAGGCCGGCCCGTTTGACTTGGTCAAAAGCTGGCGGGCCGGCCCATGGAAAGCCTGTTAACGGCTTGTTCGCATATAGCCCATTTACAACACGCTAACCCAAGGCCCGTTACGCCCTATCCGAATTAGGCCCAGTAGCGTCATCTGGGCCATCCAATATGATTCCAGCCCGCTTTCACTTCTGGCCCATGTATAGCCCATGATGTCTTTCGGCCCATATGAGGCCTTTTGTAACTCTTGGCCCATTAGCGGCCCGTGCTGAAATTGGCCCGTAATGAACAATGTATTACTTTACACCCATTAACGGCCCGTGGTGAGACTGGCCCATAATGAACAGTGTATCACTTTATACCCATTAACGGCCCGTTATTCCGTTGGGCCGTTTCCAGCCCAAGTTAACTTTCGGCCTTCGGAGGGCCCATTTATTCTTGGGCTCATTTGCAGCATTCGGTTACTTACGGCCCGTTACTGTCATTTTCTACTTGTGGGCCAAATTCAGCCTGTCGTTATAGTCAGCCCGTTTGTGGACCGTTAGTCTGTTGGGCCATTTTCATAGCATCACCAAATATGGCCTATTAATGGCCCATTATGGTCAGCCCATAAAACGTATGATTTCCATTAAAGGCCCGTCTACGGCCCATTAAAGGCCCGTACAAGACCCATAAATGAGTCGGCGGCCCATGGATCCTACAAGACGTAGAAGGCCCATGGATCCTATGAGACGTAGAAGGCCCATGGATCCTATGAGACATACAAGGCCCATGGATCCTACGAGATGTAGAAGGCCCATGGATCCTACGAGACGTAGAAGGCCCATGGATCCTACGAGACATAGAAGACCCATGGATCCGACGACCCGTGAAGGGCCATGGTCAGGCGAGTTGGCCCCCGTTTGAACAATATAGCATATTCAAAGAATTATCCTACTCAATACTATCACCTCTAAAAAGTATACACTATACAACAAAGAGATCAAGGGATAGAAAGGTAGAATAATCCTACACTATACAATAAAGAAATTACAGCCGATTATACCCACTGGGCATTATGGTTCGGCACAGGTGATAATAAAGCATACACAAATAGCAAATTACATACACTGGGCAAATATAGCTCATACATCATGGACGCGCATCAACTTAACTCCATTTGAACTATAATCTCTTCAGAAAATAGGATTGGCCGGATTCAGATAGCACAAATTTTAGTCTGCAAAATCTCCAATTCCTTCATGGTTACTTGAGTGTCTTGTTTCATTTTTTTGACTCCTGCATCTAATACCTGCATGTCCAGTCTCAACTTGTTGACTATACATTGACAATCATGTACACGTTGTCTTGCCACCTCTAGTTGATGCTCAAGAACATCAGAACATTCCAATTCCAATCCATAATCATTTGGTAACGGCCATGCCGCACTGCTCGCAGATCTTTGTGTTGATGTCACTTCATCCTGAAATGTTTCTGTAAGTACACATGACTAGGGCAAAAATATAGTTACAACAGTGAAGCGAACAAGACACTATTTTGTACTACATGGCAAAACAGGACTAACAATAATGTTACACGTCACTTTCAAAAAAAATGTTACACGTCATGAAGCATAAGCAGGTGATATTTTAAAAATTATAAAAAGATAGTCTGTGTAGCCTGCATACAGAAATCCCTCTTAGCTCACCAAAGGAGCATGATGTTGGGGCCCAATCGAAAACACAGACAAGTTACAAATTTAGACAGCACGTTGCGTACAAGTAAGCAAGCAGTTGGCCATTTTGTGCCTCAATTAAAGTCTTAGGGAGCATAATGAACAGGAGAGGGTTTCATACAAACATACTACAGCAGGCAAAACTATGCAATCATTAGTGTAGTATAAACTAGATTGTGAGCCTCATGCAATAATAGTTGGTTAATAGACTTCAAAGCTTCAGGCACACTTCGGCAGAGTAATTACATGGTAAGGCCTTTAATTATGTCAACTAATAGTGATACAAGTACCGAACATCAGGCATGATTATTTGGGCATCTCATTAACTGAGGACAAATAAAGCAATTGAAAAGAGAAAATTAACTATGCCTAAAACAAACAAGGAAATGAACTGTTGAGTTGCATACAGTGACTTACCTTAGTAGGTTAAAGAGGCTCAGCGCGGCTCCTACTTCTCTTGCAAGGCTCCTTCCTAACATCTTGTAGTTGGAAATCCTCAATCTTATCTTCATTGCACCCCCTCTGCAAGGTGACACAAACTAGTTACTCGTCTCCTTGGAAGATAAATATGCATACTTTCCAGTCTGTGAACACAAAAGGATGAGATTATAACAAAACAACACCACATAATGAAACATGCCGCATCTCTTGCACTTGCACACAATGAAATGAGCATTTACTATGTCTGCACTATGTAAAAACTGTTGGGGAACGTTGCAGAAAACAAAAATTTTCCTACTCGTTTCACCAAGATCATCTAGGAGTTCATCTAGCAACGAGTGATCAGATGCATCTACATACCTTTGTAGATCGCGCACGGAAGCGTTCAAAAGAACGGTGATGATGTAGTCGTACTCGACGTGATCCAAATCACCGATGACCAACGCCGAACGGACGGCACCTCCGCGTTCAACACACGTACGGAACAGCCACGTCTCCTCTTCTTGATCCAGCAAGGGAGGGAGGAGAGGTTGAGGGAGATGGCACCAGCAGCAGCACGACGGCGTGGTGTTGATGGAGCTGCAGTACTCCGGCAGAGCTTCGCTAAGCACTATGGAGGTGGAGGAGGTGTTGAGGAGGGAGAAGGAGGCAACCAAAGGCCAGGGCGTTCAGGTATGAAGTCCCTCCTCTCCCCCACTATATATAGGGGTGCCAAGGGGGGGTGGCCGGCCCTAGGAGATCCAATCTCCTAGGGGGTGCGGCGGCCAAGGGGGGTTTTCCCTCCCCCCAAGGCACCTAGGAGGTGCCTTACCCTCCTAGGACTCTTGCCCCCTTAAACCCTAGGCGCATGGGCCTATGTGGGGCTGGTGCCCTTGGCCCATTAGGCCAAGGCGCACCCCCTACAGCCCATGTGCCCCCCCGGGACAGGTGGACCCACCCGGTGGACCCCCGGGACCCTTCCGGTGGTCCCGGTACAATACCGATAACCCCGAAACTTGTCCCGATGCCCGAAACAGGACTTCCCATATATAAATCTTTACCTCCGGACCATTCCGGAACTCCTCGTGACGTCCGGGATCTCATCCGGGACTCCGAACAACATTCGGGTTACTGCATATACATATCCCTACAACCCTAGCATAACTGAACCTTAAGTGTGTAGACCCTACGGGTTCGGGAGACAAGCAGACATGACCGAGACGACTCTCCGGTCAATAACCAACAGCGGGATCTGGATACCCATGTTGGCTCCCACATGCTCCACGATGATCTCATCGGATGAACCACGATGTCGAGGATTTAATCAATCCCGTACGCTATTCCCTTTGTCTATCCCAATACCTCGTTCAATCTCGTTACCGGCAAGTCACTTTACTCGTACCGTAATGCATGATCCCGTGACCAGACACTTGGTCACTCTGAGCTCATTATGATGATGCATTACCGAGTGGGCCCAGTGATACCTCTCCGTCATACGGAGTGACAAATCCCAGTCTTGATCCATGTCACCCAACAGACACTTTCGGAGATACCCGTAGTCTACCTTTATAGTCACCCAGTTACGTTGTGACGTTTGGCATACCCAAAGCACTCCTACGGTATCCGGGAGTTACACGATCTCATGGTCTAAGGAAAAGATACTTGACATTGGAAAACTCTAGCAAACGAACTATACGATCTTGTGCTATGTTTAGGATTGGGTCTTGTCCATCACATCATTCTCCCAATGATGTGATCTCGTTATCAATGACATCCAGTGTCCATAGTCAGGAAACCATGACTATCTGTTGATCAACGAGCTAGTCAACTAGAGGCTCACTAGGGACACGTTGATGTCTGTTATTCACACATGTATTACGATTTCCGGATAACACAATTATAGCATGAATAAAGACAATTATCATGAACAAGGAAATATAATAATAATGCTTTTATTATTGCCTCTAGGGCATATTTCCAACAGTCTCCCACTTGCACTAGAGTCAATAATCTAGTTACATTGTGATGAATCGAACACCCATGGAATTCTGGTGTTGATCATGTTTTGCTCTAGGGAGAGGTTTAGTCAATGGATCTGCTACATTCAGGTCCGTATGTACTTTACAAATCTCTATGTCTCCATCTTGAACATTTTAACGAATGGAGTTGAAGCGACGCTTGATGTGCCTTGTCTTCTTGTGAAACCTGGGCTCCTTGGCAAGTGCAATAGCGCCAGTGTTGTCACAGAAGAGCTTGATCGGCCCCGACGCATTGGGTATGACTCCTAGGTCGGTGATGAACTCCTTCACCCATATTGCTTCATGTGCTGCCTCCGAGGCTGCCATGTACTCCGCTTCACATGTAGATCCCGCCACGACGCTTTGCTTGCAACTGCACCAGCTTACTGCCCCACCATTCAAAATATACACGTATCCGGTTTGTGACTTAGAGTCATTCAGATCTGTGTCGAATATAGCGTCGACGTAACCCTTTACGACGAGCTCTTCGTCACCTCCATAAACGAGAAACATTTCCTTAGTCCTTTTCAGGTACTTCAGGATATTCTTGACCGCTGTCCAGTGTTCCTTGCCGGGATTACTTTGGTACCTTCCTACCAAACTGACAGCAAGGTTTACATCAGGTCTGGTACACAGCATGGCATACATAATAGAACCTACGGCTGAGGCATAGGGGATGACGCTCATCTCTTCTATATCTTCTGCCGTGGTCGGACATTGAGCTGAGCTCAATTTCACACCTTGTAACACAGGCAAGAACCCTTTCTTGGATTGATCCATATTGAACTTCTTCAATATCTTATCAAGGTATGTGCTTTGTGAAAGACCTATGAGGCGTCTTGATCTATCTCTATAGATTTTGATGCCTAATATATAAGCAGCTTCTCCAAGGTCCTTCATTGAAAAACTTTTATTCAAGTAGGCCTTGATGCTGTCCAAGAGTTCTATATCATTTCCCATCAAAAGTATGTCATCTACATATAATATGAGAAATGCTACAGAGCTCCCACTCACTTTCTTGTAAACGCAGGCTTCTCCATAAGTCTGTGTAAACCCAAACGCTTTGATCATCTCATCAAAGCGAATGTTCCAACTCCGAGATGCTTGCACCAGCCCATAAATCGAGCGTTGGAGCTTGCACACTTTGTCAGCATTCTTAGGATCGACAAAACCTTCCGGCTGCATCATATACAATTCTGCCTTAAGGAAACCATTAAGGAATGCCGTTTTGACGTCCATTTGCCATATTTCGTAATCATAGAATGCGGCAATTGCTAACATGATTCGGACGGACTTCAGCTTCGCTACCGGTGAGAAAGTCTCATCGTAGTCAACCCCTTGAACTTGTCGATAACCCTTAGCGACAAGCCGAGCTTTATAGATGGTCACATTACCATCCGCGTCTGTCTTCTTCTTAAAGATCCATTTATTTTCTATGGCTCGCCGTTCAACGGGCAAGTCAGTCAAAGTCCATACTTCGTTCTCATACATGGATCCTATCTCGGATTTCATGGCTTCTAGCCATTTGTCGGAATCTGGTCCCGCCATCGCTTCTTCATAGTTCGAAGGTTCACCGTTGTCTAACAACATGATTTCCAAGACAGGGTTGCCGTACCACTCTGGTGCGGAACGTGTCCTTGTGGACCTTCGAATTTCAGTAGGAGCTTGATCAGAAGTATCTTGATCATTATCATTAACTTCCTCTCTAGTCGGTGCTGGCACCTCAGGAACATTTTCTTGAGTTGCGCCATTCTCCGGTTCAAGAGGCAATACTTCATCAAGCTCTACTTTCCTCCCACTTACTTCTTTCGAGAGAAACTCTTTCTCCAGAAAGGACCCATTCTTGGCAACAAAGATCTTGCCTTCGGATCTGAGGTAGAAGGTGTACCCAATAGTTTCTTTTGGGTACCCTATGAAGACGCATTTTCCGATTTGGGTTCGAGCTTTTCAGGTTGAAGTTTCTTGACATAAGCATGGCATCCCCAAACTTTTAGAAACGACAGCTTAGGTTTCTTCCCAAACCATAATTCATACGGTGTCGTCTCAACGGATTTCGACGGAGCCCTATTTAACGTGAATGCGGCAGTCTCTAAAGCATAGCCCCAAAAAGAAAGCAGTAAATCGGTAAGAGACATCATAGATCGCACCATATCTAACAGAGTGCGATTACGACGTTCGGACACACCATTACGCTGAGGTGTTCCAGGCGGCGTGAGTTGTGAAACTATTCCACATTTTCTTAAGTGTGTGCCAAACTCGTGACTCAAGTATTCTCCTCCACGATCTGATCGCAGAAACTTGATTTTCCTGTCACGTTGATTTTCAACCTCACTCTGAAATTCCTTGAACTTTTCAAAGGTTTCAGACTTGTGTTTCATTAAGTAGATATACCCATACCTACTTAAATCATCAGTGAGGGTGAGAACATAACGATAGCCACCGCGAGCCTCAACACTCATTGGACCGCACACATCGGTATGTATGATTTCCAATAAGTCGGTTGCTCGCTCCATTGTTCCTGAGAACGGAGTCTTGGTCATTTTACCCATAAGGCATGGTTCGCACGTGTCAAATGATTCATAATCAAGAGACTCTAAAAGTCCATCAGCATGGAGCTTCTTCATGCGTTTGACACCTATGTGACCAAGGCGGCAGTGCCACAAGTATGTGGGACTATCATTATCAACTTTACTTCTTTTGGTACTCACATTTTGAACATGTGTAGCATCACGTTCGAGATTCATAAAGAATAAACCATTCACCATAGGAGCATGACCATAAAACATATCTCTCATAAAAATGGAACAACCATTATTCTCAGATTTAAAAGAGTAGCCATCTCGAATTAAACGAGATCCCGATACAATGTTCATGCTCAAAGCTGGCACTAAATAACAATTATTAAGGTTTAAAACTAATCCCGAAGGGAGATGCAGAGGTAGCGTGCCGACGGCGATCACATTGACCTTGGAACCATTCCCGACGCGCATCGTCACCTCGTCCTTTGCCAGTTTCCGCTTATTCCGCAGCCCCTGCTTTGAGTTACAAATGTGAGCAACTGCACCGGTATCAAATACCCAGGAGCCACTACGGGCACTAGTAAGGTACACATCAATTACATGTATATCACATATACCTTTGGTTTTGCCGGCCTTCTTATCCGCTAAGTACTTAGGGCAGTTCCGCTTCCAGTGACCGCTACCCTTGCAATAAAAGCACTCAGTCTCGGGCTTGGGTCCATTCTTTGGCTTCTTCCCGGCAGCTTGCTTGCCGGGCGCGGCAACCTCCTTGCCGTCCTTCTTGAAGTTCTTTTTACCCTTGCCTTTCTTGAACTTAGTGGTTTTATTGACCATCAACACTTGATGTTCCTTCCTGACTTCTACCTCTGCTGATTTCAGCATAGCAAATACTTCAGGAATGGTCTTTTCCATCCCCTGCATATTGAAGTTCATCACAAAGCTCTTGTAGCTTGGTGGAAGCGACTGGAGGATTCTGTCAATGACCGCATCATCCGGGAGATTAACTCCCAGCTGAGTCAAGCGGTTATGCAACCCATACATAGTGAGTATGTGCTCACTGACAGAACTGTTTTCCTCCATCTTACAGCTGAAGAATTTGTCGGAGACTTCATATCTCTCGACCCGGGCATGAGCTTGGAAAACCATTTTCATCTCTTCGAACATCTCATATGCTCCATGTCTCTCAAAACGCTTTTGGAGCCCCGGCTCTAGGCTGTAAAGCATGCCGCACTGAACGAGGGAGTAGTCATCGAAACGTGCCTGCCAAGCGTTCATAACATCTTGTTCTGCAGGGAGAACGGGTGCGTCACCAAGCGGTGCTTGTAGGACATAATCTTTCTTGGCAGCTATGAGGATGATCCTCAGGTTCCGGACCCAGTCCGTATAGTTGCTGCCATCGTCTTTCAGCTTGGTTTTCTCTAGGAACGCGTTGAAGTTGAGGACTACGTTGGCCATTTAATCTACAAGACATATTGTAAAATATTTAGACTAAGTTCATGATAATTAAGTTCAACTAATCAAATTATTAGTGAACTCCCACTTAGATTAGACATCCCTCTAGTCATCTAAGTATTACATGATCCGAGTTAAACTAGACTGTGTCCGATCATCACGTGAGACGGACTAGTCAACATCGGTGAACATCTTCATGTTGATCGTATCTTCTATACGACTCATGCTCGACCTTTTGGTCTTCTATGTTCCGAGGCCATGTCTGTACATGCTAGGCTCGTCAAGTCAACCTAAGTGTTTGCATGTGTAAATCTGTCTTACACCCGTTGTATGTAAACGTCTGAATAAAACACCCGATCATCACGTGGTGTTTTGAAACAGCGAACTGTCGCAACGGTGCACAGTTAGGGGGAACACTTCTTGAAATTAGTATGAGGGATCACCTTATTTACTACCGTCGTTCTAAGTAAACAAGATGCAAAACATGATAAACATCACATGCAATCAAATAATAAACGTGACATGATATGGCCAATATCACACAGCTCCTTTGATCTCCATCTTGGGGCTCCATGATCATCTTGTCACCGGCTTGACACCATGATCTCCATCATCATGATCTCCATCATCGTGTCTCCATGAAGTTGCTCGCCAACTATTACTTCTACTACTATGGCTAACGCGTTTAGCAATAAAGTAAAGTAATTTACATGGCGTTTCTTGATGACACGCAGGTCATATAAAAGAATAAAGACAACTCCTATGGCTCCTGCCGGTTGTCATACTCATCGACATGCAAGTCGTGATTCCTATTACAATAGCATGAACATCTCATACATCACATATAGATCATTCATCATTCATCACAACTTTGGCCATATCATATCACAAACCACTTGCTGCAAAAACAAGTTAGACGTCCTCTAATTGTTGTTGCAAGTTTTTTTACGTGGCTGAATTAGGGTTCTAGCAAGAACGTTTTCTTACCTACGTTAAAGCCACAACGTGATTTGTCAACTTCTATTTACCCTTCATAAGGACCCTGTTCATCGATTCCGCTCCAACTAAAGTAGGAGAGACAGACACCCGCCAGCCACCTTATGCAACTAGTGCATGTTAGTCGGTGGAACCGGTCTCACGTAAGCGTACGTGTAAGGTTGGTCCGGGCCGCTTCATCCCACAATACCGCTGAAGCAAGAAAGGACTAGTAACGGCAAGAAAGTTGACAAATCTACGCCCACAACAAATTGTGTTCTACTCGCGCAAGAAGAACTACGCATAGACCTAGCTCATGATGCCACTGTTGGGGAACGTTGCAGAAAACAAAAATTTTCCTACTCGTTTCACCAAGATCATCTAGGAGTTCATCTAGCAACGAGTGATTAGATGCATCTACATACCTTTGTAGATCGCGAGCGGAAGCGTTCAAAAGAACGGTGATGATGTAGTCGTACTCGACGTGATCCAAATCACTGATGACCAGCGCCGAACGGACGGCACCTCCGCGTTCAACACACGTACGGAACAGCCACGTCTCCTCCTTCTTGATCCAGCAAGGGAGGGAGGAGAGGTTGAGGGAGATGGCACCAGCAGCAGCACGACGGCGTGGTGTTGATGGAGCTGCAGTACTCCGGCAGAGCTTCGCTAAGCACTATGGAGGTGGAGGAGGTGTTGGGGAGGGAGAAGGAGGCAACCAAAGGCCAGGGCGTTCAGGTATGAAGTCCCTCCTCTCCCCCACTATATATAGGGGTGCCAAAGGGGGGTGGCCGGCCCTAGGAGATCCAATCTCCTAGGGGGTGCGGCGGCCAAGGGGGGTTTTCCCTCCCCCCAAGGCACCTAGGAGGTGCCTTACCCTCCTAGGACTCTTGCCCCCTTAAACCCTAGGCGCATGGGCCTATGTGGGGCTGGTGCCCTTGGCCCATTAGGCCAAGGCGCACCCCCTTACAGCCCATGTGGCCCCCCGGGGCAGGTGGACCCACCCGGTGGACCCCCGGGACCCTTCCGGTGGTCCCGGTACAATACCGATAACCCCGAAACTTGTCCCGATGTCCGAAACAGGACTTCCCATATATAAATCTTTACCTCCGGACCATTCCGGAACTCCTCGTGATGTCCGGGATCTCATCCGGGACTCCGAACAACATTCGGGTTACTGCATATACATATCCCTACAACCCTAGCATAACCGAACCTTAAGTGTGTAGACCCTACGGGTTCGGGAGACAAGCAGACATGACCGAGACGACTCTTCGGTCAATAACCAACAGCGGGATCTGGATACCCATGTTGGCTCCCACATGCTCCACGATGATCTCATCGGATGAACCACGATGTCGAGGATTCAATCAACCCCGTACGCTATTCCCTTTGTCTATCGATATGTTACTTGCCCGAGATTCGATCGTCGGTATCCCAATACCTCGTTCAATCTCGTTACCGGCAAGTCACTTTACTCGTACCGTAATGCATGATCCCGTGACCAGACACTTGGTCACTCTGAGCTCATTATGATGATGCATTACCGAGTGGGCCCAGTGATACCTCGCCGTCATACGGAGTGACAAATCCCAGTCTTGATCCATGTCACCCAACAGACACTTTCGGAGATACCCGCAGTCTACCTTTATAGTCACCCAGTTACGTTGTGACGTTTGGCATACCCAAAGCACTCCTACAGTATCCGGGAGTTACACGATCTCATGGTCTAAGGAAAAGATACTTGACATTAGAAAACTCTAGCAAACGAACTATACGATCTTGTGCTATGTTTAGGATTGGGTCTTGTCCATCACATCATTCTCCTAATGATGTGATCTCGTTATCAATGACATCCAGTGTCCATAGTCAGGAAATCATGACTATCTGTTGATCAACGAGCTAGTCAACTAGAGGCTCACTAGGGACATGTTGATGTCTGTTATTCACACATGTATTACGATTTCCAGATAACACAATTATAGCATGAATAAAGACAATTATCATGAACAAGGAAATATAATAATAATGCTTTTATTATTGCCTCTAGGGCATATTTCCAACAAAAACTAGGCATACCTTCGAACTGGATCTCCAGGTACTCTTGGAGAGCCTACTGTAGTGTACAACCAAACCTTTATGTCACCTATGATTTAGACAAGGCCCCACTACAGCAGCCCTTAGTGTTTAAATCGTTGACAGCCCCAGCTCGATTCCGCCTTTTCAGGGCATATTGTCAAAATAAGCCATAAAAGATGCAAAGAAGTCATTTTTGAGTTATGGGCTTGGGCTTAACTAATTTCGCTTTGGAGGGGTTTTTTTCAGATAGAACCTCACTAAAAATTGAAGGGAAGGGGAATAGTGAAATGACTCTGTCGTCTGCCTATATTACACTCAAAATGCAACTGCTGACGCCCGTGTCACACCTGACCCTCAAGTAAAAACAAACATGCAAGCATTCATTGCCCTGCCCGCTTGCATCTCCTCTCCCCTTTCCCTCTACCTCGATCCCCTGCCTGCAGCACTAGGGTTCCTCCAGCGAGCCGTCGCCACTGGTCCCATCTGGCCTGGTCCTCGACGATGTTATGTCCAGCTAGGCTACATGGCCAGCGGGTAGGGGCAAATCTCCCTGGCTGCTCCTCCCTCTGGCGCCACCCCTCATTCTCATGGTCTCCAGCAGCTGCTCCACTGTGGTTCGTCCAACGCACTACTCCGGCGGGCGCTGCACAACTACGGCTGATGCCACACTGCGGCAGAAGGCACCTTATTCCCCCTCCCGTCCTCCCAGGCCATGGCCTTGAGGTTCTGTTGAAGGATGAGCTCATCCAACAAGGTGAGGATCTCCTCTAATTTTTTGCCAAATTTTCATTCTGATCCACTATACGATGAATTGCTATGAGCTGCTTCTGCTGCTGCTATATGATGCATTATTGCGAGCTGCTCCAGCTGCTGCTATATGATGAATTGCTATGAGCTGCTGCTGCTGTATGATGAGTTGCTATGAGCTGCTACTGCTACATGATGAATTGCTATGAGCTGCTGCTACTATATGATGAGTTGCTACAAGCTGCTCCTGCTGCCGCTATATGATGAATTGCTATGAGCTGCTCCTGCTGTTGCTATATGATGAATTGCTATGAGCTGCTCCTGCTGCTGCTATATGATGAATTGCTATGAGCTGCTACTGGTATATGATGAATTGCAGACTGTTGTTGATGTATGATGAGTTGCTATGAGCTACTGCTGCTATATGATGCTTTCAGGTGGTGCTGCTATACGATAATAACCAGCCACTTGGACCATCAAATTTCAATAAATAATTGTTCTTCATTTAAATGTGGGTCATGCGTTCTTCGTTTAAATTAGGCAATGGGATCTGAATGGAAAACATTGACCAAAGTAGATTGTGCCAAGTAGATGGTATCTTTGTATTTGCATTTTGAGCAAATAGTGATGGTCTGTTTTCCTATCATATTAATTACTGCACTGGGTTCAATTTGTGATGTTTACAAGTCAAATTAATTTCCATATGGGCAGCAAAATGAAAAAAATATAATGCAATCTAGACTTTCCACTAATCATACCAAAGATAAGCTGAAAATGCAATGAAAAGAACTGGTTGGCTTATTACATGGAGCTTATATTCACAGGTGCTTATTTTCTTAGGATAACTCGCAATAACTGTCCCTAAGAAACTTGGCTAATAGAACTGGCATACAAATAACATGTCACGATGATTGCAATGGAGGAGTGACGTACCATAGCACACTGTATAGGCTCACCGCTGCCTCTCCTTTTTTTGTGATGTTCCATGAAATTGCCACATACATCTTGCACTTTTTCATTGTGTAACCCTATCTGCAAGTTGACACGGCTAATTCCAGACATCTCTACATGATACTACATCGCATATCCCTTGCGCATATTTAAACCACCAATTAACGATTGTGTGCGTACCATAAACTAGCCATGACTCTGTATGCTGGACTAGCAGGCACTCTAAGGGAGCCTAATGTAGTGCACTGGAATTCTTACATGCCACCTACGATTTTGTGTAATGTACTTCCCCTGTTCCTAAATATATGTCTTTGTAGAGATTCCAGTATGGACCACATACAGATGTATATAGATGCATTTTCGAGTGTAGATTCAGTCATTTTGCTCCGTATGTAGCCTATAGTGGAATCTCTAGAAAGACTTATATTTAGGAACGGAGGTATGAGGTAGTATCATGTATGACATCTACATATCTAATTTAGCAGCCATTAGTAGAAATCATTGTCTGCACAAAGGGATTACTGGTCGAAAATCCTAGCAAAGCACGCTCGCAGGCACAGAACAATACAAGAGGGAGAGACGCGCTTACAAGATCATAGCAATGCCTCAATCCAGGATCTTGGTTGGCCAAGCTGTTAGATCCAGAAGAAACATCGTCCTTGTAGTTTTTGCCAGCTGCATAACAGGTAACAACGACCGGTTAGTATATTTGAAGTACATCGGGCAGGTGATGCTGGACGGGTTTAAAGGTGACAAGTACCTAGGCCGTGGCGGGTGCTTGGCATCTCTCTAGACAATGGGAATCAGGTTAGAAACGTCGAGGGTGATGACGTTGCGCTGGCTGTCGGGGTCCGGTAAGGAGATATTGAACCGTCAAGTAGGGTGTTTGTGGAGTGGCTCCGGTAGGGTGGACTACGGTGTGGGCGAAGCAGATCTGTGGCCGTGGACGAGGGCATAGGTGAAGCTGCTCCGGTGGTTGGGTTAAGGATGGTGTCGACGACGCAGATCTGCGGCCGTGGACGGGGTGTCAGAAGCTGCTCCGGT
>NC_041390.1:193027966-193030050 GCF_002162155.2 Triticum dicoccoides
GACGATGCGGATGTGCGGCCGTGGACGGGGCGTCAGAAGCTGCTCCGGTGGTTGGGTTAAGGGTGGTGTCGACGATGCGGATCTGCGGCCGTGGACGGGGCGTCAGAAGCTGCTCCGGTAGGTTGGATGAGGGTGCGAGGAAGCGGAACTGAGGCCGTGGACTTGTGAGTTGGCAAAGCGGCCCCGTTAGGGTTGAGAATGGTATAGGCGAAGCTACTCCGGTAGGGTTGACGATGGTGTTCGTGAAGCGGCTCCAGTAGGGTTGAGGAAGGTGTCGGCGAAGCGGCTCCAGTAGGGTTGAGGAAGGTGTCGGCAAAGAGGATCAGAGGCCGTCGACGGGGGTGTCGGTGGGGCGGCTCCGGGGGGTGTGGACGAAGCATCTCCGGTAGGGAATACGAATGAGCCACTGCAGATGCGTGGTGGTTGATGAGAGTACCGGCGAACTAGATCCGGCGCCGTGGACAAGGTCGGCACTGAATGGGCTGTGGTACAGTGGTGGATGAGCAGTCTACTTGTTTCTAGGGGAGGTGGGATGGGTAGATGCGGCCGCAGAAGCAGATCGGGTGAGGTGGACGCCACTGGCAGTGAATGGGCTATGGTATGCCGGTGGATGAGCAGTCCAGGGTTTCGAGAGGGGAGGGGAGAAAGGGCGATGAAGTATGGACGGCGTGATGTAAGATGCTCTAGTGCTATGGAGTTAGTCGTTTTTGCGGGAGGGGGAGAGGAAATGGGGGTGCCGTGTAGTGGGGGAACCGGAAGTTACCAAAGCAGCCCCGACCTATCATGTAGATGAGGGCGATATTGTAATTGTTGGTCTCCGTGCACCAAGGACAAAAGGGGGATTTCACATGCTAAAGACTAAGGTGGCGGAAATTTTAGAAGGAGGCGGGAGATTTTGTTGCCCGCGGGATCGTTCGTATCTAGTTTCAACTAATTTTTGACCGTGCTAGCGGGAAGGTCATGCTGGACTGTGTACACGGGGCACGCGTCAGCAGTTAATAACTGGTGTGAAGTCCACCCCAGAAAAAAAGACAATAACTCGGGATGATGCGCTGATAACTTGGACGTTCACACGGGCGCGGCAAATCGTACGGGTGTAGTGGCGCGTTCACAAAAAAATGGATCAAACGCTCCGCCTATGTATTTCTCGTGTAAATAGATAATTTAGTGCCATTGGTTATTTACTTTAAACATAATGCATTGACGTGTTAGTGTAGAGGCGCACAAAAAGAATTGGATATTGTAGTCAGCTACTTAAAAGTGTTACCTCATATGATTACATAGCCTCCATTTCATAAATTGCGTACCCATTGAATTCATATATGAATATTACATATATTACTTCAAAATAGAAACTTAAATCATCCAAGACTAATTAATTTGAATGCAAGAGTAACAATGGTGCATGTACATGATAGCTACATTGGTTGTTTCAAGAAACATCACTGTAACTTTGGCATGCACAACTGAAAAGGTTTATTTAAATAGAAAAAATGTGATATGTGAGTGTCCAATCTTTATAGCGTTGAATCGATATTGTACCTTTGGCCACGATACGAAGTAGATATTGACTTATGTTCAAGCGATGCACGTCCATGATCACTAGATAGTGATACGTGAATGAATTGTGTAATCTCTCTCACACGCATACATATCTCATTTCCATGTGGGCATCGGAATCACACACGTGCACTTCGTGTATTTCTCTCCCTCCGTCGGGGTTAAATTCTTCTTTCTACCCCGTCCTACAAGTCTCTCACACAGAAACACACACGCTCTCTATGTCTAACACGCCCACCCCTTTAATTCCGCCCACCCACAGCCACTAATGTCTCAAAGTATAATAATGTCTCTCACACATATGCTATCTACCTATCCCTTAATATAGCTAGATATGTGTCACACAAACTCCTTCTCCCTACTAGCAAGATGCCCATGCGTTTAAGGATGAACGAGGGAATGCCTTATTTGCAAATGCGGAGAGGGGTGTGGGTATCTTTTTGCAAAATTGCCATAGTTTCCTTCATGTCCGTCGGATATAAATCGGATGGCCTATATTGCAGGATGGCAGGAACACCATCATC
>NC_041390.1:193030398-193068712 GCF_002162155.2 Triticum dicoccoides
GTAGGGTGACACCTCGATCTTGATACTAATATATCGACTGGCTTCTCTCTCAAACATACAAACACACACTACCCGGCACTGAAGGAGTAGGGTGGCACATCGATCTTGATAATAATCTATCTACTCCTCTTTCAAACACACACACACACACACACACACACACACACACACACACTCGCTAGTTGTGCCTCTGTGCCTACCGCGCACACTCTCGATATGTCATTCTCTCCCTCCCCCCAACAATGACAGCAGAAGGGTGACAACTCGATCTGATCATAATCTGTCAATTGGTTTCTCTCTCAAACATTGTGTCTCGGTGCCTCACTCGGTAGCCCCCTCGATATGTAGACTTCTCGCGCGCGCACAGCTGTAGTGACGATGACGCTGAACCTAGTGTGCCTTGTTTTTACCGGCCTCATGTGATAGTTTTCACCCTGTTTTATGTTAATTAACAAGGCAACCTTTTCTTTGTTACTACTAGTGAATCTGAAATCATTCGGGGCAGACATAAAATATATCACTACAACCCAATTATCGCAGCAACTATTTTAAAAGAAATTAGCTAGCTGCCCGTGCGTTGCACGGAACATCAAGATGCATTTGTATGAGTAGTTTATCTTGTGAGAGAAAAGGTTGAACGAGGGAAGGCCTTATTTGCGAACGTGGAGAGATGTGTGGGTAAATTTTTGCAAAATTACCATAGTTTCTTTCCTATCCATTAGATATAAATCCCACGGCCTATATTGCAGGATGGCACGCACACCATCATCACCAACTCTGTTTTCTACTCCCTCCGTCCAAAAATACTTGTCATCAAAATGGATAAAAAGATATGTATCTAAAACTAAAATACGTCTAGATACATTTCCATTTATCCATTTTGATGACAAGTATTTCTGGACGGAGGGAGTATTTGTCTTTTTAGAGATTTCAACAAGTGACTATGACCGGACCTTACCAACATACTCAAAAAATTAGTCCATAATTTTGATGTTACCCTCTTTTCTTGGCGGTGCAGTGCCATCTAGATACCTCATAAATAAATCAAGGACAAATCTGACCCCTTCCTGAAAAGACATATGGAGCAAAATGAGTGAATCTACACTCTAAACTATTCTACATACACATCCGTATGTGGTAGTCCATTTGAAGTCTGAAAAAGACAAATATTTAGGAATGAATGGAGTATATATAAGAGTAGACATGGAGATATATCTCCAGCATGGTCTACAACAAAAATGTGCTGGGCTGGTTAGCGACGGATGCTCGCAACGCGATGACATGAGTTCGAATTCTGTCTTTTAACTTTATATTTTATATGATATATTACTCTACTTATTTAATATATACTTCTTTCGCTATTGTACTGACAGTGGAACCCACAGAGTACTTAGAATACAAGATTAAGGATGGACTTGTTTCTTTTTAACTTTCTATACGAAGTTGTAGCCACCCTGCAAGTCACGTGTACACTGTACATGCAATTAACTTTTTATAGAGGGACAATCATACATGCAATTAACTCAAATGGATTTGATGTCACTCTATTATTTTGAGCATAAAGAGCATCTCCAACGGTAGCCGGCAAATTTCCTCCCGCTTCCTTAAGCGGAGGACGACATCAAACGCCAGCGGCATACATTTTTACAACTCTAACCAACCAGATGAAATTCGTGCAAACACAGACTGATTTCATATAATCATCAAGGATTTCGTATAAAAAAGCCGGATCTTCATATAAACATGATGGATTTCATTACATTTACATGAACTAAGAGGTGCCAATCCGGCTCTCTCATGTAACTAATACTCCCTCCGTCCGGAAATACTTGTCCTAGAAATGGATGTATCTAGACTTATTTTAGTTCTAAATGGCCGCCCACGGATCCCTTTGTCTTCCTCATGTCCGTCAGACACTTGTGGGGTCGACGAAGGTCCTCGGAAGAGACAAAGCAGCAAAGAAACCACCTGAATCCGTGGTCGTCACCTCGGCGGTGGCCTTCATGGGTCCCAAGTGGCGGCGGCCTCCCGTGTTCTACTTCTCCTCGATGATGGCGGCGGACACGGAGAAGCTGGCCACCGACTCGTCGCTCTCCACGCACCCGGCTTCTGTCTCTACCTGCATGGCGCTGCCGCAGGCACGGGAGGCGCGGCCACCGCAGACACTGGTGGCGGGGTACGACGCGGTAGTGACGGTGCCCGTACCGATGTGCTCGCCGCCGTGCCGGCGTGGAGCAACTCGCCACTCCTCATTGAGCTGAACTGGAGTGGCGAGTTGCTGAACCACGCGCCTGCTTGGGGCGGCAACTGGCTCCGTCGGGCCAAGCAAGGTTGGTGAAGCACCAAGCGGCCTCGCCCGTATCCGAAGGGCCTGATGGGCCACCCAGCCGTGTAATATGCCAGAGAACGGCTCATTGGAAGCCATCGGAAGAGTGGAGAAAATGGTGAAGGAGGAGATGGGGGAGCGGCGGAGGGGTGCGATTCTTGCCCGCTGTCTGTCTGGCCTAGTGTAAATAGAGGGCGGACGGTAGGAGCTTGGCCGGCGTCTGGCCTCGTTTAAACTGAGGGCGGATGGGAGGAGCTCGGCTGGTGTTGCGTTTAATTCTGGCCCGCTCATGAATGGACGTGTGGCCGGTGCAGGATTCTTAGTTTGCATGCGGGTTTAACGGAGGGGTTTAAGGGAGGCGTCGGGCGTGCAGCGGGCGACGCAGTACTATTCGATTTGACAACAGTAATGAGCCATCAAATCACAAAGTCCCTCGTCTCTCGTGAAACCGACCGAGCTAGACTGCCCCGCCCTCTAGCCTTTTGAAAAATGTATATACTCCACTTTTGTACAGTAGTAGTATCGATGGATTGCGCCATGGAGCAAAACTTGAAATTTTAAAAAAAGGTGGTACATATAGAGAGCGCTCGTCGCCAAATTATGCATATAGTACTATTAAAAAGGCTTGTCACAATAATGGTGTCCAACACAAGTGCACAACCCACCCCTCAAATAAAACTAAGCACCCTGGAATTCTTTGACAAAACTAAGCACCCTGAAATTCTTTGACAACTAAACTGCTGGCTATATGATGTTGGCCATATATATTGTACGTATATAATGTGAAGAAACGAGTGGTAGTACTATACCAACTAAAATATGAAATGTAAGAAATACTAGTATGTACGTACTGAAGAGTTAAAGTAACAAGAAGAAACATAACATAGTTCTGCTAGGGGCTCAGCACAACACACCCCTCAAATTAAATTAAGCACACCTGAAATTAAACTTTGCAACTATTCCGGTAGACACTGCATTAGAACCACCATGAGCAACGACACTGCCACCTTACTCGGAGTCCTCGTCCACGTCCTCGACTTCGTCCTTGTCCCTCTTCCTCTTGGCCGATACTTCTTTGCTTGAACCGCACACTTGGTTGTTGCTCTTCATCCAACCCTTGTAGATATTGAAGCAAAGGTAGCCATCCATTGCAGCGTAGTGGATGTGGTCTATATCTAGTACATTCCGCTGCCATGCATGACGATGAAACGTGTATGGAGGTTTCTCCAGTTTACCATACGAAGGATGAACCATGGCTCCTGCTAGGGTCAGCATTGAAGGCTGACGAGAGGACACCAGCCGATTCTTCTGGAGGTCGAAGGTGTTGCCTACAACGAGGCCTATCCGACGCACGACTTCTTTGTCGTTACCAAAGTCTACAGTAACGAATTTGACTAGGTTGCTCTCGAGGAAGTCCTTCAAATCCTGGCACTCAACGTCGGCATGGCATATGTAGTAGACCAATAATAAGTCATGCATGCAAACCTGGATCATGGTGGGCTTCTTCCTCTCTTCATCCTTTAGATCCTTCTCTCGTCCCAGGACTGTGGTGTACTCAACATCTAGCCCAGCGACCCACTCATCATCTGAGTCTTTGAACATGCGTCTGAAGCGAGAAAGGCATCCTTTCACCGCCGTGGAAGAACGGGTGTAGATGACGTCGAACTCATCACCGGTGATGGTTCTAACCTTGTACTCACCGCCGATCGTGGAGATTTGGGACGCCATGGGTTTGGGAGGAGGGTTAGGATTAGTGGAACTGCCGTAATGTGAATGGACGGGACGACTAGGAGCGAACCGTCGTAGTATTGAAGGACGTGCGGGGATGAGTAGGAGCGAACTGCCAGCGTGCGAACAGCAGGGTAGTGGCTTTCCATTCTCCCATGATACGGGCTTCCGAGAGCCCTTGGATCTGAGATCGAACGATTGCATGGCGTGATTCTAGACCTATGGGTGAATATCCTATCCTGGAGGGTTATTCTGCAAATTTTCAGCAACTTAGCATGCGATCGTTTGATCTCAGATCCAAGGGCTGCCAGCAGCCCGTATCGTGGTCACGCCTACAACGACCATCGCGTCGCTCGTGTGGTCGCGCCCTTGGAGATTTAACATGGTGCGTTAGGCTATCTGATGTTGGAATGTCATACATAGTCATCACTTAGTCACTCATACTACAACAAGGTTTTGGCTATAAGGTTGGCTATAAGTGTATTGTTTTACTTCTCTCTATCTCTTTCTTCGTACTCCCTCCATCCCATAATATAAGAACGTTTTTGACACTAGTGTAGTGCCAAAAACGTTCTTCTATTAATGGACACGAGGAGTACTAGTATTTATTGCATTTGCCAAGGAGTGACCTCTTCCAATGAAATGGTGTTGCTAAGTTTGCTTCATTTAATTAGCTATAGACTCAAAATTGTCTTTTCACCTAGGTACACGCGCTTAGCACTGTTTCTTCCTTGGGTCACCAAACTAGTCTCTCTCTTCTTGATTAACTTGCCACATCAGACTTTATGCCTATGTGGCAAGCTTAAGCACCTGTAGGAGCAAGTAAGTACAATAGTGCGCTTTACATGGCATTTTTGCATATGTGGAGGGAAGAGAGGCAGGGAAAACGCGGAGAAGTGGGCTCTCATGCAAGAGCCTGCCTCTACTACATGGTGGAGCATTGGGAGAGGCACCTGTATGGAGGTGGTCAGGAATCGGGAGACTCACGCCGGTCTTAGCGTCGCAGTTAAAATGATAATGGCAAGTCAAATCACGTGGCCCCACCTATCCAGCAGTAACTCGCTGTCAAATCACACAGCCCTACGTTTGCAGCAGCCTACTCGCTCATCTTCTCGCGTCTCTATCGAACCGACTAGGCGGAACTGCCCCGCTTACCGCGCAGGAAAAGCCCGCGAGTATACTCCCTCCGTCTAGGTGACCAAGGTGGAGAGGAAAACGAGAGAACTTAATGTTTAGTATTTGCTAAGGCTGGTTGTAATGGTACTAGCCTTAGCAATTTTGATGAGGTGTCATAGAACTAAATGAAGAAAGAGAGAGAGTTGAGTACTATGTGTCATACATGGCAATAAATAAAGTACTACATGATACTAATATATGATACATGGCGCAGGAGTACTCAGTATTATTAATACAGTTTTGCTAGAACTCATCTAGATGAGATATAATTTGGTATCATTCATCTTTTATAGCCATTAGATGTGATGCTATATAAGATGCGTGTGTGCTGACGTGGGTTGTATTTGTTCTTGTGCAACGAACTGACCACTGCATGTCATGTTTGATAGTCTCAAGTCATTAAAAGCATACAAGCCCCACATCTCTTCTTGGTTGATTCCTCTATTTATGTCAAAAAATAAGAAACAACGTGAGAGTTAATGCACCACGCCTCTGTGTTTACTATTTGGTTTTCGTAAGATGACTTAATACTCACCTAGACGGAGGGAGTATTCGTTTTGATAGCGGGCGGCGCAGTTCCCGATACGGCTTTAATGCAGACGAGGGAGGGAGTAGCGGTTCTCGATATGTTGAACGGCCAATGCATCCTCCTTCAATTAATGCATGAGGGAAGTAATGGGAGGAGGTCCGGGAAAAGAGGCTGCACGATGTGAATGCAACGCAGTTTGCCCTCATTGCCCTCATATAAAGGCGCCCCTCCATTCCAATGCATCTACCACATCGTACGCACCTAAGCATTTGCCTAAGAACCTACACTAAGACTAGCCACAATGGGGAGTAACATATACTAGTAACATACACATATCCCTAGACTACGTTACTATCTTCATAGTGGGTAGTAACATAAGTGTGGTAACATGCCAAGCTTCATTTATTAGGTTATAGACTCATATTGCATTGGGACATGTGATGTTAGAGTAACTAGCTAAGTTACTACAACTATCTCTCTCCTCATTAACTCATTACCAGATAAGCAAATTTGCTGAGTTGGACTCGATGTTACTACTGAAGTTACTCCCATTGTGGCTAGTCTAAGCGCAAAAGAGCTCACTCCAGACCCATGGCGGCGATGCGCGTTAGCGGCCAGCGGCGGCGCCAGATGGTCCACGACGCCGGCCTGCGGCATGGCACCAAGGATCGTCTCCAGACGGTGTTGGAGACCGGCTGGTGGATGGCCGCCGTCGACGCCAACTACGACTCTCAGTTGGACCAGATGATCGTTGCCACCAGCAACAAGTTCACCGTCCTCAAGAATCTCACAAACGACATCGCCGTACTCCTCCAGCCCGCGCACCCGGGCTCCTCATTGCCTGCCACCCTAATCGGCCTCCATGGCCAGAACCTCTTTCAAGCACTGGTGGCCCTGCGACTGCCCGCCGGCGTCACGAAGAATGTCCACCTAGAGGTCGCGCTCACCGCGAGGTGCCTCGCCCTGCAAGAATTCATTGACCTACACATCCACGTGTACGAGCAAATCTTGTACATAGGTATCTACAAGGCTAGTGAGGACGCTACGACGTTGGCCTTCCTCAACGGGCTGGAAGCCTTGGATGCCTTTGCTGAGAAGCACCTCGACCTCGCCACAAAAGCCGCCGCTCCTTAGCTGTCGGTCGGTGGCCCGGCGCACTAAGTTAAGGAGGAGGAGGTCGTACGTTCTTGGATCCATCTTTCTTATTGCCTTCTGTAACCACCACTGCGATCGCATCATTGTGGCCTTAATTCTTATTATGCTGTTGCATTCTCGTTCCAGTCAATACCGACATGTGCGATCCCTTTGCTTAATTATACGCATCACTGTAACTAGTACTCCATCCGTCAATTTATAAGTTGTGCTTACCTTTTCCATCAACTTCGTGCAACGCACGGGCATCTTGCTAGAAACACTAGAATATGTCTATATAATTCGTACGTGATAGTCCATTTGAAATCTCAAAAAGACAAATATTTAGGTACAGAGGGAGTGATATATTAGGAGTATATCAAAACAATAGTGATTTCTTTCAAGTTTGTGAACAAATACTACTATTCTACTACTTTGGATCCGTCGCAACGCACGAGCACATTGCTGGTAAAAGGAAAAGGCCTGCCGCGTTCACGTCGCACCCCCACACGCCTGAGAATCGGGAGTACAACACGACCCGTCCGACACGACACATAGCTTAGGGAAGGCGTGTTTCCTAGCATTTTCACTTTCATGTGGGACCGCCGTTGAGAAAACCGACACCCCGCCCGCCGCCGGGTTGGAAAACAGAAACGAAGGGAAGATCTAGCTGTAGCACGGAAGCCAAGAAATTTGGTGTCAGACGGGGCTCGTTGATAGAGTAGGAGCATTCCGTACTAGTACTACTCCTACTAGTGCCAAGTTTGTACTCCTAATACTATATTACTAGTACTACCACTATACAACTAGTAGGTACGTGCACGGCACAACATCGTAGGAACAAAAACAGGAAGATCTTGTTTTGGGTGATTTATCTTTTTTTCAATCAACGTAGTATGAATAATATGATGTGCGGGGCACCCATGAAGCTTATGTGGCTTGATTGCATGGCTACGGAAGGTTAGAGAAAAATAAATAGATAATGTGTTTAGAGTGCACTCCACTAAATAGATATAATTTGGATCCATTGCAACGGGCCGGCACATCTATATCTATACCCCCTATATAGTGTGTGAAAAACTTTGAAAGTTGGTCGTTGGATGAAGCCAATCCGGCGGTACAAAGATGGCAAATCCGAGCACTACTGGCCGTTGGATATCATCCACCAGATTCTGCCACATGTATAATCTAGAAGACTCCATGGTTGAACTTAATTCATGACTAACTTTGCCACAACTAAGCTTAAGCAAAGTTATTAGTTCTTCAAAATGAGAGCCACAAGTTGGCAAGCCTAAGGGAATCTTGCCACATTTTTGTGTGTATGTCATGTGGGGCCTTAGTGTGGCTTGCCTAAGGTGTGGCTTGAATCAAACACTCACCTAAGTTAATCAAACTTGCCTAACCTTACATTCCACTAGATTTTGCCACATGTTAGAATCCAGAAAGCTCCACATGTAGAAGCATAATGCACAAACCACCAGAATCTCATGCATGCAATGCACGTGTACCTTACTAGTACTAGTTGGTAGTAGTAAGAAACAAATTCCAGTTTTGGCACGAGCTCGTACTGCGGGAGCACCACAAGGCCTGCCGCAGGAGTTACATTTCCCTCTTGGGGCCCACGGGACCGAACTTGAGTGGCTTAGTGCCCGGCCTATGAGTCAATGACATGCGGACCTTAAATGCGGCTGACCCACATGTCATTCTTATGGTGGTGGCGTGGTTCGCGACTCACTCGTTCAAGATGAACCGGTCGGTGGTGGCGTGGTCGTGGCGAGGGTGCCACAGCTGGGCGTCGGGGTGTTACGAGGCGTAGATGGTCACACCGGTGGGTACTACCTGTAGTACATAAGTACTCCAGTTGAGGATTGATGCCCGGATGAAATTTGTCAAAGCCGCTGGATGAAAATTCGATGGTGCGGGAGTACGGATTGGAGCACAACAACGGAGTAGACAAACCGCGTCCAATCGGGTGTGTCTGTGGTAGAAAGTTAATGGTCGCCGCAGTTCAGCTGGCTCGCATGTCATGCACACAAAGGCAGAGGAGCGGTGGGGCCAAGAGGGATGAGGGGCACGTCGGGGGGATGAGGATCCCCTGACGCGAACAATCCTACCATTCTGTCACTGACATGTGGGACCCATAAGCATGGGTCCCACCTGTTAGTGAAGGAAAGGCAGGGCAAGGCAGTGATAGCCACGTCAGAGGATCCATGTCCATGTCGGGGGACATCATGCCGTGGGTTGGAGCGGCGTCGTGGGAATCACGTGTGGGTGTGGTAGTGGTGGAAACAAGAAACGTGATGGTCGCCGTGGTTTGACTTCCATGGACAAGCTGTCATGTCTGCTGACACATGTATATCAAAACTAGAGTGTCTATATTTCAAGCACGTGAACAAGTATTATTCTACTACTTTGGATCCATTGCAATGCACGAGCCAGCACATTGGTAGTAGTAGTGTCCATCTCTATCTCTAGAGGCCTTACCTCGTTCATCCTTTTCTCTCACAAGATAAACTAATCATACAAATGCATCTTGATGTTCCGTGGAACGCATGAGGATGTTTCCTTGGGGGTCTCTCCAGCGCGGCGTGGCCGTAGTTTCAAGTTGACGCCCCTTGAGATGCCGACGTTGAGGGGCACTCGGATTTCCTCCGATGAGCAGGTAAGATGAGTTTGATCACGTAGTAAATGCATTCTAAATACTACTTCTATGTCCATTTCCTAATTCTCCCCCTGCCCACTGTTTCCCGGGTTAGGCTCGGTGCGAGTGGAGATTGGCTTGCATATGTACGGGAGGGTACCAACATCAATTTGCACAACATTTACAACGGTGACACCATTCCCGTAGAACCTTTGTCCTACATTGGGATCAGCCATGCAACGGGCCACCGCATGAATTGGTACGATGGAACCATGGTGAGATTGAATAAGATAGCACGAACCTTGCACATGGCGGTCAAAGGTGGATCATGCTGTCTGTGGCCGATTTCTTGCCGTACGAGTAGGAAGACGTTGTGCTCCTTTCTAACCGCATCTTCGCGGTGACAAACCAGGGGACTTATTTTGTATGGGACACATCCTACGATGTACTCCCTCTCTCCCAGTTTATTTGTTTTGAATGTTTTTGTTTTATAAGTTTCAAATTCAAATTTAGAGCTCCCCATCACATGTTGAGATTACAATGTCCATTAAATCATTGCGTGCATGTATAGTAAAGAAATAAATCTCAAGTTTGGCACGAGTTCGTGCTGCGGGAGCACCACAAGCCCTGGCGCAGGAGTTACATTTCCCTCTCAGGGCCGTCGGGACTGAGCTTCAGCGCCTTACTACACCTACCTTTGAGTCAATAACATGTGGACCTGATAGGTAACTGGTGCACATGTAATGCTCCCGTAGGCAGAGGGGCAGTGGGGCCAAGAGGGGTGAGCCGCAGGTCGGGGGACGTGTGGTTTCATGGGTTCGAGCGGCGTCATGGGAATCGCGGGTGGCTGTGGTAGAAACTTGATGCTCGCCGCATTTTAGGTGGCCCACATGTCATGCACACAAAGGCAGAGGGGCGGTGCGGCCGAGAGGGGTGAGGCGCACGTCAGGGGGCGTGGTGTCGTGGGTTGGAGAGGCGTCGTGGGAATTGCGAGATGAAACGTGATGGTCGTTGTAGTTGAACTTCCATGGACAAGCTGTCATGTCTACGGACACATGCACTGCATACCGATCACTAGAAGGAGTAGCAGAGAAAGCTATATATGCGGATAAATAGTTCCTTATAGTCAAGCGGACCCATGTTACTACTCTGTTCCAAAGACATGCACACCATCGAAATAGTCCATCTATATCAATATACACCGAGAGGGAATAATTTTTTTACAAGAGAGGAAATAGTTCATCCATCCATAATGCCCTCCTGCTAGTGCAACCTCTTCTTCTTCTTCTTCTTCTTCTTCTTCTTCTTGTTCTCATTCTCTGTGGGAGACAGCTTCGCAACAAGCTCTTTGGACCTTGCAGCTATCTCAAAACTCACACGAGCATCGAGGGCAGCATATTTTATCCGCTCGTACGTCAAGGGATAATTCTTCCATCCAGACGACCTTAATGCCACCGTCTCGTCACCCTTCTGAAGATTTGTACCGAGCACAAAATTTGCTACGTCGAATAGGGATGGTGTCTATTTATCACAATCTTCTACAGGAATTTTGATTCTGGTTTGTAGGTCAGCGATGCTTTTCAAATCAAGGTTGTACGGCTCCAGCTTTTGTTTGTCCCCTTCGATGGCTGCCCCACAGAAGTATACGTCCTCTCGAGACAAGAAATCGTGAAGCTCATCTGGTATGGAGTGCGACTGTATGATGTGGTACACCAAAACATCATCTTCGAGGCACAACTGAAGGACGGCGGCGCGCTGGATCTTCCCAGGGGCACGCTCCGTGTACTCTGTGTCGAGACCGATGACCCTCGTCTCTACCTTTTCGAGGGAGTTGGATACATTGTTGATCCACTTCCGAACAACCCTTGGGTAGATGGTGACGGTGGCAACTATGCACATCGAGCCTTCGACGAGGACATGTTGGACGCTAAAAACCTGCATCTCGATCTCTTTCGCCATTTGGAACCGCTGGAACAGAGGGCTATGGTTTGGAGAATTAGGATTAGATGGCTAGTCTAACTGCAGTAGTAGATGATTATTTAAAGAGGTTAAAACAATGTGAACGCAATGGGGTTTGGATGCAAATGAAGATGAAGGGGGGTGAAGAAGCCGAGGAGAATCGGTTCCCGATGGAGAAGTAAATGGGAGAAGTGGCGTGCAGGCAGTTGATTAGACGGCTAGGTAGACTAAACGAAAAGGCTATGCGGGTAGACTGATGAAGTCACCTTATGAAAATCAGGTTTTCCCAAAACCTTTAGGCGCGGAGCATTAACTTCCTGCTCGATCCCCTCCTAGCCTCGTTAGCCAGCGTTCTCTTCCTCTACTGCCGTGTTCTACCTTTCCATTTTTCCTCTTCTCAAGTGTGGAACGATCTGCATGCCGTCCTTGATGCACCAGAACGACCACTGCATGCATCACGGCAGGGTGTTGATTGGGCAGGCACGAGAATTTGGTTCTGCTTGCAATATGGATGATACCTGAATGATGAAGTGAACAGGCATGCTAGCACGGGAGACCTATTTCCGCTATACAATACTGGAGTACTCATGTTCCTACTACTAGTAGTAGTAGTACAACTGTAGTACACTTGATGGTCAAAATACTATTTATCCGGTCCTCACAGTGAAGTGACAACACCCTGCGCTTGACACTAGTCCAGGCGGCATGTTCGGGTTACCAAAGTCAGCCTCACCCTGTGCACTACGCAGTCTGTCACCGCCGATGTACAGCACATTGGCGCCTCGCCTCGTCTCCCTCTCCGCTCCCATAGCACCACTCCATCTCCAACTCCTTCTCCGTCTCCGTCTCCGTCTCCATCTCATTGTGCCCCCGTGTACCGTCACCTCACTCGCCTCCCCCAGTACCACTATTCCCTCGCTAGCCACTCCAGCAGAGACATCCTTCTCCCCCATAAATCAAGCCCCCTTCCAAACTCCACCATGGACGAACGCGAACCGCACAGCATCCATATGAGCCACGATTGGAGCAATCTCCCCAGTGACATCCTCGACCTCTGTTGTTTGTGTATGGATATGTTGAGTGCCCTACGGTTGGCTGCATGCTCGAGGGACATGCACACGGCCATCGTCGAAGCGAGGCCTAAGCTTTTCAAGACACTCTGCTTGCTGTTGTCTGGACTTGCGAGATTGGCTCACCATGATACGGAGGCGTGCATGATGCCCCTCGACTTCAATCCGATCTCCATTAGCCGGAACTTCTTTGCAGGTATGTAGTTGGTCGCCGTACATCATTTCCCTCGACATCGATCCGATCACCATCGCCCAAAACTTCTTGGCAAGTATGTACTGGGTCAGCATGAACTCCCACTGGATGGCTGCCTTCAGAGAAGATGGTAAAAAGTTGGTGCTCGTGAACTTCCAGACCTCCCATGAGATTATCCTTCCTCCGTTGGATTATATAGAGTATTACCATCAACGACATGCGAATTACGCAGACTTCAAGCTAATTGCCTTGTTCGACCGCGGACTCGCCTATCTTTACGCCGGTGTCTTCTTTAGCTGGAGACAACTCGGCTCGCAATGGATCATCGTCAAAGCTGATACACACTTCTGTGATGCTATTGAACACAATGGCATCATCTACGCGATCGACAAAGTAGATGGCACCATGTATTGCTGGGACGGCGCGTGTAAGTTGTTTCCATCTCATGTTAATGATGACGCCATGACACTGTTTGAACTTTTTGTGATGATTGGCATATCCCTGTTTGAGTAGAATTTGAGTAGAACTATGGCAATGTATTAGAGACGCCGTAAATCAGCTATATTTGGAATGAATTAATTCATGCGATTGTGACCATGTCATTACAACCAATTTGTACCCTGAATAATCAAACGGTTAGGAATATATGGATATTATCCTTATTTTACAGTAATCTATATACTACTACTAAATATGAGTGTGTATCAATGGCCATGTTAGTTTCCTCATTTTCATGATGTAGAAACATGCACCACACTGTTGGTTTCATCTAACCATACATTTGGGAAGTAAATGTGCATATGGAGAACTCTATATTTGGAAGTAGTGAAATCATGCAATGCTTACCATGTGTACATACCTATATTCGCCCTTCAGCAATCAATGGCTAGAATAATATCCTCACAAAAGTTTTGCCCACAGAACACGAGTATATAACAATGCATGGTCTGTTAGTTACCTTGAAGAATTTGTTTGTGAGGACAGAACATGATTACATAACATGCATGACATGGTAGTTTCCTGTGAAGAATCGATTGCGAGATAACATGAGTATAACCATGCATGGCACTTCTATATTTTCAAACCCAGTATACATTTCCCTGTATTTTCCTCCCAGTTCCAACAGGGACATATCAATGTTGTTTCTTGCATTATCCTACCAATACTCTGAACAATGTTGATCTTACATTAACAATGCCTATCCTTTTGATATGATGTAGTGTCCCTACAGTTACTGCCCTTTGTAATCACACCACCTTTGCCAAAAACAGGGAAGCACAGCTACTTCCTCGCTCGATCAGACGATGGCAAAAGACTGATGATCATTCGGACACATGAGCCAGAAAAGTTATATTGCAAAAACCCCACTGTACACAAGCACCGTGTAATACGTGAGTATCCTGACAGTGGCTGTTACGTCTATGAGCAGGATACCAGCTTGTTGGGGCCTTTAGGATTTTTTAGTTGGAGGCGGGTAAACAGCCTTGGTTCACACTCTCTGTTTCTCGGACTCAATTATCCGATTAACCAGGAGATCACCGTTGGCAAGGACCTTGTGAAGGAAATGTGCCCTAGAGGCAATAATAAAGTTATTATTTATTTCCTTATATCATGATAAATTTTTATTATTCATGCTAGAATTGTATTATCCGGAAACATAATACTTGTGTGAATACATAGACAAACTAAACGTCACTAGTGTGCCTCTACTTGATTATCGGAGAGGTATCTCTGGGCCCTCTCGGTAATGCACATCACATAAGCCTTGCAAGCATTGCAACTAATGAGTTAGTTGCGAGATGATGTATTAAGAAACGAGTAAAGAGACTTTTCGGTAACGAGATTGAACTAGGTATTGAGATACCGACGATCGAATCTTGGGCAAGTAACATACCGATGACAAAGGGAACAACGTATGTTGCTATGCGGTCTGACCGATAAAGATCTTCGTAGAATATGTAGGAGCCGATATGAGCATCCAGGTTCCACTATCGGTTATTGACCGGAGACATGTCTCGGTCATGTCTACATTGTTCTCGAACCCGTAGGGTCCGCACGCTTAATGTTACGATGACAGTTTCATTATGAGTTTATATATTTTGATGTACCGAAGTTTGTTTGGAGTCCCGGATGTGATCACGGACATGACGAGGAGTCTCGAAATGGTTGAGACATAAAGATTGATATATTGGAAGCCTATGTTTGGACATCGGAAGTGTTCCGGGTGAAATCGGCATTTTACCGGAGTACCGGGAGGTTACCGGAACCCCCCCCCCCCCGGTAACCTAATGGGCCTTAATGGGCCTAGTGGAGGAAGAGGAGAGGAGGCCTAGGGGCTGCCGCGTGCCCCTTCCCCCCCCCAAGTACGAATTGGACAAGGAGCGGGGGCGGCGCCCCCCTTTCCTTTCTTCCCTCTCCTCCTTCCCCCAAGTCCTAATCCAACTAGGGAAAGGGGGGGGGGAGTCCTACTCCCGATAGGAGTAGGACTCCTCCTGCGCGCCTCCTCTTAGGGCCGGCCGCACCCCCCTTGCTCCTTTATATACGGGGGCAGGGGGGGCACCTCTAGACACACAAGTTGATCTTCAAGATCGTTCTCTTAGCCGTGTGCGGTGCCCCCTCCACCATAGTCCTCGATAATATTGTAGTGGTGCTTAGGCGAAGCCCTGCGACAGTAGAACATCAAGATCGTCACCACGCCGTCGTGCTGACGGAACTCTTCCCCGACACTTTGCTGGATTGGAGTCCGGGGATCGTCATCGAGCTGAACGTGTGCTAGAACTCGGAGGTGCCATAGTTTCGGTGCTTGATCGGTCGGGATGTGAAGACGTACGACTACATCAACCGTGTTATCATAACGCTTCCGCTGTCGGTCTATGAGGGTACGTAGACAACACTCTCCCCTCTCGTTGCTATACATCACCATGATGTTGCGT
The DNA here is from genome assembly GCF_002162155.2 of Triticum dicoccoides. Taxonomy (NCBI): domain Eukaryota; kingdom Viridiplantae; phylum Streptophyta; class Magnoliopsida; order Poales; family Poaceae; genus Triticum; species Triticum dicoccoides. Next base: position 193,046,085 of record NC_041390.1, read on the forward strand.
GTGCGTAGGATTTTTTTTGAAATTACTACGTTCGCCAATAGTGGCATCTGAGCCTAGGTTTTATGTGTTGATGTTATATGCACGGGTAGAACACAAGTGAGTTGTGGGTGATATAAGTCATACTGCTTACCAGCATGTCATACTTTGGTTCGGCGGTATTGTTGGATGAAACGGCCCGGACCGACATTACGCGTACGCTTACGCGAGACTGGTTCTACCGATGTGCTTTGCACACAGTGTTGGGGAATGTTGCAGAAAACAAAAAAAATTCCTACGTTTCACCAAGATCAATCTATGGAGTCAACTAGCAACGAGAGGAGAGTGCATCTACATACCCTTGTAGATCGCGAGTGGAAGCGTTCAAGAGAACGGGGATGATGGAGTCGTACTCGCTGTGATCCAAATCACTGATGACCAAGTGCCGAACGGACGGCACCTCCGCGTTCAACACACGTACGGAGCGGATGACGTCTCCTCCTTCTTGATCCAGCAAGGGGGAAGGAGAGGTTGATGAAGATCCAGCAGCACGACCGCGTGGTGGTGGATGTAGCAATGATCGCAGCAGGGCTTCGCCGAGCTTCTGCGAGAGGGAGAGGTGTAGCAGGGGAGAGGGAGGTGCCAAGACTTGAGGTGCGGCTGCCCTCCCTCCCCCCTTTATGTAGGCCCCCTGGGGGCGCCGGCCCTAGGAGATGGGATCTCCTTGGGGGGGCGCCGGCCAAGGGGGAGGCTTGCCCCCCAAGGCAAGTGGAGGTGCCCCCACCCTAGGGTTTCCAACCCTAGGCGCAGGGGGGGCCCAAGGGGGGGGGTGCACCAGCCCACTAGGGGCTGGTTCCCTCCCCACTTCAGCCCACGGGGCCCTCCGGGATGGGTGGCCCCACCCGGTGGACCCCCGGGACCCATCCGGTGGTCCCGGTACAATACCGGTGACTCCGAATCCTTCCCGATGGCCGAAACTGCACTTCCTATATATAATTCTTCACCTCCGGACCATTCCGGAACTCCTCGTGACGTCCGGGATCTTATCTGGGACTCTGAACAACTTTCTGGTTGCTGCATACTAATATCTCTACAACCCTAGCGTCACCGAACCTTAAGTGTGTAGACCCTACGGGTTCGGGAGACAAGCAGACATGACCGAGACGACTCTCTGGTCAATAACCAACAACGGGATCTGGATACCCATGTTGGCTCCCACATGCTCCTCGATGATCTCATCGGATGAACCACGATGTCGAGGACTTAATCAATCCGTATACAATTCCCTTTGTCAATCGGTACGTTACTTGCCCGAGACTCGATCGTCGGTATCCCAATACCTTGTTCAGTCTCGTTACCGGCAAGTCACTTTACTCGTACCATAATGCATGATCCCGTGATCAACCACTTGAGCACATTGAGCTCATTATGATGATGCATTACCGAGTGGGCCCAGAGATACCTCTCCGTCATACGGAGTGACAAATCCCAGTCTCGATTCGTGCCAACCCAACAGACACTTTCGGAGACACCTGTAATGTACCTTTTGTCGGATTTCGGGTTCTGGCAGACCCTTGAGGTTCGAACACTGGGGTGTGTGCGGAGATTTCGCCTTCTACCTACCTGCACCCCTCCGCCTCGCTAAGATCTAAGCTATGGAAAGAACAGCACAAGAGACACAGGGTTTATACTGGTTCGGGCCACCGTTGTGGTGTAATACCCTACTCCAGTGTGTGGTGTGGTGCATTGCCTCTTGGGCTGATGATGATGAGCAATACAAGGAAGAACAGCCTCGTGAGGGTCTGTTCTTGGCTGTGGGGATGAACTGCTAGGAGGAGTTCAATCACCCTTCTCTCTCTGTGTGTGTGATGCTACTCGATCCGATCCCAGCTTGTTTCTGGGTTGGCCGATTCTCGATCTCCCCTACCCTGGGGGTGGCTAGTCCTATTTATAGGCAAAGGCCCTGGGCCTCTTCCCAAATATTGAGCGGGAAGGGCGCCAACAATTGGCCATTTTGAAGGGGAACATCTGGTACACTTATCCTGACTAAAGTTGGTCCTCGCCTGCCAAAGGCTCTGGTGGTGACACTGGCTTGGGCTCCACAATGACTTCCTCCCTGCCGTTGGACTGGTCTTGGTCTCGTTGCACTGAAACGGGTGCCTTTGCTTGATGCTCTCGCCTGCGCTTGCTCCTTTGCACCAAAAAGGAAAGGAGGACACTGCGCGGCTGGCGCCCGCCTGGCGCCTTTGGTCGTCATGGCTTGCGTCACGGGCACCTTGTGAGGTACCCCGCCTTGATATCTCCGCCTCCTCGCGAGCCAGCCTGATGAGGTCGTGCCCGAGGAAGCTCCGTGTCGTCCGCCCCGCGAGGCTTGGCCCCTCGCGAGGGTCTTGGGTCTGTGTTGATGAAGATGGGCCGTGCTGGGCCCCCCTTTGAGCCACGCCGCAGGCCGCAAGCAGGCAAGTCTTGGGACCCCCATTCCCAGAACACCGACAGTAGCCCCCGGTTCCAAGGCGCGCCCGGACTTGGCCGTGCAGGGAGGCAAAAGGGCAAGGGCGAAGCGCCATGGGCCCTAACAGCCTGCGGCCTTGGGCGCCGCGTGGCGGTTGATTGGACGTGGGCGTCTCCACTTACCCACGGCGCCTCGCCAACTGCATGGATTGGACAAGTCCCTACATGCAAAGCGGGTCATGATTACCTGCGATCGTGGAGGTCGGCGGTTGGCCTTTGCTGGCCATAAGTACGGAACGGTGCGCGCCCTTCCAGTTCATCCCTTCTTGCTTATCCTTCTTCCTGGTCCTTGCTCCGTCTTGCTGCAATGGCTCTGATCCGCCGGTTCTCGACGGCAGTGAAGGGAAAGGCTCCCCGAGAGGAACCAGACCGGCTCCCGCTGAAGAAACGACTCGCCCTCCATGGCTGGGACGAGGGGGCCCATCAGGTGGTGTCAAGGCCCTGGTGCGAGCGGCCACCATCGGGGTTCCCGCTTCCCTTGTACGCCCACATCGAGGGCTCTGAAGGAGTCGATGCCGATCGCCATGGGCGGTGCCGCCATCGGCGCCGACGGGTCACGAAGGTGTGGGTCGTCCCCCCTGGGGTCCACACCGAGGGCTCCTCCAGAGAGTTCGTGCTCCACACCGCCATGCCTCCTCAGTCCTGGATTCGCCTTCCTCCCTTCTTCGCCTCCATCATCCCGCATGGAGAGCTCCTGGAGCTTTGGCTGCAGCACGCCGGCTGCAGCGCCCTCGCGACCGAGGCAGAGGTCGCGGTCGTTGCCCCGGGAAAGGTCTTCATGACTCGAGGCTGGAGCGAAATCGCCCAGGTTTGCGGGACAAGAGGCGCCTTCGCGATCCACTTGGAGTACGACGGTGCTTCGGTGATGTTCTTCAAGGTCTTCGATGCGAACGGGCGCCGGCTGGAGTGCTGCCCCGGGAGAGGTGGTCGGGACCCTGCTACGGCGATGACTGGGCCCTCCAATCGCTCCCTTGGCGGCTGCTCAAGCGGCAGAGGCGTCGGAGGTTCCAGCGACTCCGGCGAGCTCTTCGCGACTCTGGAGACGAGCGACGATAGCTACGAGCCCCCGAGCCGGCGCTGCTCCTGGAGCAGGGCGGGCTCGTCAGGCCATCGCCGACTCTGATCTGGATGGGGTTGGCGCCGGTCCTTGACGGCCCACTGTTGATGATGGCATGTTTTGCAGGGGCGTGTGTAGTTATCGTCCTTTTAGGATCTGTTCCCTTGGAGGAATCAAAGACGCGTCCTGTGGGGGCTTGTAAGGTGCCTGTGATCCTGTTTTGTTAATATAACCCTTGTCGTAGAACTGTGCGAGTTCCTCATTCCGTCTTAGCTCAGTTCTCCCTTTCGAACCTCACGAGGGCTTGGTGCTCTGCGCCGACAGGTCCCAGTCCCAAGGCGGCTTCAGCCGTCGCTGGTATGCCAGGTCGCGATGCCGTGGTCAATGCCAGGAGGTGAGCGACCCGGGGTCCGGTAAGAGCCCTTGAGTCGCCATGCTCAGGAGGTCCCCTTTGGCGCTCAAGCAGCCGTCGTTCAGTGAGAAAGGAGAGTGGCGTCGCTAACACGGGATTGCATTAGGTGCGGGGATGGTGCCACGGTAGCTGGTGCTTCCGGGTGGTGACTTATCTCGAGAATCAGGGGCTGCTCTCTGGTGTGTCGCCTGGTCCATGCATCGGCAGGCGTGAGGTTGCTCGGCGAGGTCCTCGCGTGTCCCTCCCCTCTCGCCTTTGCTCCCCTTTCTGCTCTACATCCTCGGGTCCCGGCCCTCGAGCGAGTCTCAGCCGTCGCTGGTATGCCAGGTCGCGATGCCGTGGACAAGGCTGGAGGGTGAGGGCTGGAGAGCCAGTAGGAGCCCTGAGTCGCGATGCTCAGGCAACCCCCCTTTAACGTGCAAGCGGCTCGCGAGGATGAGAGTGAAGGAGACACTGCAAGGGCCTCGCCTGACGCAGCTCCTTTAGGAGATCCTGTAGACCCATCATAGAAAGAACGAGGAGTTGCCATGACAATTGACAGTCAGCCGTTGGTTGCTTCCGAGGGGCGATGAGGCACTGAAGGCTTGATGAGGTGGCGCCATGCGGGGCTGCCACGGCTAGAACTCAGCCATTCAGATTTGTCGGCGTTGCAGGGACGGACCCATGCGCAAGCGTCGTGCCATTTGGGAGCAGCTCCATCATTTGGCGTCAGTTGAGCAGGCAACTAGGTCAAACACATTAGCTGCGAATGAGTGGATTCATTCAAACAGATGCTGGGAAGACGGACATCACTGGGTCAGGCCCGAGCAACTTGGGGATGATGCAGCCCATGGGGCGCCCCCAACAAAGTAAGCTAACAACATGAAATAAAAGGGATACATGTCGCAGGGACGGACCCACGCGGCCTAGGAATAATGCAGCCCTGGGGGGGCGCTCCCAGCTGGAAATGAAACTTGAAAGATGTCACCTGATGATGTTGAGGACGAAGGAGTGTTGGTGTAGCAGACTCGGTGGGCTGCGGAAGCCGATCCTCACGAGCCCCCAGGCCCAGGGGCCTTGGGAGGCTCCGGAGGCGCTGGTGGCTCTTCGCGGACCATCTCCATCTCCGCTAGGGCTGCGGAACGCCTGGCCTCTTGAGCCTCCATGATGCCCCTCATGAGGCGCTAGTACGTGGCAGCCGCGTTCGGCAAGCCGTATGGCATGCGAACGTAGCTGTGGGGTGGACCTTCGCAGCGCCCCACTCGCGAGGGCCAGAGGCGCTCCAGAGAGGCGACTCGATTGAGCCCTGGTATGTCGATGCAGACGCGCAGCCCACCATCCTCGCCTGGATGGGGAGCCACAGCTGGTAGGCGGCGGCCGCCTTTCATGACTCTTGACTCCTATAGCTCCTGAATGGCCTTGTTGACGAACTCCTGAGGGTCTGGCTCTCCTTGCCTTACTCCTTCTTGAGAGAAACATGCTTTGAAACACGCCTCCATGTGGTGCCCAAGCACCTCCCTCGTGACCTTAGCCAGGTCAGTGGCCCTCCAGGGGAGAGCCCCCGAGCCCTGCCTGAGGAGGGCGCCGGGCGTGCTTTCCTATGCGATGGAAGGAGGTTCCCCCTGGGCAGGCACAGGCCCAGAGGTGCCTGCCTCCTGAGTGGTCGGGCCGGACGATGTCTTCTTCTTAGGGGCGGTCTCAGGAGGCCTCCTGCTTCCACGATCTGGGTCTTCGAGGGACGCGGCCTGAAAGTCTCATTCCAGGGAACACACCGCGCCCTTCTCTTCACATGGCACCATGATGACTCCGCCGCTTCCTGGCATCTTGAGGACGTTGTAGCCGTGGTGAGTTACGGCCATGAACTTGGCTAGCGTTGGGTACCCAAGGATGGTGTTGTACGGCAGGCGAATGTGAGCGATGTCGAAGTCGATGAGCTCGGTGCGGTAGTTGTCGCGTGCCCCGAAGGTGGCAGGGAGGAGGACCTGCCCAATCGGGACCGTGGAGCCATCGGTGACTCCGGAGAAAGGCTTGGTTGGCTGAAGCTGGTTGTAGGGCACTTGGAGATTGTTGAATGTTTCCACGGACAGGACGTTGAGCCCTGCCCCACCATCGATGAGGGTCCTGGTGACCACCACGTTGCTGATGATTGGGGAACAAAGCATCGGGAGGACTCCGGCTGTAGCCGCACACTTGAGCTGATCTGCTGAGCTGAACATGATGGCGCATGCCGACCACCTAAGAGGGCTTGTGGCTTCGAGCTTGGGGAGGACTGCATTCACTTCGCGGGCGAACTGCTTGAAGATGCATTGAGAGGCTGGGGCTTGAGCCCTGCCCAGGATGCAGGTGATCGCGCGCGGCTCCTGGAAGCCCCCAGCCCCCTCGTCCTGATGGCGGTCCTTGTTTTTCCTTGGCTGCGGCGGCAGCGGAGGGAGGCCTGCGTTGCCAGGCGGGCGATCCTCGCGAGGCTGATCCCTCCAGTCTCCCTCGCGAGGCGGGTCTTGCCAGCGATCCTCGCGAGGTCGATCGTGCCACCCTTGGCACGGGCAGCGGTCTTCCCAGCGTCCTGCGTTCCTTCCTCCTCCTCGACCGTAGCTCCGGTTACCACGGTTGGGGCGACGGCTGATCCTTCCTTCTCGCACGGCTCGGAGCTCTTGACATTCGTTGGTATTGTGGGTGTGGAGGTCGTGGTACACACAGTACCGACTGCCCTTGGAAGGTTCGGGCTGATCTCTGCCCCGCTTGGTGTCTGGTTCTGCCGCGAGCACGGCAGCCCCCTTGCGCTTCACATCCTTGGCCTTGGGCTTCTTCTCTTCTGGGTCTGCGGCAGGCAGCTCGAGGAGGGAGAGTTGCCCTTCCTCAGCCCTGGCGCACTTGGTTGCCAAGTTGAACAACTCCAAGGAAGTGCACAGGTCTTCATGCATCGCCAGCTCCTCCTTCATCTTGACATCGCGCACGCCGTCGGAGAAGGCTGAGATGATGGCCTCCTCGGTCACCTTAGGAATCTTGAGGCGTGCGTTGTTGAAGCACTGGATGTACTTCTGCAGGGTGTCTCCCGGTTGTTGCTTGATGCGGCGCATGTCGCTCACGGCGGGTGGCCGGTCGCGAGTGCCCTGGAAGTTGGCGATGAAGCGGGTGCGCATCTCGTCCTAGGAGGAGATCGTGCCCGGAGCCAGGTTCAGGAGCCAGGTGCGGGCCCCGTCCTTGAGCGCCATGGGAAACCAGTTCGCCATGACCTTCTCGTCTCCGTTGGCAGCTTCGATGCCCAGCTCATAGAGCTGGAGGAGCTCCGCAGGGTCGGCCGTGCCGTCGTAACGAGGAGGCAGGTCTGGCTTGAACTTGCCGGGCCACGCGACGCTGCGTAGCTCGGTGGTGAAGGCACGGCAGCCAGCTGTGGCCACGGGAGGCCTTGGGTGATGGAGAGCTTGGTCTTGCATGTCCCCACGCACTACAGCTAGGAGCATCGCGGGGTCTTGACGTGCGGGAGCAGGAGCATGGTCGCGACGTGCTGGAGTAGGGAGCGCCCGGGCAGCTTCTTGCGGGCGAGGGACTTCTTGGCAGCTCTGCTCTTGCTGCGCTGGCACCTGACGGAGCGGGTTCCGCCCAGGGGCCACGCACCTTGGAGCCATGGCGCCTTCTTGAGGAGGAGGCAGCCGGGGCGCCGCCGGAGCTTCATCGCCCGCGCGGGGCGGGGTGCGGTGGAGTGGAACGGACGGTGCAGGAGAGCCCCCTACGGCGCGGACGAGCTCGGCGACGCGGTCGAGCCATTCTTCATAGACGTCATCGACGGGACGGTAGCGCAGGAGCTCGTTTGCTGCAATGAGCGCAGCTCGAGCCTCCATGGGTGCGCGGAGCGCGCGGGACGAAGAACCAGCTGGGGTGAGCGAGGGAGTAGCGGTGCGGCCGTCTTGCCGCGCGAACGGATGCTGAGACGACGCTTGCTGCTCGTCCCCCGCCAGGCCGGTGGCGGCGTTGATGGCAGGTGACAGGGAACGCCGAGGACGCCCGCCGACAGGAGCCGTCTGGGCGACGCGGGAAGCGAGAGCAGCCCGGCGCTCGGCGTGGGCCCGACGAGCGTCAGACATGGACGCGATGGTCGGAGGAGAACGGGGTGGTGGAAGACAAATTCCAGCGCACCCCTACCTGGCGCGCCAAATGTCGGATTTCGGGTTCCGGCAGACCCTTGAGGTTCGAACACTGGGGTGCGCGCGGAGATTTCGCCTTCTACCTAGATGCACCCCTCCGCCTCGCTAAGATCTAAGCTATGGAAAGAACATCACAAGAGACACAGGGTTTATACTGGTTCGGGCCACCATTGTGGTGTAATACCCTACTCCAGTGTGTGGTGTGGTGGATTGCCTCTTGGGCTGATGATGATAAGCAATACAAGGAAGAACAGCCTCACGAGGGTCTGTTCTTGGCTGTGGGGATGAACTGCTAGGAGGAGTTCAATCACCCTTCTCTCTCTCTCTCTGTGTGATGCTACTCGATCCGATCCCAGCTTGTTTCTGGGTTGGCCGATTCTCGATCTCCCCTACCTTAGGGGTGGCTAGTCCTATTTATAGGCAAAGGCCCTGGGCCTCTTCCCAAATATTGAGCGGGGAGGGCGCCAACAATTGGCCATTTTAAAGGGGAACATCTGGTACACTTATCCTGACTAAAGTTGGTCCTCGCTTGCCAAAGGCTCTGGTGGTGACGCTGGCTTGGGCTCCACAATGACTTCCTCCCTGCTGTTGGACTGGTCTTGGTCTCGTTGCATTGAAACGGGTGCCATTGCTTGATGCTCTCACCTGCGCTTGCTCCCTTCGCACCAAAGAGGAAAGGAGTCACTACACGGCTGGCACCCGCCTGGCGCCTTTGGTCGTCATGGCTTGCATCACGGGAACCTCGTGAGGTACCCCGCCTTGATCTTTCCGCCTCCTCGTGAGCCAGCCTGATGAGGCAATGCCCGAGGAAGCTCCGTGTCGTCCGCCCCACGAGGCTTGGCCCCTCGCGAGGGTCTTGGGTCTGTGTTGATGAAGATGGGCCGTGCTGGGCCCCCTTTGAGCCACGCCGCAGGCCGCAGGCAGGCAAGTCTGGGGACCCCCGTTCCCAGAACGCCGACACCTTTATAGTCACCCAGTTACGTTGTGACGTTTGGCACACCCAAAGAACTCCTACGGTATCCGGGAGTTGCACAATCTCATGGTCTAAGGAAATGATACTTGACATTCAGAAAAGCTACAGCAAACGAACTACACGATCTTTGAGCTAAGCTTAGGATTGGGTCTTGTCCATCACATCATTCTCCTAATGATGTGATCCCGTTATCAATGACATCCCCATGTCCATAGCCAGAAAACCATGACTATCTGTTGATCAATGATCTAGTCAACTAGAGGCTCACTAGGGACACATTGTGGTCTATGTATTCACACATGTATTACGATTTTCGGATAATACAATTATAGGATGAATAATAGACAATTATCATGAACAAGGAAATATAATAATCAGTTTATTATTGCCTCTAGGGCATATTTCCAACAGTCTCCCACTTGCACTAGAGTCAATCATCTAGTTACATTGTGATGAATCGAACACCCATACAGTTCTGGTGTTGATCATGTTTTGCTCTAGGGAGAGGTTTAGTCAACGGATCTGCTACATTCAGGTCCGTATGTACTTTACAAATCTCTATGCCTCCATTTTGAACACTTTCACGAATGGAGTTGAAGCGACACTTGATATGCCTGGTCTTCCTATGAAACATGGGCTCCTTGGCAAGGGCAATAGCTCCAGTGTTGTCACAGAAGAGAGTCATCGGGCCCGACGCATTGGGTATGACTCCTAGGTCGGTAATGAACTCCTTCACCCAGACTGCTTCATGTGCTGCCTCCGAGGCTGCCATGTACTCCGCTTCGCATGTAGATCCCACCACAATGCTTTGATTGCAACTGCACCAGCTTACTGCCCCACCATTCAAAATATACATGTATACGATTTGTGACTTAGAGTCATCCAGATCTGTGTCGAAGCTAGCATCGACATAACCCTTTACGACGAGCTCTTCGTCACTTCCATAAACGAGAAACATTTCCTTGGTCCTTTTCAGGTACTTCAGGATATTCTTGACCGCTGTCCAGTGTTCCATGCCGGGATTACTTTGTTACCTTCCTACAAAACTCACGGCAAGGTTTACATCAGGTCTGGTACACAGCATAGCATACATGATAGACCCTATGTCCGAGGCATAGGGGACGACACTCATCTTTTCTCTATCTTCTGTCGTGGTCGGGCATTGAGCCATGCTCAATCTCGTACCTTGCAATACAGGAAAGAACCCCTTCTTTGACTGATCCATTTTGAACTTCTTCAATATCTTGTCAAGGTACGTACTCTGTGAAAGACCAATGAGGCGTCTCGATCTATCTCTATAGATCTTGATGCCTAATATATAAGCAGCTTCTCCAAGGTCCTTCATTGAAAAACACTTGTTCAAGTAGGCCTTTATGATTTCCAAGAATTCTATATCATTTCCCATCAACAGTATGTCATCCACATACAATATGAGAAATGCTACAGAGCTCCCACTCACTTTCTTGTAAATGCAGGCTTCTCCATAAGTCTGCATAAACCCAAACGCTTTGATCATCTCATCAAAACGAATGTTCCAACTCCGAGATGCTTGCACCAGCCCATAAATCGAGCGTTGGAGCTTGCACACCTTGTCAGCATTCTTAGGGTCGACAAAACCTTCCGGCTGCATCAAATACAATTCTTCCTTAAGGAAACCATTAAGGAATGCCGTTTTGACGTCCATTTGCCATATCTCATAATCATAGAATGCGGCAATTGCTAACATGATTCAGACGGACTTCAGCTTCGCTACAGGCGAGAAAGTCTCATCGTAGTCAACCCCTTGAACTTGTCGATAACCCTTAGCGACAAGCCGAGCTTTATAGATGGTCACATTACCATCCGCGTCTGTCTTCTTCTTAAAGATCCATTTACTTTCTATGGCTCGCCGATCACACGCAAGTCAGTCAAAGTCCATACTTTGTTTTCATACATGGATCCTATCTTGGATTTCATGGCTTCCAGCCATTTGTCAGAATCCGGGCCCGCCATCGCTTCTTCATAGTTCGAAGGTTCACCGTTGTCTAACAACATGATTTCCAAGACAGGGTTACCGTACCACTCTGGTGCGGAACGTGTCCTTGTGGACCTACGAAGTTCAGTAGCAACTTGATCTGAAGTTTCATGATCATCATCATCAACTTCCTCTCTAGTGGGTGCAGGCACCTCAGGAACATTTTCTTGAGCTGCGCCACTTACCGGTTCAAGAGGTAATACTTCATCAAGTTCTACCTTCCTCCCACTTATTTCTTTTGAGAGAAACTCTTTGTCTAGAAAGGAACCATTCTTGGCAACAAAGATCTTGCCCTCGGATCTGAGGTAGAAGGTATACCCAATAGTTTCTTTAGGGTATCCTATGAAGACGCATTTTTCAGATTTGGGTTCGAGCTTTTCAGGTTGAAGTTTCTTCACATAAGCATCGCATCCCCAAACTTTTAGAAACGACAACTTAGGTTTCTTCCCAAACCATAATTCATACGGTGTCGTCTCAACAGATTTCGACGGAGCCCTATTTAAAGTGAATGCGGCAGTCTCTAAAGCATAGCCCCAAAATGATAGCGGTAAATCAGTAAGAGACATCATAGATCACACCATATCTAATAGAGTGCGATTACGACGTTCGGACACACCATTACGCTGAGGTGTTCCACGCGGCATTAGTTGTGAAACTATTCCACATTTTCTTAAGTGTGTGCCAAATTCGTGACTCAAGTATTCTCCCCCATGATCTGATCGCAAGAACTTGATTTTCCTGTCACGTTGATTCTAAACCTCACTCTGAAATTCCTTGAACTTTTCAAAGGTCTCGGACTTGCGTTTCATTAAGTAGACATACCCATATCTACTCAAGTCATCAGTGAGGGTGAGAACATAACGATAGCCACCGCGAGCTTCAACACTCATTGGACCGCACACATCAGTATGTATGATTTCCAATAAGTTGGTTGCTCGCTCCATTGTTCCTGAGAACGGAGTCTTGGTCATTTTACCCATGAGGCATGGTTCGCACGTGTCAAATGATTCGTAATCAAGAGACTCTAAAAGTCCATCTGCATGGAGCTTCTTCATGCGTTCGACACCTATGTGACCAAGGCGGCAGTGCCACAAGTATGTGGGACTATCATTATCAACCTTACATCTTTTGGTATTCACACTATGAATATGTGTAGCATTACGCTCGAGATTCATTAAGAATAAACCATTCACCATCGGAGCATGACCATAAAACATATTCTCTCATATAAATAGAACAACCATTATTCTCGGATTTAAATGAGTAGCCATCTCGTATTAAACGAGATCCTGATACAATGTTCATGCTCAAAGCTGGAACTAAATAACAATTATTGAGGTTTAAAACTAATCCCGTAGGTAAATGTAGAGGTAGCGTGCCAACGGCGATCACATCGACCTTGGAACCATTCCCGACGCACATCGTCACCTCGTCCTTTGCCAGTCTCCGCTTATTCCGCAGCTCCTGCTTTGAGTTACAAATGTGAGCAACCGCACCGGTATCAAATACCCAGGAGCTACTACGAGTACTAGTAAGGTACACATCAATTACATGTATATCACATATACCTTTTGTGATGCCGGTCTTCTTGTCCGCTAAGTATTTGGGGCAGTTCCGCTTCCAGTGACCACTTCCCTTGCAATAAAAGCACTCAGTCTCGGGCTTGGGTCCATTCTTTGGCTTCTTCCCGGCAGCTTGCTTACCGGGCGCGGCAACTCCCTTGCCGTCCTTCTTGAAGTTCTTCTTACCCTTGCCTTTCTTGAACTTAGTGGTTTTATTCACCATCAACACTTGATGTTCCTTTTTGACTTCTACCTCTGCTGATTTCAGCATTGCAAATACTTCAGGAATGGTCTTTTCCATCCCCTGCATATTGAAGTTCATCACAAAGCTCTTGTAGCTCGGTGGAAGCAACTGAAGGATTCTGTCAATGACCGCGTCATCCGGGAGATTAACTCCCAGCTGAGTCAAGCGGTTATGAACCCAGACATTTTGAGTATGTGCTCACTGACATAACTATTTTCCTCCATCTTACAGCTGAAGAACTTGTCGGAGACTTCATATCTCTCGACCCGGGCATGAGCTTGAAAAACCATTTTCAGCTCTTCGAACATTTCATATGCTCCGTGTCTCTCAAAACGCTTTTGGAGCCCCGGTTCTAAGCTGTAAAGCATGCCGCACTGAACGAGGGAGTAATCATCAGCACGTGTCTGCCAAGCGTTCATAACATCTTGGTTCTGTGGGACGGGTGCATCACCTAGCGGTGCTTCTAGGACATAATCTTTCTTGGAAGCTATGAAGATGATCCTCAGGTTCCGGACCCAGTCCGTATAGTTGCTGCCATCGTCTTTTAGCTTGGTTTTCTCTAGGAATGCGTTGAAGTTGAGGACAACGTGGGCCATTTGATCTACAAGACATATTGTAAAGATTTTAGACTAAGTTCATGATAATTAAGTTCATCTAATCAAATTATTAAATGAACTCCCACTCAGATAGACATCCCTCCAGTCATCTAAGTATAACATGATCCGAGTTAACTTGGGCATGTCTGATCATCACGTGAGACGGACTAGTCAACATCGGTGAACATCTTCATGTTGATCATATCTTCTATATGACTCATGCTCGACCTTTCGGTCTTCTGTGTTCCGAGGCCATGTCTGTACATGCTAGGCTCGTCAAGTCAACCTAAGTGTATTGCGTCTGTAAATCTGTCTTACACCCTTTGTATTCGAACGTTAGAATCTATCACACCCGATCATCACGTGGTGCTTCGAAACAACGAACCTTCACAACGGTGCACAGTTAGGGGGGACACTTTCTTGAAATTATTACGAGGGATCATCTTATTTAAGCTACCGTCGTTCTAAGCAAATAAGATGTAAAACATGATAAACATCACATGCAATCAAATAGTGACATGATATGGCCAATATCATTTGCTGCTTTGATCTCCATCTTCGGGGCTCCATGATCATCGTTGTCACCGGCATGACACCATGATCTCCATCATCATGATCTCCATCATCATGTCTTCTTGAAGTTCTCTCGTCATCTATTACTTCTACTACTATGGCTAACACTTTAGCAATAAAGTAAAGTAATTACATGACGTTTATGTTGACACGCAAGTCATAAATAAATAAAGACAACTCCTATGGCTCCTGCCGGTTGTCATACTCATGGACATGCAAGTCGTGATTCCTATTACAAGAACATGATCAATCTCATACATGACATATATCATTCATCATTCATCACAACCTTTGGCCATATCACATCACAAAACACTTGCTGCAAAAACAAGTTAGACGTCCTCTAATTGTTGTTGCAAGTTTTTACGTGGCTGCTATAGGTTTCTAGCAAGAACGTTTCTTACCTACGCTAAAACCACAACGTGAATTGCCAATTTCTATTTACCCTTCATAAGGACCCTGTTCATCGAATCCGATCCGACTAAAGTGGGAGAGACAGACACCCGCCAGCCACCTTATGCAACTAGTGCATGTGAGTCGGTGGAACCGGTCTCACGTAAGCATACATGCAAGGTTGGTCCGGGCCGCTTCATCCCACGATGTCGTCGAATCAAGATAAGACCAGTAACGACAAGCAAATTGACAATATCGACGCCCACAACTACTTTGTGTTCTACTCGTGCATAGTAACTACGCATAGACCTAGCTCATGATGCCACTGTTGGGGAACGTTGCAGAAAACAATAAAAATTCCTATGTTTCACCAAGATCAATCTATGGAGTCAACTAGCAATGAGAGGAGAGTGCATCTACATACCCTTGTAGATCGCGAGCGGAAGCGTTCAAGAGAACGGGGATGATGGAGTCGTACTCACTGTGATCCAAATCACCGATGACCAAGTGCCGAACGGACGGCACCTCCGCATTCAACACACGTACGGAGCGGATGACGTCTCCTCCTTCTTGATCCAGCAAGGGGGAAGGAGAGGTTGATGAAGATCCAGCAGCACGACGGCGTGGTGGTGGATGTAGCAATGATCGCAGCAGGGCTTCACCGAGCTTCTGCGAGAGGGAGAGGTGTAGCAGGGGAGAGGGAGGTGCCAAGACTTGAGGTGTGGCTGCCCTCCCTCCCCCCTTTATGTAGGCCCCCTGGGGGCGCCGGCCCTAGGAGATGGGATCTCCTTGGGGGGCGCCGGCCAAGGGGGAGGCTTGCCCCCCAAGGCAAGTGGAGGTGCCCCCCACCCTAGGGTTTCCAACCCTAGGCGCAGGGGGGGCCCAAGGGGGGGTGCACCAGCCCACTAGGGGCTGGTTCCCTCCCCACTTCATCCCACGGGGCCCTCCGGGATGGGTGGCCCCACCCGGTGGACCCCCGGGACCCATCCGGTGGTCCCGGTACAATACCGGTGACTCCGAATCCTTCCCGATGGCCGAAACTGCACTTCTGATATATAATTCTTCACCTCCGGACCATTCCGGAACTCCTCATGACGTCCGGGATCTCATCCGGGTATCCGAACAACTTTCGGGTTGCTGCATACTAATATCTCTACAACCCTAGCGTCACCGAACCTTAAGTGTGTAGACCCTACGGGTTCGGGAGACAAGCAGACATGACCGAGACGACTCTCTGGTCAATAACCAACAGCGGGATCTGGAT
This sequence comes from Triticum dicoccoides, assembly GCF_002162155.2. Taxonomy (NCBI): domain Eukaryota; kingdom Viridiplantae; phylum Streptophyta; class Magnoliopsida; order Poales; family Poaceae; genus Triticum; species Triticum dicoccoides. Next base: position 193,061,781 of record NC_041390.1, read on the forward strand.
ACCCATGTTGGCTCCCACATGCTCCTCGATGATCTCATCGGATGAACCACGATGTCGAGGACTTAATCAATCCGTATACAATTCCCTTTGTCAATCGGTACGTTACTTGCCCGAGACTCGATCGTCGGTATCCCAATACCTTGTTCAGTCTCGTTACCGGCAAGTCACTTTACTCGTACCATAATGCATGATCCCGTGATCAACCACTTGATCACATTGATCTCATTATGATGATGCATTACCGAGTGGGCCCAGAGATACCTCTCCGTCATACGGAGTGACAAATCCCAGTCTCGATTCGTGCCAACCCAACAGACACTTTTGGAGACACCTGTAATGTACCTTTATAGTCACCCAGTTACGTTGTGACGTTTGGCACACCCAAAGGACTCCTACGGTATCCGGGAGTTGCACAATCTCATGGACTAAGGAAATGATACTTGACATTCAGAAAAGCTACAGCAAACGAACTACACGATCTTTGAGCTAAGCTTAGGATTGGGTCTTGTCCATCACATCATTCTCCTAATGATGTGATCCCGTAATCAATGACATCCCCATGTCCATAGCCAAGAAACCATGACTATTTGTTGATCAACGAGCTAGTCAACTAGAGGCTCACTAGGGACACATTGTGGTCTATGTATTCACACATGTATTACGATTTCCGGATAATACAATTATAGCATGAATAATAGACAATTATCATGAACAAGGAAATATAATAATCATTTTATTATTGCCTCTAGGGCATATTTCCAACACACAGGTGGCTGGCGGGTGTCATTTTCTCCAACTTTAGTTGAACCAAGTGTGGCTACGCCCGGTCCTTGCGAAGGTTAAAACAGCACCAACTTGACAAACTATCGTTGTGGTTTTGATGCGTAGGTAAGATTGGTTCTTGCTTAAGCCCGTAGCAGCCACGTAAAACTTGCAACAACAAAGTAGAGGACGTCTAACTTGTTTTTGCAGGGCATGTTGTGATGTGATATGGTCAAGACATGATGCTAAATTTTATTGTATGAGATGATCATGTTTTGTAACCGAGTTATCGGCAACTGGTAGGAGCCATATGGTTGTCGCTTTGTTGTATGCAATGCAATTGCGCTGTAATGCTTTACTTTATCACTAAGCAGTAGCGATAGTCGTGGAAGCATAAGATTGGCGAGACGACAATGATGCTACGATGGTGATCAAGGTGTCGCGCCGGTGACGATGGTAATCATGATAGTGCTTCGAAGATGGAGATCACAAGCACAAGATGATGATGGCCATATCATATCACTTATATTGATTGCATGTGATGTTTATCTTTTATGCATCTTATCTTGCTTTGATTGATGGTAGCATTTTAAAATGATCTCTCACTAATTATCAAGAAGTGTTCTCCCTGAGTATGCACCGTTGTGGAAGTTCTTCGTGCTGAGACACCACGTGATGATCGGGTGTGATAGGCTCTATGTTCAAATACAACGGGTGCAAAACAGTTGCACACGCGGAATACTCAGGTTATACTTGACGAGCCAAGCATATACAGATATGGCCTCGGAACACGGAGACCAAAAGGTCGAGCGTGAATCATATAGTAGATATGATCAACATAGTGATGTTCACCAATGAAACTACTCCATCTCACCTGATGATCGGACATGGTTTAGTTGATTTGGATCACGTGATCACTTAGAGGATTAGAGGGATGTCTATCTAAGTGGGAGTTCTTTAGTAATATGATTAATTGAACTTAAATTTATCATGAACTTAGTACCTGATAGTATCTTGCTTGTTTATGTTTGATTGAAGATAGATGGCTCGTGTTGTTGTTCCGTTGAATTTTAATGTGTTCCTTGAGAAAGCAAAGTTGAAAGATGATGGTAGCAATTACACGGACTGGGTCCGTAACTTGAGGATTATCCTCATTGCTGCATAGAAGAATTACGTCCTGGAAGTACCGCTGGGTGCGAGGCCTGCTGCTGGAGCAACACCAAATGTAATGAATGTCTGGCAGAGCAAAGCTGATGACTACTCGATAGTTCAGTGTGCCATGCTTTATGGCTTAGAATTGGGACTTCAACGACGTTTTGAACGTCATGGAGCATATGAGATGTTCCAGGAGTTGAAGTTAATATTTCAAGCAAATGCCCGGGTTGAGAGATATGAAGTCTCCAATAAGTTCTATAGCTGCAAGATGGAGGAGAACAGTTCTGTCAGTGAGCATATACTCAAAATGTCTGGGTATAATAATGACTTGATTCAATTGGGAGTTAATCTTCCAGATGATTGTGTCATTGACAGAATTCTCCAATCACTTCCACCTAGCTACAAGAGCTTCGTGATGAACTATAATATGCAAGGGATGAATAAGACAATTCCCGAGCTCTTCGCAATGCTGAAAGCTGCAGAGGTAGAAATCAAAAAGGAGCATCAAGTGTTGATGGTCAACAAGACCAGTAGTTTCAAGAAAAAAGGGCAAAGGGAAGAAGAAGGGGAACTTCAAAAAGAATAGCAAGCAAGTTGCTGCTCAGGAGAAGAAACCCAAATCTGGACCTAAGCCTGAAACTGAGTGCTTCTACTGCAAGCAGACTGGTCACTGGAAGTGGAACTGCCCCAAGTATTTGGCGGATAAGAAGGATGGCAAGGTGAACAAAGGTATATGTGATATACATGTTATTGATGTGTACCTTACTAATGCTCGCAGTAGCACCTGGGTATTTGATACTGGTTCTATTGCTAATATTTGCAACTCGAAACAGGGACTACGGATTAAGCGAATATTGGCTAAGGACGAGGTGACGATGCACGTGGGAAATGGTTCCAAAGTCGATGTGATCGCGGTCGGCACGCTACCTCTACATCTACCTTTGGGATTAGTATTAGACCTAAATAATTGTTATTTGGTGCCAGCATTAAGCATGAACATTATATCTGGATCTTGTTTGATGCGAGACGGTTAATCACTTAAATCAGAGAATAATGCTTGTTCTATTTATATGAGTAATATCTTTTATGGTCATGCACCCTTGAAGAGTGGTCTATTCTTATTAAATCTCGATAGTAGTGACACACATATTCATAATGTTGAAGCCAAAAGATGCAGAGTTGATAATGATAGTGCAACTTATTTGTGGCACTGCCGTTTAGGTCATATCGGTGTAAAGCGCATGAAGAAACTCCATACTGATGGACTTTTGGAACCACTTGATTATGAATCACTTGGTACTTGCGAACCGTGCCTTATGGGCAAGATGACCAAAACACCGTTCTTCGGTACTATGGAGAGAGCAACAGATTTGTTGGAAATCATACATATAGATGTATGTGGCCCGGTGAATGTTGAGGCTCATGGTGGATATCGTTATTTTCTCACCTTCACAGATGACTTAAGCAGATATGGGTATATCTACTTAATGAAACATAAATCTGAAACATTTGAAAAGTTCAAAGAATTTCAGAGTGAAGTTGAAAATCATCATAACAAGAAAATAAAATTCCTACGATCTGATCGTGGAGGAGAATATTTGAGTTACGAGTTTGGTGTACATTTGAAACAATGCGGGATAGTTTCACAACTCATGCCACCCAGAACACCACAGCGTAATGGTGTGTCTGAATGTCGTAATCGTACTTTACTAGATATGGTGCGATCTATGATGTCTCTTACTGATTTACCGCTATCGTTTTGGGGTTATGCTTTAGAGATGGCCGCATTCACGTTAAACAGGGCACCGTCAAAATCCATTGAGACGACGCCTTATGAACTGTGGTTTGGCAAGAAACCAAAGTTGTAGTTTCTGAAAGTTTGGGGCTGTGATGCTTATGTGAAAAAACTTCAACCTGATAAGCTCGAACCCAAATCGGAGAAATGTGTCTTCATAGGATATCCAAAGGAAACTATTGGATACACCTTCTATCACAGATCCGAAGGCAAGACTTTTGTTGCTAAATTCGGAAACTTTCTAGAGAAGGAGTTTCTCTCGAAAGAAGTGAGTGGGAGGAAAGTAGAACTTGATGAGGTAACTGTACCTGCTCCCTTATTGGAAAGTAGTGCATCATAGAAACCAGTTTCTGTGAAACCTACACCAATTAGTGAGGAAGCTAATGATGATGATCATGAAACTTCAGAACAAGATACTACTGAACCTCGTAGATCAACCAGAGTAAGATCCGCACCAGAGTGGTACGGTAATCCTGTTCTGGAAGTCATGCTACTAGATCATGATGAACCTACGAACTATGAAGAAGCGATGGTGAGCCCAGATTCCGCAAAATGTCTTGAAGCCATGAAATCTGAGATGGGATCCATGTATGAGAACAAAGTGTGGACTTTGGTTGACTTGCCCAATGATCGGCATGCAATTGAGAATAAATGGATCTTCAAGAAGAAGATTGACGCTGACGGTAATGTTACTGTCTACAAAGCTCGACTTGTCGCAAAAGGTTTTCGACAAGTTCAAGGGATTGACTATGGTGAGACCTTCTCACCCGTAGCGATGCTTAAGTCTGTCCGAATCATGTTAGCAATTGCCGCATTTTATGATTATGAAATTTGGCAGATGGATGTCAAAACTGCATTCCTGAATGGATTTCTGGAAGAAGAGTTGTATATGAGGCAACCATAAGGTTTTGTCGATCCAAAGGGAGCTAACAAAGTGTGCAAGCTCCAGCAATCCATTTATGGACTGGTGCAAGCCTCTCGGAGTTGGAATAAATGCTTTGATAATGTGATCAAAGCATTTGGTTTTGTACAGACTTTTGGAGAAGCATGTATTTACAAGAAAGTGAGTGGGAGCTCTGTAGCATTTCTGATATTATATGTAGATGACATATTACTAATCGGAAATGATATAGAATTTCTGGATAGCATAAAGGGATACTTGAATAAGAGTTTTACAATGAAATCCCTCGGTGAAGCTTCTTACATATTGGGCATTAAGATCTATAGAGATAGATCAAGTCGCTTAATTGGAATTTCACAAAGCACATACCTTGACAATGTTTTGAAGAATTTCAAAATGGATCAAGCAAAGAAAGGATTCTTGCCTATGTTACAAGGTGTGAAATTGACTAAGACTCAATGCCCGACCACTTCAGAAGATAGAGAGAAAATGAAAGATGTTCCCTATGCTTCAGCCATAGGCTCTATCATGTATGCAATGCTGTGTACCCGACCTGATGTATGTCTTGCTATAAGTCTAGCTGGGAGGTACCAAAGTAATCCAGGAGTGGATCACTGGACAGCGGTCAAGAACATCCTGAAATACCTGAAAAGGACTAAGGATATGTTTCTCGTATATGGAGGTGACAAAGAGCTCATCGTAAATGGTTACGTTGATGCAAGCTTTGACACTGATCCGGACAATTCTAAATTGCAAACCGGATACGTGTTTACATTAAACAATGGAGCTGTCAGTTGGTGCAGTTCTAAACAAAGCGTTGTGGCGGGATCTACATGTGAAGCAGAGTACATAGCTGCTTCAGAAGCAGCAAACGAAGGAGTCTGAATGAAGGAGTTCATATCCGATCTAGGTGTCATACTTAGTGCATCAGGTCCGATGAAAATATTTTGTGACAATACTGGTGCAATTGCCTTGGCAAACGAATCCAGATTTCACAAGAGAACCAAGCACATCAAGAGACGCTTCAATTCCATCCGGGATCTAGTCCAGGTGGGAGACATAGAGATTTGCAAGATACATACGGATCTGAATGTAGCAGACCCATTGACTAAGCCTCTTCCACGAGCAAAACATGATCAGCACCAAAGCTCCATGGGTGTTAGAATCATTACTGTGTAATCTAGATTATTGACTCTAGTGCAAGTGGGAGACTGAAGGAAATATGCCCTAGAGGCAATAATAAAGTTATTATTTATTTCCTTATATCATGATAAATGTTTATTATTCGTGCTAGAATTGTATTATCTGGAAACATAATACTTGTGTGAATACATAGACAAACTAAACGTCACTAGTGTGCCTCTACTTGACTAGCTCGTTAATCAAAGATGGTTATGTTTCCTAACCATAGACATGTGTTGTCATTTGATTAACGGGATCACATCATTGGGAGAATGATGTGATTGACATGACCCATTCCATTAGCTTAGCACCCGATCGTTTAGTATGTTGCTATTGCTCTCTTCATGACTTATACATGTTCCTATGACTATGAGATTATGCAACTCCCGTTTTCCGGAGGAACACTTTGTGTGCTACCAAACGTCACAACGTAACTGGGTGATTATAAAGGAGCTCTACAGGTGTCTCCAAAGGTACATGTTGGGTTGGCGTATTTCGAGATTAGGATTTGTCACTCCGATTATCGGAGAGGTATCTCTGGGCCCTCTCGGTAATGCACATCACATAAGCCTTGCAAGCATTGCAACTAATGAGTTAGTTGCGAGATGATGTATTACGAAACGAGTAAAGAGACTTGCCGGTAACGAGATTGAACTAGGTATTGAGATACCGATGATCGAATCTCAGGCAAGTAACATACCGATGACAAAGGGAACGACGTATGTTGTTATGCGGTCTGATCGATAAAGATCTTCGTAGAATATGTAGGAGCCAATATGAGCATCCAGGTTCCGCTATTGGTTATTGACCGAGACATGTATCGGTCATGTCTACATTGTTCTCGAACCCGTAGGGTCTGCATGCTTAACGTTATGATGACAGTTTCATTATGAGTTTATATATTTTGATGTACCGAAGTTTGTTCGGAGTCCCGGATGTGATCACGGACATGAGGAGGAGTCTTGAAATAGTCGAGACATAAAGATTGATATATTGGAAGCCTATGTTTGGACATCGGAAGTGTTCCGGGTGAAACCGGCATTTTACCGGAGTACCGGGAGGTTACCGGACCCCCCCCCCCGGTAACCTAATGGGCCTTAATGGGCCTAGTGGAGGAAGAGGAGAGGAGGCCTAGCG
>NC_041390.1:193069156-193074938 GCF_002162155.2 Triticum dicoccoides
CAACTAGGGAAAGGGGGAGTCCTACTCCCGGTAGGAGTAGGACTCCTCTTGCACGCCTCCTCCTAGGGCCGGTCGCACCCCCCTTGCTCCTTTATATACGGCGGCAGGGGGCACCTCTAGACACACAAGTTGATCTTCAAGATCGTTCTCTTAGCCGTGTGCGGTGCCCCCCTCCACCATAGTCCTCGATAATATTGTAGTGGTGCTTAGGCGAAGCCCTGCAACAGTAGAACATCAAGATCATCACCACACCGTCGTGCTGACGAAACTCTTCCCCGACACTTTGCTGGATCGGAGTCCGGGGATCGTCATCGAGCTGAACGTGTGCTAGAACTCAGAGGTGCCGTAGTTTCGGTGTTTGATCGGTCGGGCCGTGAAGACATACGACTACATCAACCGCGTTATCATAACGCTTCCGCCGTCGGTCTATGAGGGTACGTAGACAACACTCTCCCCTCTCGTTGCTATACATCACCATGATCTTGCATGTGCGTAGGAAATTTTTAAAATTACTACGTTCCCCAACACCTTGATGGCAGAGAGGCTCTGTTTGCTATGGAAAACTGTATCTACACGGCGAGCCCTAGGAGTTCGGGCGCAAACTCCCCTGATTGTCAATGATACAACCTGTAGCCAAAAGAAGGTGAGAATGACAAAGGCATCCGGATTAACTTTGATCCTTGGATGTCTCAATTACGACACGCGGTGATGTGGTTCAAGCCTTCAGGTTCATAGGTAATTGGGCTGTTGCTTCAAAAGGGTGGAGTACTAGTGTCTCCGGATCACTGCTCGCTGAAGCGGGGCTGCAAATTATGATGGTGTTGGATCATCTCTTCGAATGACTTTGTTGTCTTTGCTGCTGGTTCTGGATGGGTAGTTCTATCTTTTGTTATGCATATTCCTTGTCATTTGGTCATCCTCGTCTATGTCACTCTTACTATGTAATAGTTGCTTCTGCTTAGAATGTCATCTCGTCTGGATCACGAGAGTCTGAGTGCTGCAGATGGTGCATTTTGGTGGGGTAGCAAGACTTCTTATGAACTATCATGTCTTGCTATTTATGTCAGTAGTAGTCACTAGTTAGTGTTTGAATGTTGTAGATATCGTTGTTTTGAACCGTTTATTGTCTCGAACTACTGGTGGGCTAAATGAGGGCATCACCATTCTCCAGTGTTCAGAGTATATCTCCTTTTTCAAGTTATATAATTTGAACTCAGTGTCTTTTCGATGATGTACACTTGTTTGGGCCAGTGAGGTGTCGTTGAATATGGGCCGAGTAGTAACGCAATGCCAAACAGGTCAATTATGACTCTCAGGCCGGGCTCTCAAAAGATCCTGAAAAAAAGGTCGGGCTCTCCAAAAAAGAAAGAATAAGGACTCTTGGGCTGACATGTGGGCGCCACCAGTGTTTTCGTGCACTTGCGCACCGAGAGCATATTGGTGCGTGCTCAAAATTCATGCTACCTTTTCATCCCCAGTCTCCCGCCCCTCCCCCACCTCTGGAATCTCTATTCCTACTCCAGTTCCCCCAAATCCCCGTCCTATACTCCCTGTACTCAAGCGCACTATCATGTCGCCGGTCAACGGATCTCTGAGCCGGAGATCCTGAGGTCCGTCCTGCCTTCGGTCGCTGCGTGCTGTCGCTCAACAGTGGCATGGCGGCGCTTGACGACCAGTTTGCCAGCAAAGTGCTGATGGTAACCATCAACGGCGAACAGCCTCCTGTCTCGCCGGACGACCTTGTCAAAGCTCTTGACATTGCGCACGGCAACCAAATAAGTGACTTGCTCGTCGAAGTCTGTCCGCCACCGGCTGATTTCTTCGTCAAGTTCCGGACAACTTTCGACTGCAGTCTTGTGTTTGAATCTTCCCAGCGTTTGTTCTGCGATGCCGCGCTGGTGATCTTTTATCGGTGGCACCCAGGATGGGGCTCGGTGCCCTCCGAGCTTGAGTTTTTAACAAAGCTTGCCTTCCACAGCATGCCTCGACGTGCTTGGAACAGCGAGTCCATGAACGAGCTTATCAACGACCTTGGAGGTGGGTTCGTAAGTATGTTTGTTCCTCCAGACAGCTGGGCTCTGATGGTTATGGCATGGATGAAGAAGCCGTCCACCATACCGAAGGTGATTGGTGTTGAGATACCTGGTGCAGGAACCGGGGTTGTACTATTCATCGTCACCAAGGCCGCCCCGGACCATGTTAGGGATGTACCTGTATCGAGTGTTCGTGCATGTCGAAGAAGTGGTCAATCCATCAATCGAAGTCCTGCCACGCACCGGTGGTGCCAGGGTCCATCGACGACGTCCATTACTGGAGTCAACATCAGACTTTCCCTGTGTTGCTCGGAACGATGGATGGCATAGGGCCTACTCCATCGCGCGGCGGAGGCCACTGCTTCTTTGGGAGAAGAGGCAGGGTTGGCTGCCTAGATGTGCTCTAATTTGAGGTAACAATTGAATCTTGTCAGATACTAGTTAAATCCGAGCTATGGGTGTGAAGCACTCATATGCCAGTACATTTGATTGTGACCTGTTCTAACTTTGTACATGAACTTTTTTAGAAAGGGTTGTACGTCAACTTAATGTGCTAGCAGAACTTATTGTGTTGTCTGTCTGTTTTCTTTGCACAACATTCAAGATATTTCCCCGTCATTGATAAAGATGATGAACCGTTATGTACGACTTCGTTGGTTTCAACATAGCCCTTCCCGTAGCGATCCACTGCTTCCATCCTGATTGTGCCGCCTGCGTGAAATTTTTGTATGCAAGTTCAGTGTGCTATGATGTTCTATATGATTGTGTCAACTATATAAGTTTTTACTAAGCATCAGCAATGCATATGGCTGAAAGGTGTATTTACGAGCATCGGCCGATGGGTCTCTCTCTCTATCTCTCTCTCACACACACACACGCACACACACACACACGCACAAGTGGAACCCGTTGAATTATTTATTTGCTCGTGACAGCTTTTAATTAGGTTCCACTGTAATCTAACTTTTTTCTTAAGTTATTAATTGAGCTCGGTGACTTCAAAAAGTTGTACAGAAGCCTTGTTTGGGCCTTTCCGGCGTCGCTGAATGTGGGCTGAGTAACCATGTTAGGTTGTACTGTACTACACAGACCTTTTTTCAACATCAGAAATGCAACTAGGCCGACAGTTGTACACAATATCCGGGTCAACTTGTTATTCTCCGCCCCGCTGGGCTGCAAACTTTCCTGGGAGGTATGCATTAGGCTTAACAACAAAATGGACTTTAAGAAATAATAAATGGGATGTAATTATAATAGTTGGACAGTTACTATGCACCAAACACGTAATTAGTTTAAAAAATATATTGTTTTTGGAATTTGAAAACTTTAATTTGATTACTTGTTGCGCGCGCAATATTTCGTTGGACTTTAATGTAATACAACTTTATTTTGAAATTATATTTAACCTGACTAGAAATTTCAGATAAAAATATTTCGGATCCCATCAAAATGTGGGATTTTTTTTTTGAATTCTGTTTTGAGGGGTTGTTTGAAATTATTATTCGTTGTCCTAGCTAGAAGTTGGGTTGTACTTTTAACAAACTGTAAATGAGCTGTAGTAAATTCCATTAGAATTAAAAAATGGGTTGTACATTCTTACAAATTGCAAATGGGCTATATGTTCTCTACCAAATCCGAGATGTGGGCCTACTAAGTTGACGCGTACCAAGGGCTTTGTCAACTTAGTCAATATAAACGATTCCAGCTGCAGTGATCGTACGATGTCCATCCAACGGCCGTAGTGCTTCTTCAACCTCTGGTCTTCTTGCTCCAGCCACCCAAAGCAGCGCCGGTCGTGTCGCGTGCTCCTGCCTCCCGTGGCCGGCTATGATGCCGCGGAGGCCTCACCGCCCTGTACTACTCCCACCGCTGGCCAGGCCATCCCTCTACTCACCCACACCCCCTGTTATTCTGCGGCAACGGCAGCCTCACACCGCAGCCGAACCAGTGAACCATCATACTCCTCTCCGCGCGGGCTTCCACTATTACGTCTTCCCCGTCTCCGCGTCGTCCCCTTCCTAGGCCTCGCCGCCGTCTAGACCACCGCCCTGGTGCTCTCGGCGCGGCGTAGTCAACATGGTCAACGACCGGCTTCCATCGGAAGAGTACTGTATGTGGAGAGGCTGACAGCTCGGTCCAGGCGGTCGCAAGGAAGTGCCTCCTTATTGCGCGCAAAATAATTATTCCTCCACCTGACAGCAGGGACCCACCGGACGGGCCACCTTATTTCACGAAAAAAACGTTTCCCCCCTGACTGCTGGGACCCACCGGAAGGGCCAGCGTATTTCGCGAAAAAAAACGTTCCCCCCGCTGTTAGCTCGGACCCACTGGAAGTGCATCCTTATAACGCACAAAAAAGATGAATACACCCCCTGCTAGCTGGGACCCACCATGGTGGGAGGCTGACTTGTGGGCCTACTAAGTTGACTGGGACGGGGGCCTTTGTCAACTTTAGTCAATATGAACGATTCTAGCTCCAGTGATCGTACAATGTCCATCCAACAGCCGTAGTTCTTCTTCAACCTCTGGTCTTCTTGCTCCAGCCGCCCAACGCAGTGCCAGTCGTGCTGCATGCTCCTGCCTCCTGTGGCCGGCTGTGCTGCCGCGGAGGCCTCACCGCCACCTACTATTCCCACCGCTGGTCAGGCCCTGCGGCGATGGCAGCCTCACATCGCAGCCAAACCAGTGAACCCTCGTACTCCTCTCCGCACGGGCTTCCACTGCCGCGTCTTCCCCGACTCCCTGTCGTCCCCTTCCTAGGCCTCGCTATCGTCCACCGCCCTGGTGCTCTCGGTGCGGCGTGGTCAACATGGTCAAGGAACGACTTCCGTCGGACGTGGACTGTACGTGGAGAGGCTGACAGCTGGGTCCACGGCCGCAGCAAGGAAGTGCCTCCTTATTACATGAAAAATAATGATTCCTCCACCTGATAGCTGGGACCCACTGGACGGACCACTGTATTTCGTGAAAAAAATGTTTCCCCTGACTGCTGGGACCCACCAGCTACATCTTCGCACGCAAGGAAGTGCGTTCGGGCAAAAAAACGATTCGCCCCCTGACTGCTGGGACCCACTAGCTACATATTCGCACGCAAGGAAGTGCCTGACAGTCGGGACCCACCTGGTCAAAGCGTATGTATCGTTGTCATTTTGGTCGCAAACGTGTACGTACATATATACTGGTGGATGTAGAGGCGCGCACGTGTCGTAGTAGAGGCACGCACGTAGCATGTACACGTATGTACAGCGGCCAGGGTGCAAGAAAGAAAATACGGCCACGTATGTGTACATACGGGCGGGGTCTCGAACGCCTACTCGCGCATACGTACGGCCAGGGCTCGTGTACATGGCTGGGTTGGAACGAAGAAACAGCGTCGTCGTCGTGTTCATGGGGAGGCAACAAAATGCGTCATGTTCATGGGGAGGCAACGGAATGCGTCATGTTCATCGGGAGGCAACGGAACACGTGGGAGCCAACCGGCTGGGTCGGAACGGAATGTGTGGTCGTGTTCATCGGGAGGGCTTGGACGGAACAGGCGATGGAAACGAGGCCTGGCGTACCGCACAACAGAGGAAACGGACCTCCTACGTTCGGAACAGGGTCATGTTGATCGGGAGGGGTCTGGCGTACCGCAAAACGGAGGAAACGGACCTCCTACGGTCGAAACGGGGTTCCTGTTGATCGGAGGGGTGTGGCGTACCGCAAAACGGACGAAAGGACCTCCTACGGTCGAAACGGGGGTCATGTTG
>NC_041390.1:193075322-193078720 GCF_002162155.2 Triticum dicoccoides
CCCGCAACGCTCACTGTTCATCCAATCGATCGGCTTCAGTTAGCAGCAGTAGCGAAGGAATCGCTCAATCGGGTTCAGTTAACAGCCATCGATCGATCGCTCGAGTTCAGTAACGCGTAGCCTGCAGTGCAATCGCTCGGGTACAGTTAGAGCCCAACGCCTCGCTCGGGTTCAGTTAGAGCCAACGCCTCGCACACACGCGCGTACATATACAAGAGAAACACACATCTCTCGGCCCCCGACCTCCCACCGTAACCGGGAACTCCCCGAAATTTTACTCCCCCTCGCTTCTACCACGGTTTATTCCGTCATGGACGGCCCAAAGAATGTCATGCAGCTGCGTCTCCGGCCCGCCCAGGACGAAAAGCCCATTTTCTGTCATGATTTTTTGTCATAGAAGTAGGAGCCCACCACATCTATGATCATACCGCGTTTTGTCACAATTATCGTCATAGAAGTGTCATATGTATGATAGAAATAAAATTCGTTTGGCCCAAAATGTCACGGATGTGTCTTTTTTTTGTAGTGAAGGCCGGCCGCCCCCCCCTTCTCCTTTATATACGGGGGCAGGGGGCACCCTAGAACACACAAGTTGATTGTTTCCAGCCGTGTGCGGTGCCCCCCTCCACCATAATCCACCTCGGTCATATTGTAGCAGTTCTTAGGCGAAGCCCTGTTCCGATAGAATCATCATCACCGTCATCACGCTATCATGCTGATGAAGCTCTCCCTTGACACTCTTCTAGATCGTGAGCTCGTGGGACGTCACCGAGCCGAACGTGTGCAGATCGCGGAGGTGTCATACTTTCGATGCTAGGATCTGTCGATCGTGAAGACGTACGACTACATCAACCGCATTGTCATAACGCTTCCACTTACATTCTACGAGGGTACGTAGAAAACACTCTCCCCTCTCGTTGCGATGCATCACCATGATCTTGCGTGTGCGTAGGATTTTTTTGAAAGTACTACGTTCCCCAACACCAGGAACTTGCATAACAACCATGGACGTGTTTGGTTGCCTGCATATGGTCCAGCCTAGCCCGCACAGAAAGAACTTGACCCGTAGGGATGGCAATGGGTCGGGTTTGGGGCAGGTGGAGCTGGTCCAAATCCAACCCATGACCCATCTTCCTTCCCTCTACCCATCCCCCAAAGTATCCATGGGCATAACTTGTGCCCATGCCCAAACCCACTGGATACCCCGATACCCATGGAGCTCCATGGGCATAGAGAAATCATCATGAAGACTTCCCACAGGTCACATTATCTCACCATTTATTAAAAAATGACAACATAAGATACAAAATTAAGTAGGAAGCAAGTACACTATTCAGACATTGTCCACGCACACAATGACAACTCAAATAGTCTGATAGTAAAAACCTTGTCTTAAATCTTTCTACATCAAAAAATTGATGTAGACCACACAACTACAACTCAATTAGTTTCGCACGTGTCTTATTACATCACAAGCAAAGTTGCAAAATCTTATTACATCATAGCCGAAGTTGCATAAATAAAGTACATAACGTATTTAAAATTCAAATGCACTTCCAACAGTATGTGCACTAATAATTGGAGACCCATCCGAATGTCCACATGTGCACACTTGGCACCAAATTAATCTTCAGTAATGATGGATCCATTTTCATCCAGACATAGGGGCCCACATGTCATACGGGTATCCACCGGATATCCATGGAGCAGAAATTATAACCATGCCCAACCCATCCGTTCGCGGGTATCCAGATCCATGGATCCATGGGCAGAAATGCGCTCCATAACCATGCCCAACTGGGTCGAGTATCCATAGGTATCCAGATCCATGGATAAAATTGCCATCCCTATTGACCCGTTTGGTTGCCTGTGTTTACTGTGCGGCCCGCATCGCATGGAACTTAAAGCTCGTCCAGGCCAGGCCCAGGGGAAACACCCAAATCGGCAGTAGCTCGCGAGCCTGGCTCGGGTGAGGCAGGGGAGGGTGACACGCTTCTCCCCTGATGCAAGCAGGGAGATGGCTCGAGCTCGCCCGCGTCGCCGAAAAATCGGCGGGAGGATCTCGGCGCACCTCCCGCAGAGTCCACCCCTATTTGGCCCCCTCCCTCACCGCCCAACTCCCGCCACCATTCTCCCTCCGTTCGAGCTTTCCTACGGACGCGCATCCGCACCGATGAGCAGGTAAGCGGCGCATCTTCATCGGCCGGCGGTCCACGGCGTCGGCGCTGCTTCACCGGTCGGCGTAGATCTTCCACAACCGTCCCCCTCGTCCTTGAGCTACAGCCATGGCCTCTATGAGTTCAACCCCCCTCTCTCTCTGTTCCTTCTAACTAGATCTGAGCTGTAGCTAGGGTTTGATCTAGATGCATGGTTGATTAGTGGTCTGATCTGTAAGCTGATATGGTTGATTGCTATGCTGCGGTTGCAATTTGCGGTAGGGCTAGATGTTCAAGCATGTGGTAGGCTAGATTAGTAGTAGAGTTTGAAGTTGAACCTTGTGCTTGTGTTGATTCGTGCTTAGATCTATGATTTGTAGCTATTGGTGGTCCATTTGTAGCATGTTGTTTGTTGTAGATGTATGTTTTACCCAGGTTCGGGCCCTCTCTATGGAGGTAATACCCTACTTCCTGCTTGATTGATCTTGATGAATATGAGTGTTACAAGAGTTGATCTACCACGAGATCGTAATGGCTAAACCCTAGGAGTCTAACCTATATGACTATGGTAATGAATATATCCTTTCCGGACCAACCCCTCCGGTTTATATAGGCACCGGGAGGATCTAGGGTTTACATAGAGTCGGTTACATAAGAAGGAATCTTCATAGTCGGTCGCCAAGCTTGCCTTCCATGCCAAGGAGAGTCCAATCTGGACAAGGGTACGGTCTTCGGCCTTCATGTCTTCACAGCCCATCAGTCCGGCCCAATGGATAACAGGCTAGACGCCCGAGGACCCCTTAGTCCAGGACTCCCTCAGTAGCCCCCGAACCAGTCTTCAATTACGAGGTGTTCGGCACACAAATTGTCTTCGGCATTGCAAGGCGGGTTCCTCCTTTAATGATCTCCAAGTGATCTATTCGGTCATCGGTTCAATGTCGCTCCCCTCGGCTTCTGCGAGTTAAATAACTTCGCCTTCCACGTGTCGAGCGAAGGTGGAAGGTCAGGGTATTTTTGCAGATAACACCCCGTCTATGGAAAGAAGAGCGCCTATTAAAGAGATTGGATCCTAGATCCATTCGGCACCACACAAAGGAAATCTCCAGAAACTGCTTGGGAGAAACCATTCCAGCATGGCTAGCACCCCCAGTTCCTCCACCCGTTCCAGCCCAGAGAAAGGCGAGTGGGAGAGGTGTTCAGTGCCCCACAGTCAATTGATAAAGTTGCAGACGCATAGATTTC
>NC_041390.1:193079162-193110899 GCF_002162155.2 Triticum dicoccoides
CCGCAGATCTAGTCATGTTCGAGTAGGGTTGGCCTCTTTCAACGGCCAAACCCTAGCGGAGGATTATCCCAATCCGTCTGTGGGAGAATGGGTATGCTTCGTCCCCTATCTGCTGAGGGGAGTGGGGTTTCCAATTCACCCATTCCTCCGAGGGCAGCTGGAGTACTACGGCCTCCAGCTGCACAACTTTACCCCTGGCTCCATCCTCCACATTGCGGGTTATGTCGCCTTATGCGAACTATTCCTGGGTTGCGAGGCCCATTTCAATTTATGGAGAAGACTGTTCTGCCTCATCCCTCGCAACCAAGGTGGATCAATTTTTGAAGTGGGAGGAGCCGAGGTGTGGCGCATCGCCGGGACCGGATACCTGTCCGGCACGCCGAAGAAGGCTCCCGAAGAGTGTCCTTCCGAATGGTTCTACATCGATGATGTTGCTCTACCCGACCCCGTCCGCATAGGCCACCCTGAGTTTTCAAATACTCCGCTGAAGAAGCGCCATAGCTGGCGTCCTCGGAGCCTCGAGGAAGAGGATAGTGCGGAGATTCGCTTGCTACTAGACAAGATTAAAACGCTTGCCTAGTCCGGATTGTCAATAGTCGAAGTGATCGCAATCTCCATAATGCGGGGGGTCCAGCCACTCCAATACCGAGGACTGCCCATGCGGCATTACAACGGAGAAGACGACGCCTCACGCTATGGCTAAAAAGGCCCGAAGACTCCCGCCGCTCTAGCCAAGATTCTGGCCGAGCTGTATAAAGAGGAGAAGGAGGAGTTCAGCCGTTTCCAACATCGAGACGGACTTTCCATGTACAATCCTCCCAGCTGGGTAAGGTTCGGCTTCACTTTATTTATCTTGTCCCCGGATCATTTGTTGATAGGCAGCATTTTATCCGCTCATAACAAGAATGGCGAAAGGCTGTCGAGGGGATCCATGACCCTGCCCCTTAGTCGGAGAATCACAACCGGGATCTAGATCCCGGATATGAAGAAGATCGAGACGTATTCGTGGAGCTTGAGGACGGAACGTTCTATCAGATGAGCTACGACGGTACATATGTACCTATTATTGCTGATTACCCCGGCCTCCTTCCAGCTTCACACGTAAGTGATCCGAACACACCTTATTCACAAGGGATCTCTCCTTCCTTCTTACCCACCGCACTATCTTGTACTCAAAAGGGGAAGAGTTCGGCGCGTCGTACTACTCCAAGAAGAAAGCAAACAAAGATACGGCCGTGCCTTCATCGAAGAGGTATTAATTCACCAACCTACACCTGAGCAGTCACGTCCAACCATGACCTTCCTATTATCCATGTGTCAGGAGAAAGATGCGTCGGACAGTATCCGGAGGTTCGAGCGGTCATACTTCCCGCAGCCAGGATTCAAATCCTGCCATGAAGATGGGGGCTGATGCGGAGGCGAAGCCAGACTGTCCTCCAGCCGAGGACTCAGATGATGTATCCGTCACCAACTCAGAAGTGGAGAGTGCCATGAATCATCAGCGTCATCGGGCCATTTTACAAGACCCTGGCTTTTCAGAAGAGTCGTTTAACGCCTTCAACTCGGCCGATGCATACATCCGAGCTGCTTGAGATGGGATTAACAGGGCCACAAAGCAACATTTGAAAGATGTGCAGGTAAATTTGTTTTGTCTGACTATGATAACCATATGCCAGTAGCCCCCGAGACTTAAAGGAGTTGAAACAACTGATTTAAGGATGAATGTATGACCAGGTGCTTACGGAGAAGAACACCCAGCTAGCTCAGGAGCTGGAAAAGTGTCAGCACCAGCTGCTTGCTGCCAATGCCGAACTGGAGAAATACAAGGCATCTCCCGGTAATATTTCCCTCTATCGGAAATTCATAATGATACACCGATAGTGAGAATCTGGGTGCTAATCTTTGTGTTCAGTCATTTAGACCAAGTACAAGAGCAGCTGGACGCCACTCGAAGTGAAGAACACGGAGCCAAAAAGCTACTAGCAGTGGACTAGCGTGTATTGACAAATGTTGTTCAAGAGAAAAAGAAACTCCAGGATTCGAACACCAAACTGGGCGAATAACTGAAAGATGTGTGAGCTCAGCTAGCTAACTCTGTAAAGGAGAAAAGAAGCTGCGAGGTGGCATATTCAGTACGTGGCCACTTTTGTTTTATAACAGTTTGGAGGTAACGGTAGCTGATATAGCTGTAAATGCAGGTGTATTGACGAACCGCCCCGAAGAGGAGGTGTCCGGATCATCAAGTGATCTTCTGCAAGGGATGTCACAGTTGCATGAGCAAGCTTGGCAGGCAATGCGGAGTGTAGCCAAGGCTTTATGGCCATCTAACCCCCCTCGAGGAAGCATGGAGAAGCTAGTAGAGTTGTTCAAGGGAGCACGGCGGCGTATCCGGCTGTGGAAAATATCGGCCTGCCGAGAGGGTGCGCGAGAGGCATGGGCCATGGTGAAGACGCGATATACCAAGATGGATCCTAATCACATGGCTCGTGTCGGACCGCTAGGGTCGAATGGGGAAGAAATTCCCGTTAGGTTAGTATATGACCAAGTAGAGGTGGCCGCCAAATATTCCCAACAGGATTGTAAGTTAGACTGCCTGTTGGAAGGTGTAGAGGAGGAGGTTTTCGAGTCCAAGTGACTGTGTACTTTCCTCATCTAGCTGAATTGTATATCATTTGTCATGGCATACCTTTTCGCTTCAACCTCCGGACCCGAAGGTGCAGAGTGTTTCTATTGGGGAACATAGTAATTTCAAAAAAAATCCTACGCACACGCGGGATCATGGTGATGCATAGCAATGAGAGGGGAGAGTGTCATCCACGTACCCTCGTATACTATTAAGCGGAAGCGTTATGACGACGCGGTTGATGTAGTCGTACGTCTTCACGATCAACCGATCCTCAGTACCGAACGTACGGCACCTCCGCGTTCAGCACACGTTCAGCTCGATGATGTCCCGCAAACTCACAATCCAGTAGAGCTCGGGGAAGAGTTTCTTCAGCACGACGGCATGGTGACGATGTTGATGAAGCTACCGCAGCAGGGCTTTGCCTAAACACTGCTACAGTATGACCGAGGTGGATTATGGTGGAGGGGGCACCGCACACGGCTGGGAGAGATCTTTGTGATCAACTCGTGTGTCTAGAGGTGCCCCCTGCCCCTGTATATAAAGGAGCAAGGGGGAGGCCGGCGGGCCCTTGTTGGCACGCCTAGGAGGAGGAATCCTCCTCCTAGTAGGAGTAGGATTCCTCCCTTTCCTACTCCTACTAGGAGGGGGAAAGGTAGGGAGAGAAAGAGAAGGAAAGGGGGCGCCGCCCCCCTTCTCCTGGTCCAATTCGGACAGGGGGAAGGGACGCGCTGCCTGCCCTAGGCCGGCCCCTCTCTCTTTCCCTTATGGCCCAACAAGGCCCATTAGTCCTCGGGAGGTTCCGGTAACCCCTCCGGTACTCCGGTAAAATCCCAATTTCACCCGGAACTATTCTGATTTCCAAATGTAGGCTTCCAATATATCAATCTTTATGTCTCAACCATTTCGAGATTCCTCGTCATGTCCGTGATCACATCCGGGCCTCCGAACTACCTTCGGTACATCAAAACATATAAACTCATAAAACTGATCGTCATAGAACTTTAAGCGTGCGGACCCTACGGGTTCAAGAACTATGTAGACATGACCGAGACACGTCTCCGATCAATAACCAATAGCGGAACCTAGATGCTCATATTGGTTCCTAAATATTCTACGAAGATCTTTATCAGTCAAATCGCACAACACTATACGTTGTTCTCTTTGTCATCGGTATGTTACTTGCCTGAGATTCGATATTCGGTATCCAATACCTAGTTCAATCTCATTACCGGCAAGTCTCTTTACTCGTTCCTAATACATCACCACGTAACTAACTCATTAGTTATCATGCTTGTAAGGCTTATAATGATGTGTATTACCTAGAGGGCCCAGAGATACCTATCCGACAATCGGAGTGACAAATCCTAATCTTGATCTATGCCAACTCAACAAGTACCATCGGAGACACCTGTAGAGCAGATTTATATTCACCCAGTTACGTTGTGACGTTTGGTAGCACAAAAAGCGTTCCTCCGGTATTCGGGAGTTGCATAATCTCATAGTCATAAGAACATATACAAGTCATGAAGAAAGTAATAGCAGTAAACAAACGATCAAGTGCTAAGCTAACGGAATGGGTCAAGTCAATCACATCATTCTCCTAATGATGTGATCCCATTGATCAAATAAAAACTTATGTCTATGGTTAGGAAACTTAACCATCTTTGATCAATGAGCTAGTCAAGTAGAGGCATACTACTGACACTATGTTTGTCTATGTATTCACACATGTATTATGTTTCCGGTTAATACAATTCTAGCATGAATAATAAACATTTATCATGAAATAAGGAAAATAATAATAACTATGTTATTGCCTCTAGGGCATATTTCCTTCAGTTTCCCACTTGCACTAGAGTCAATAATCTAGATTACACAGTAATGATTTTAACACCCATGGAGCCTTGGTGCTGATCATGTTTTGCTTGTGGAAGAGGCTTAGTCAACGAGCCTGCAACATTCAGATCCGTATGTATCCTTTAAATTTCTATGTCTCCCACCTAGACTTGATCCCGAATGGAGTTGAAGCGTCTCTTGATGTGCTTGGTTCTCTTGTGAAATCTGGATTCCTTTGCCAAGGCAATTGCACTAGTATTGTCACAAAAGATTTTCATTGGACCTGATGCACTAGGTATGACACCTAGATCGGATATGAACTCCTTCATCCAGACTCCTTCATTCGCTGCTTCCAAAGCAGCAATGTACTCCGCTTCACATGTAGATCCCGCCATGACGCTCTGTTTTGAACTGCTCCAACTGACAGCTCTATCGTTTAATATAAACACGTATTCGGTTTGCGATTTAGAATCGTCTGGATCAGTGTCAAAGCTTGCATCAACATAACCATTTACGATGAGCTCTTTGTCACCTCCATAAATGACAAACATATCCTTGGTACTTTTCAGGTACTTCAGGATGTTCTTGACCGCTGTCCAGTGATCCACTTCTGGATTACTTTGGTACCTCCCTGCTAGGCTAATAGCAAGGCACACATCAGGTGTGGTACACAACATTGCATACATGATAGAGCCTATGGCTGAAGCATAAGGAACACTTTTCATTTTCTCTCTATCTTCTGTAGTGGTCGGACATTGAGTCTTACTCAACTTCACACCTTGTAACACAGGCAAGAACCCTTTCTTAGCTTGATCCATTTTGAACTTCCTCAAAACTTTATCAAGGTACGTGCTTTGTGAAAGTCCAATTAAGCATCTTGATCTATCACTATAGATCTTGATGCCCAATATATAAGCAGCTTCACCGAGGTCTTTCATTGAAAAACTTTTATTCAAGTATCCTTTTATGTTGTCCAGAAATTCTATATCATTTCCAATCAACAATATGTCATCCACATATAATATTAGAAATGCTACAGAGCTCCCACTCACTTTCTTGTAAATACAGGCTTCTCCAAAAGTCTGTATAAAACCATATGCTTTGATCATACTATCAAAACGTTTATTCCAACTCCGAGATGCTTGCAGCAGTCCATAAATGGATCACTGGAGCTTGCACACTTTGTTAGCTCCCTTTGGATCGATAAAACCTTCAGGTTGCATCATATACAACTCTTCTTCCAGAAATCCATTCAGGAATGCAGTCTTTACATCCATTTGCCAAATTTCATAATCATAAAATGCGATAATTGCTAACATGATTCGGACGGACTTAAGCATCGCTTCGGGTGAGAAGGTCTCATCGTAGTCAACTCCTTGAACTTGTCGAAAACCTTTTGCAACAAGTCAAGCTTTGTAGACAGTAACATTACCGTCGGCGTCTGTCTTCTTCTTGAAGATCCATTTGTTCTCGATGGCTTGTCGCTCATCGGGCAAGTCAACCAAAGTCCACACTTTGTTCTCATACATGGATCCCATCTTAGACTTCATGGCCTCAAGCCATTTTGTGGAATCTGGGCTCATCATTGCTTCTTCATAGTTCGTAGGTTCGTCATGGTCAAGTAACATGACCTCTAGAACTGGATTACCGTACCACCCTGACGCGGATCTTGCTATGGTTGACCTTGAGGTTCAGTAGTAACTTGATCTGAAGTTTCATGATCATCATCATTAGCTTCCTCACTAATTGGTGTATATGTCACAGGAACCGGTTTCTGTGATGAACTACTTTCCAATAAGGGAGCAGGTATAGTTACCTCATCAAGTTCTACTTTCCTCCCACTCACTTCTTTTGAGAGAAACTCCTTCTCTAGAAAGGATCCATTCTTAGCAACGAATATCTTGCCTTCGGATCTGTGATAGAAGGTGTACCCAATAGTTTCCTTTGGATATCCTATGAAGACACATTTCTCCGATTTGGGTTCGAGCTTATCAAGTTGAAGCTTTTTCACATAAGCATCGCAGCCCCAAACTTTAAGAAACGACAACTTTGGTTTTTTGCCAAACCATAGTTCTTAAGGTGTTGTCTCAATGGATTTTGATGGTGCCCTATTTAACGTGAATGCAGCCGTCTCTAAAGCATAACCCCAAAATGATAGTGGTAAATCAGTAAGAGACATCATAGATCGCACCATATCTAGTAAAGTACGATTATGACGTTCGGACACACCATTATGATGTGGTGTTCCGGGTGGCGTGAGTTGCGAAACTATTCCGCATTGTTTCAAACTTAGGCCAAACTCGTAACTCAAATATTCTCCTCCATGATCAGATCGCAGAAACTTTATTTTCTTGTTACGATGATTTTCCACTTCACTCTGAAATTCTTTGAACTTTTAAAATGTTTCACACTTATGTTTCATTAAGTAGATATACCTATATCTGCTCAAATCATCTGTGAAGGTGAGAAAATAACGATACCCGCCGCGAGCCTCAATATTCATCGGACCACATACATCACTATGTATGATTTCCAACAAATCTGTTGCTCGCTCCATAGTTTCGGAGAACGACGTTTTAGTCATCTTGCCCATAAGGCATGGTTCGCAAGTACCAAGTGATTCATAATCAAGTGATTCCAAAAGTACATCATTATGGAGTTTCTTCATGCGCTTTATACCAATATGACCCAAACGGCAGTGCCACAAATAAGTTGCACTATCATTATCAACTCTGCATCTTTTGGCTTCAACATTATGAATATGTGTATCACTACTATCGAGATTCAACAAGAATAGACCACTGTTTAAGGGTGCATGACCATAAAAGATATTACTCATATAAATAGAACAACCATTATTCTCATATTTAAATGAATAACTGTCTCGCATCAAACAAGATCCAGATATAATGTTCATGCTTAACGCTGGCACCAAATAAAAATTATTTAGGTCTAAAAGTAATCCCGAAGGTAGATGTAGAGGTAGCGTGCCGACGGCGATCACATTGATTTTGGAACCATTTCCCACGCGCATTGTCACCTTGTCCTTAGCTAGTCTTGCTTAATCCGTAGTCCCTGTTTCGAGTTGCAAATATTAGCAACAGAACCAGTATCAAATACCCAGGTGCTACTGCGAGCTCTGGTAAGGTACACATCAATAACATGTATATCACATATACCTTTGTTCACTTTGCCATCCTTCTTATCTGCCAAATACTTGGGGCAGTTCCACTTCCAATAACCAGTCTATTTGCAGTAGAAGCACTCAGTCTCAAGCTTAGGTCTAGACTTGGGTTTCTTCTCCTGAGCAGCAACTTGTTTGCCATTCTTCTTCAAGTTCCCCCTCTTCTTCCCTTTGCCCTTTTTCTTGAAACTGGTCGTCTTATTGACCATCAACACTTGATGCTCCTTCTTGATTTCTACCTCTGCAGCCTTTAGCATCGCGAAGAGCTCGGGAATATTCTTATTCATCCCTGGCATATTATAGTTCATCACGAAGCTTTTGTAGCTTGATGGCAGTGATTAAAGAACTCTGTCAATGACACTATCAACAGGAAGATTAACTCCCAGTTGAGTCAAGTGATTATGACACCCAGACATTTTGAGTATGTGCTCACTGACATAACTATTCTCCTCCATCTTGCAGCTATAGAACTTATTGGAGACTTCATATCTCTCAATCTGGGCATTTGCTTGAAATATTAACTTCAACTCCTCGAACATCTCATATGCTCCATGACATTCAAAACATCGTTGAAGTCACAGTTCTAAGCCGTAAAGCATGGCACACTGAACTATCGAGTAGTCATCAACTTTACTCTGCCAAACGTTCTTAATGTTGTCAGCAGCATCTGCAACAGGCATGGCACCCAGCGGTTCTTCCAGGACGTAATTCTTTTGTGCAGCAATGAGGATAATCCTCAAGTTACGGACCCAGTCCGTGTAATTGCTACCATCATCTTTCAACTTTGCTTTCTCAAGGAACGCATTAAAATTCAACGGAACAACAGCACGGACCATCTATCTACAACAACATAGATAAGCAAAATACTATCAGGTACTAAGTTCATGATAAATTTAAGTTCGTAATCATATTACTTAAGAACTCCCACTTAGATAGACATCCCTCTAATCATCTAAGTGATCACGTGATCCATATCAACTAAACCATAACTGGTCATCACGTGAAATGGAGTAGTTTTCAATGGTGAACATCACTATGTTGATCATATCTACTATATGATTCACGCTCGACCTTTTGGTCTTAGTGTTTCGAAGCCATATATGCATATGCTAGGCTCGTCAAGTTTAACCCGAGTATTCTGCGTGTGCAAAACTGGCTTGCACCCGTTGTAGATGGACGTAGAGCTTATCACACCCGATCATCACGTGGTGTCTCGGCACGACGAACTTTGGCAACGGTGCATACTCAAGGAGAACACTTTTATCTTGAAATTTAGTGAGAGATCGTCTTATAGTGCTACCGTGAAACAAAGTAGAATAAGATGCATAAAGGATAAACATCACATGCAATCAATATAAGTGATGTGATATGGCCATCATCATCTTGTGCTTGTGATCTCCATCTTCGAAGCACCGTCATGATCACCATCATCACCGGCGCGACACATTGATCTCCATCGTAGCATCGTTGTGGTCTCACCAACTATTGCTTCTATGATTATCGCTACCGCTTAGTGATAAAGTAAAGCAATTATAGGGCGATTGCATTGCATACAATAAAGCGACAACCATATGGATCTTGCTAGTTGCCGATAACTCCGTTACAAAACATGATCATTTCATACAATAAATATAGCATCATGTCTTCACCATATCACATCACAACATGCCCTACAAAAACAAGTTAGACGTCCTCTACTTTGTTGTTGCAAGTTTTACGTGGCTGCTACGGGCTGAGCAAGAACCGTTCTTACCTACACATCAAAACCACAACGATAGTTTGTCAAGTTGGTGCTGTTTTAACCTTCTCAAGGACCGGGCGTAGCCACACTCGGTTCAACTAAAGTTGGAGAAACTGACACCCGCCAGCTACCTGTGTGCAAAGCACATCAGTAGAACCAGTTTCGCATAAGCGTACACGTAATGTCGGTCCGGGCCGCTTCATCCAACAATACCGCCGAACCAAAGTATGACATGCTGGTAAGAAGTATGACTTGTATCACCCACAACTCACTTGTGTTCTACTCATGCATATAACATCTACGCATAAAACCAGGATCAGATGCCACTGTTGGGGAACATAGTAATTTCAAAAATATTACTACGCACACGCAGGATCATGGTGATGCATAGTAACAAGAGGGGAGAGTGTCGTCTACGTACCCTCATAGACCGTTAGGCGGAAGCGTTATGACAACGCAGTTGATGTAGTCGTACGTCTTCACGATCGACCGAACCTCAGTACTGAATGTATGACACCTCCGCGTTCAGCACACGTTCAGCTCGGTGACATCCCGCGAACTCACGATCCAGTAGAGCTCGAGGAAGAGTTTCGTCAGCATGACGGCGTGGTGACGATGTTGATGAAGCTACCGCAGCAGGGCTTCGCCTAAACACTGCTACAGTATGACCGAGGTGGATTATGGTGGACGAGGGCACCGCACACGGCTGGGAGAGATCTTTGTGATCAACTTGTGTGTCTAGAGGTGCCCCTACCCCTGTATATAAAGGAGAAAGGGGGAGGCCGGCCGCCCTTGTTGGCGCGCCTAGGAGGAGAAATCCTCCTCCTAGTAGGAGTAGGATTCCTCCCTTTCCTACTCCTACTAGGAGGGGGAAAGGTAGGGAGAGAAAGAGAAGGAAAGGGGGGCGCCGGAGTCTAACCTATATGACTATGGTATTGAATATATCCTTTCGGACTAACCCCTCCGGTTTATATAGAAACCGGGGGGATCTAGGGTTTACATAGAGTCGGTTACATAAGAAGGAATCTTCATAGTCGGTCGCCAAGCTTGCCTTCCATGCCAAGGAGAGTCCAATTTGGACACGGGTACGGTCTTCGGCCTTCAAGTCTTCATAGCCATCAGTCCGGCCCAATGGATAGCAGGACGGACGCCCGAGGACCCCTTAGTCCAGGACTCCCTCAATAGTCGTTCATGTCCACATTCGTGCTGAACAAGATGTGTGAGCTCATCTCTTGTGGAATTAGGACTGATAAGGGCTTCAAGGAGGTGCACTTGAAAACCGTTGCGAAGCAGGTGTTCGAGTTCTGTGGGCAGGAGGTGTCTGCCACCCAGGTGTACAACCACTTGAGGAAGTGGAGAAGTCGATGGATCCAAGTGTCCAAGCTGAGAGACCTTAGCGGTGCCTCATGGGATGAGAACACTTGCTCCATAGTTCTGGAGGCAGAGCACTACGCCGGCCATGTCGCGGTTAGCTCACAGCCCTCTTCCTTTCATACTATCCACCATTGCCTACTCCTAATTGCAACTAAAAACACTTGTGCTTCATTCTTAGGACCACCCAAAGGACGCTGAGTTCCTCAAGACACCCATACAGAACTATAGCCAGATGCAGCACATCTTCTCCTTCAGGCTGTCAACTGGGAAGCATGCCATGGGCTTAGGGGAGCCTCTTGGTTCTCCCATGCTAGACTTCCCTGGGACCCCAGACGTCGAGGTCCTTGATGGCCCTGACAAGCCCTTCGTGAACCCTTCGACAAGCCATTTGACCCCGTCCATGATAGGAAGAGGAAGATAGGATACCTGATGGAGGAGGAGATCAATGTCTTTTGCAGCATGACTGAGGCGGTGAAGGAGGTGGCAACATCCATCAGGGAGTGCAAGCACCTCGACGTCCACCCTGACCTGTATGGCGCTGTCATGATCCAGGGTGGCTTCAGTGACGCGGCTCTCATGGCACCTCTCAGCCACCTACTTGACAACAAGGCCTAGGGTGTTGGGTTTGTTGCCATGGCAGACGCTCACAGGGTGATGTGGCTCAGGATCTAGCCGGGCAAGCACTACTACTAGAGTAGTGCTGCCTGTGAGCCTGCATGATCCCCGCCGGTGATGGCGGTGGCGACGATGACGACGATGACGATGACAACCTACATTTTGTGTAGCTAGGGCTGAAAAACAATTTGATGGTATGTATATTTTGGTGAGGTGGTATATACTAACCCCTCACACTGATGGTGAACTTGCGGTGCTAGGACGACACCCTCTTTTGGATGTGGTGGTAGGTTAACACCAAGGTAGTGCTAGGAAGAACTTGCTATGCCGTATGATCATGCATGCTTTACTTCTTCTCTTCTGCTCCATTGTTGTTTGTGTGCTACTTTGCTTGCTGCTTGTGTGCTCCATTGATTTGCTGCTTCAACTCTTGCTCTTGTGCATTGTTAGAGAAAGTGGTATGTCGTGTTCATCGGTAAGGCTCCAGGGGTTTATAGTTCATGGGAAGAAGCCAGTGCACAAGTGGCATCGTATAGCAACAGCTGCCATAGAGGGTTCAAGACTAGGCAGGCGGCAGATCAAGCTTACTCCGATTGGGTGCGAAAGCATGAAGGTAGCAGTGTTGACAGTGGCAAGTGTTGGGCCTCCAAGTGCAGAGGTTTGTAGGACAGTAGCAAATTTCCCTCAAGTGGATGACCTAAGGTTTCTCAATCCTTGGGAGGCATAGGATGAAGATGGTCTCTCTCAAACAACCCTGCAACCAAATAACAAAGAGTCACTTGTGTCCCCAACACACCCAATACAATGGTAAATTGTATAGGTGCACTAGTTTGGCGAAGAGATGGCGATACAAGTGCAATATGGATGGTAGATATAGGTTTTTGTAATCTGAAAATAAAAAAACAGTAAGGTAACTAATGATAAAAGTGAGCGAAAACGGTATTGCAATTCTAGGAAACAAGGCCTAGGCTTCATACTTTCACTAGTGCAAGTTCTCTCAACAATAATAACATAATTGGATCATATAACTATCCCTCAACCTACAATAAAGAATCACTCCAAAGTCACTAATAGCGGAGAACAAACAAAGAGATTATTGTAGGGTATGAAACCACCTCAAAGTTATTCTTTCTGATCGATCTATTTAAGAGTCTGTAGTAAAATAAAACGAAGCTATTCTTTCCGTTCAATCTATCCTAGAGTTCGTACTACAATAACACCTTAATACACAAATCAACCAAAACCCTAATGTCACCTAGATACTCCAATGTCACCTCAAGTATCCGTGGGTATGATTATATGATATGCATCACACAATCTCAGATTCATCTATTCAACCAACACAAAGAACTTAAAAGAGTGCCCCAAAGTTTCTACCGGAGAGTCAAGACGAAAACGTGTGCCAACCCCTATGCACAAGTTCACAAGGTCACAGAACTCGCAAGTTGATCACCAAAACATACATCAAATGGATCACGTGAATATCCCATTCTCACCACAGATAAGCACATGCAAGACATACATCAAGTGTTCTCAAATCCTTAAAGACTCAATCCGATAAGATAACTTCAAAGGGAAAACTCAATCCATTACAAGAGATTAGAGGGGGAGAAGCATCATAAGATCCAACTATAATAGCAAAGCTCGCGGTACATCAAGATCGTGCCAAATCAAGAACATGAGAGAGAGAGAGAGAGATCAAACACATAGCTACTGGCACATACCCTCAGCCCCGAGGGTGAACTACTCCCTCCTCGCCATGGAGAGCGCCGGGATGATGAAGATAGCCACCGGAGAGGGATTCCCCCCTCCGGCAGGGTGTCGAAACGAGTCTAGATTGGTTTTCGGTGGCTACGGAGTCTTGCGGCGGCGGAATTCCCGATCTAGGTTTCTTTCTGGAAGTTTGGGAATATATAAGAGGCGTTGGCGTCGGGAATAAGTTAGGGGGTCCACAAGGCGGCCATGAGGTAGGGGGTGCGCCAAGGGGTAGGGCACACCCCCCACCCTCGTGGAGGCTTAGGGACTCTTCCGGTCCATCTCTGGTACTTCGTGGGCTTCTTCTGGTCCAAAAACAATCTCCGTAAATTTTCAGGTCAACTGGACTCCGTTTGATATTTCTTTTCTGTGATACTCAAAAATAAGGAGAAAATAGAAACTAGCACTAGGCGCTTGGTTAATAGGTTAGTCCCAAAAATCATATAAAATAGCATAAATGCATATAAAACATCCAAGATTGATAATATAATAGCATGGAACAATAAAAAATTATAGATGCGTTGGAGATGTATCAAGCATCCCCAAGCTTAATTCCTGCTCGTCCTCGAGTAGGTAAATGATAAAACAGAATTTTTTATGTGGAATGCTACCTAACATAATTGTTGGGGATCGTAGCAGAAATTTAAAATTTTCTACGCATCACCAAGATCAATTATGGAGTAATCTAGCAACGAGGGGAAAGAGAGTGCATCTACATACCCTTGTAGATCGCTAAGCAGAAGCGTTCAAGTGAACGGGGTTGATTGAATCGTACTCGTCGTGATCCAAATCACCGATGATCCTAGCGCCGAACGGACGGCACCTCCGCGTTCAACACACGTACGGTTGGGAGACGTATCCTCCTTCTTGATCTAGCAAGGTGGGAGGAGAAGTTGAGGGAAAACTCTGACAGCACGACGGCGTGGTGGTGATGGAGCTTGTGGTTCTCCGGCAGGGCTTCGCCAAGCACTACGGAGGAGGATGAGGTGTTGGAGGAGGAAGAGGGCTGCGCCAGGGGAAGGGTGCAGCTGCCCTCTCTCTCCCTCACTATATATAGGGGGAAGGGAGGAGGGGGAGGCGCCCTAGGGTTCCCTAGGGGAGGGGCGGCTGCCACAGGGGAAACCCTAGATGGGTCTGGGCGCCCCCACCGCCTAGGAAACTTGCCCCCAAGCCGGGAGGGGCGGCTGCCCTAGGGGTGGCTCCCCCACCTCTCCTGGTTACGTGAGATGGGGTGGGAGGGGCGCTCAGCCCCTTAGTGGGCTGACGTGCCCTCTCCCCTTGGCCCATAAGGCCCCCCAACGCTTGTCGGGGCCTCCGAAACCCCTTTCGGACACGCTGGTCATCACCTGGTACCCCCGGAACAATTCAGGACTCCAATACCCTTCGTCCAATATACCGATCTTCACCTCCGGACCATTCCGGAGCTCCTCTTCATGTCCGAGATCTCATCCGGGACTCCAAACAACCTTCGGTAACCACATACTATTTCCCATAACAACTCTAGCGTCACCGAACCTTAAGTGTGTAGACCCTACGGGTTCGGGAACCATGCAGACATGACCGAGACAACTCTCCGGCCAATAACCAACAGCGGGATCTGGATACCCATGTTGGCTCCCACATGTTCCACGATGATCTCATCGGATGAACCACGATTTCAAGGATTCAATCAATCCCGTATACAATTCCCTTTGTCCAGCGGTATTGTACTTGCCCCAGATTCGATCGTCGGTATCCGATACCTTGTTCAATCTCATTACCGGCAAGTCTCTTTACTCGTTCCGTAACACATCATCCTATGATCACTGCTTGGTCACACTGTGCACATTATGATGATGTCCTACCGAGTGGGCCTAGAGATACCTCTCCGTTTACACGGAGTGACAAATCCCAGTCTCGATTTGTGCCAATCCAACAGACACTTTCGGAGATACCTGTAGTGTACCTTTATAGCCACCCAGTTACGTTGCAACGTTTGGCACACCCAAAGCACTCCTACGGTATCCAGGAGTTGCACAATCTCATGGTCTAAGGAAATGATACTTGACATTAGAAAAGCTTTAGCATACGAACTACACGATCTTTGTGCTAGGCTTATGATTGGGTCTTGTCCATCACATCATTCTCCTAATGATGTGATCCCGTTATCAACGACATCCAATGTCCATGGTCAGGAAACCGTAACCATCTATTGATCAACGAGCTAGTCAACTAGAGGCTTACTAGGGACATGGTGTTGTCTATGTATCCACACATGTATCTGAGTTTCCTATCAATACAATTCTAGCATGGATAATAAACGATTATCATGAACAATGAAATATAATATAATAATAACTAATTTATTATTGCCTCTAGGGCATATTTCCAACAGTCTCCCACTTGCACTAGAGTCAATAATCTAGTTCACATCGCCATGTGATTAACACTCACAGGTCACATCGCCATGCGACCAACATCCAAAGAGTTTACTAGACTCAATAATCTAGTTCACATCACTATGTGATTAACACTCAATTAGTTCTGGGTTTGATCATGTTATGCTTGTGAGAGAGGCTGTAGTCAATGGGTCTTGCCATATTCAGATCCCTATGTATTTCGCAAAACTTTATGTCATATCGTAGATGCTGCTACCACGTTCCACTTGGAGCTATTCCAATTTTTTTGCTCCATTATACGTATCCGGTATCTCTACTCAGAGCTATCCGGATAGGTGTTAAGCTTGCATTGACGTAACTCTTTACGTCGAACTCTTTATCACCTCCATAACCGAGAAACATTTCCTTATTCCTCTAAGGATAATTTTGACCGCTATCTGGTGATCTACTCCTAGATCACCTTTGTACCCTCTTGCCAGACATGTGGCAAGGCACACATCAGGTGCGGTACTCAGCATGGCATACCGTATAGAGCCTATGACAAGAGCATAGGGGACGACCTTCGTCCTTCCTCTTTCTTCTGCCGTGGTCAAGCTTTGAGTCTTACTCAACTTCACACCTTACAACTCAGGTAAGAACCCCTACTTTGACTGATCTATTTTGAACTCCTTCAAAAACATGTCAAGGTGTGCGTTCTTTGAAAGTATCATCAGGCGTCTTGATCTATTTCTATAGATCCTGATGCCCAATATGTAAGCAGCTTTATCCAGGTCTTCCTTTGAAAATCACTCTTCAAACAACCGTTTATGCTTTCCAGAAATTCTACATTATTTCGGATCTACAATATGCCATCCACATATACTTATCAGAAATGTTGTAGTGCTCCCACTCACTTTCTTGTAAATACAAGTTTCTAGCAAACATTGTATAAACCTAAAAGCTTTGATCACTCCATCAAAACATATATTCCGATTCCGAGATGCTTGCTCCAGTCCATAGAAGGATTGCTGGAGCCAGCATACCTTTTAGCATCCTTAGGATCGACAAAACCTTTTATTGTATCACATACAACTTTTCTTACGAAAACTTGGTAAGAAAACTTGTTTTGACATCCATCTGTAAGATTTCATAATCGAAAAATACAGCTAATGCCAACATGATTCCGACGGACTTAAGCATCGCTACGGGTGAGAAATTCTCATCGTAGTCAACTCCTTGAACTTGTGAAAAGACTCTTTCCCACAAGTCGAGCTTCATAGACGGTAACCGCCCACGTCCGTCTTCTTCTTAAAGACCCATTTATCTCAATGGCTTGCCGATCATCGGGCAAGTCCACCAAAGTCCATACTTTGTTCTGATATATGGATCCTATCTCGGATTTCATGGCTTCTAACCATTTGTCGGAATACGGGCCCACCATCGCTTCTCCATAGCTCGTAGGTTCATTGTTGTCTAACAACATGATATCTAAGACAGGATTACCGTACCACTTAGGAGTAGTACATATCCTTGTCGACCTACGAGGTTCGATAGCAACTTGATCCGAAGCTTTATGATCACTATCATTAAATTCCTATTCAACAGATGTAGGCTCCACAGAAAACATCTTTCTGTGTTGCATCACTCTTTGGTTGAAATAAAGGTTCAACAACCTCATCAAGTTCTATCTTCCTCCCACTCAATTCTTTCAAGAGAAACACCTTCTCGAGAAAGGACCCGTTCTTAGCGACAAACAATTTGCCCTCGGATCTGAGATAGAAGGTGTACCCAACTGTCACCTTTGGGTATCCTATGAAGATGTGTTTGTCCGCTTTGGGTTCGAGCTTCTCCGACTGAAGCCTTAAGCATCGCAGCCCCAAACATTACGAAATGACAACTTTGGTTTCTTGCCAAACCAATGCTCATACGATGTCGTCTCAACAGACTTATATGGTGTCCTATCTAAAGTGAATGCAGTTGTCTCTAATGCATAACCTCAAAATAATAGCGGTAGATCGGTAAGAGACATCATAGATCGCACCATATTTCATAAGGTTCGATTACGATGTCCGGGCACACCATTAATCTGTGGTGTTCCAGGTGGCTTCAACTGTGAAACAATTCCACAATGTCTTAAGTGATTGCCAAACTCATAACTCAGAAAATACCCTTTTGATCAGATCGTGGGAATTTGATCTTCTTGTTATGATGGTTCTTAACTTCACTCTGAAATCGCTTGAACTTTTCAAACGTTTCAGACTTGTGCTTCATTAAGTAAATATACCTATATCTACTCAAATCGTCAGTGAAGATGAGAAAATAGCAATATCCACCGCACGCTTCAATTCTCATTGGATCACACACATCTGCATGTATGATTTCCAACAAGTCACTTGCCCGTTTCATTGTACCTGAAAACGGGGTCTTAGTCATCCTGCCCATGAGGCATGGCTCGCATGTGTCAAGCGATTCAAAATCAAGTGACTCCAAACATCCATCGATATGGAGTTTCTTCATGCATCTTACGCCAATATGACCTAAGCGGCAGTGCCACGAGAAAGTGGTACTATCATTATTAACTCTACATCTTTTGGCGTGAACATGTGTATCACCACGACCGAGATTCAATGAACCATTCACATAGGGTGCATGACCATGAAAGGTATCATTCATGTAAACAGAATAACCATTATTCTCTAATTTAAATGAATAACCGTATTGCAATGAACATGATCTAATCATATTCATGCTCAACGTAGACACCTGATAACATTTTTATCTAGGTTCAACACTAATCCCGAAGGCAGATGGAGCGTGCGATGGTGATCTCATCAACTTTGGAAACACTTCCAACACACATCGTCACCTTGCCCTTAGCCAGTCTCCGTTTAGTCCGTAGCTTTTGCTTCAAGTCACCAATAATAGCAACTGAACCGGTATCCAATACCCAGGTGCTACCAGGAGTATTAGCGAGGTACACATTAATAACACGTATATGCTTTGTTGAAGTTGCCAGCCTTCTTATCTACCATGCATTTGGGGTAATTCCGCTACCAGTGACCGTTCCCCTTACAATAGAAGCACTCAGTCTCGGGTTTGGGTTCAATCTTGGGTTCCTTCACTGGAGCGGCAACTGGTTTGCCATCCATGAAGTTTCCCTTCTAGCCCTTGCCCTTCTTGAAACCAGTGGTCTTGTTAAACCATCAACACTTGATGCTCCTTCTTGATTTCTACCTTTTGTGGTCTTAAGCACCGCGAACAGCTCCGGGATCAACTCCATCCCTTGCATGTCATAGTTCATCACGAAGATCTAGTAGCTTAGTGATAGTGGCTAGAGAACTCTATCAATCACTATCTTATCTGGAAGTTTAACTCCCACTTGATTTAAGTGATTGTAGCATCCAGACATTCTGAGCACATGCTCACTAGTTGAACTATTCTCCTCCATCTTGTTAGCTAAAGAACTTGTCAAAGGTCTCACACCTCTCAACACGGGCATGAGCCTGAAATACCAATTTCAGCTCTTGGAACATCTCATATGTTCTATGGCATTTAAAACGTCATTGGAATCCCGATTCTAAGCTGTAAAGTATGGTGCACTAAACTATCAAGTAGTCATCAGGACGTGTCTGTCAGGTGTTCACAACATCCACAGACGACGTTGTAGGGGTTTGCACATCGAGCGGTGCATCAAAGACGTAAGCCTTCTGTGTAGCAGTGAGGACACTCCTCGGACTACGGACCTAGTCCGCATCATTGCTTACAATATCTTTCAACTTAATCTTTCTCTAAGAACGTATTGAAACAAGGAGCTACAACGTGAGCTATTTATCTACAACATATTTGCAAAGACAATTTAGACTATGTTCATGATAATTGAGTTCATCTAATCAAATTATTTAATGAACTTCCACTCAGATAGACATCCCTCTAGTCATCTAAGTGAAACATGGATCCGAGTAAACTAGGTCGTGTCCAATCATCACGTGAGACGGACTAGTCAACATCGGTGAGCATCTTCATGTTGATCGTATCTTCTATACGACTCATGCTCGACCTTTCGGTCTTCCGTGTTCCGAGACCATGTCTGTACATGATAGGCTCATCAAGTCAACCTAAGTGTATTGCGTGTGTAAATCTGGCTTACACCCGTTGTATTCGAACGTTAGAATCTATCACACCCGATCATCACGTGGTGCTTCGAAACGACGAGCCTTCGCAATGGTGCACAGTTAGGGGGAACACTTTCTTGAAATTATTACGAGGGATCATCTTATTTAAGCTACCGTCATTCTAAGCAAATAAGATGTAAAACATGATAAACATCACATGCAATCAAATAGTGACATGATATGGCCAATATCATTTTGCTCCTTTTGATCTCCATCTTCGGGGCTCCATGATCATCATTGTCACCGGCATGACACCATGATCTCCATCATCGTGTCTTCTTGAAGTTGTCTCGTCATCTATTACTTCTACTACTATGGCTAATGCTTTAGCAATAAAGTAAAGTAATTACATGACGTTTATGTTGACATGCAGGTCATAAATAAATTAAGGCAACTCCTATGGCTCCTGCCGGTTTTCATACTCATCGACATGCAAGTCATGATTCCTATTACAAGAACATGATCAATCCCATACATCACATATATCATTCATCACATCCTTTTGGCCATATCACATCACAAGGCATATGCTGCTAAAACAAGTTAGACGTCCTCTAATAGTTGTTGCAAGTTCTTACGTGGCTGCTATAGGTTTCTAGCAAGAACGTTTCTTACCTATGCCAAAACCACAACGTGATATGCCAATTTCTATTTACCCTTCATAAGGACCCTTTTCATCAAATCCGATTCGACTAAAGTGGGAGAGACAGACACCCGCTAGCCACCTTATGCAACTGGTGCATGTCAGTCGGTGGAACCAGTCTCACGTAAGAGTACGTGTAAGGTCGGTCCGGGCCGCTTCATCCCACGATGCCGCCGAATCAAGATAAGACTAGTAACGGCAAGTAAATTGACAAAATCGACACCCACAACTGCTTTGTGTTCTACTCGTGCATAGAAACTACGCATAGACCTAGCTCTGATACCACTGTTGGGGATCGTAGCAAAAATTTAAAATTTTCTATGCATCACCAAGATCAATCTATGGAGTAATCTAGCAACAAGGGGAAGGAGAGTGCATCTACATACCCTTGTAGATCGCTAAGTGGAAGCGTTCAAGTGAAGGGGGTTGATGGAGTCGTACTCGTCGTGATCCAAATCACCAATGATCCTAGCGCCAAACGGACGGCACCTCCACGTTCAACACACGTACGGTTGGGAGACGTCTCCTCCTTCTTGATCCAGCAAGGTGGGAGGAGAAGTTGAGGGAAAACTACGACAGCACGACGGCGTGGTGGTGATGGAGCTTGTGGTTCTCCGGCAGGGCTTCGCCAAGCACTACGGAGGAGGATGAAGTGTTGGAGGAGGAAGAGGGCTGCGCCAGGGGAAGGGTGCAGATGCCCTCTCTCTCCCTCACTATATATAGGGGGAAGGGAGGAGGGGGAGGCACCCTAGGGTTCCCTAGGGGAGGGGCGGCGGCCACAGGGGAAACCCTAGATGGGTTTGGGTGCCCCCACCCCCTAGGAAACTTGCCCCCCAAGCCGGGAGGGGCTGCTGCCCTAGGGGTGGCGCCCCCACCTCTCCTGGTTATGTAAGATGGGGTGGGAGGGGCGCTCAGCCCCTTAGTGGGCTGACGTGCCCTCTCCCCTTGGCCCATAAGGCCCCCCAACGCTTGCCAGGGCCTGCGAAACCCCTTTCGAACACGCTGGTCATCACCTGGTACCCCCGGAACAATTCTGGACTCCAATACCCTTCGTCCAATATACCGATCTTCACCTCCGGACCATTCCGGAGCTCCTCATCATGTCCGGGATCTCATCCGGGACTCCGAACAACCTTCGGTAACCACATACTATTTCCCATAACAACTCTAGCATCACCGAACCTTAAGTGTGTAGACCCTACGGGTTCGGGAACCATGCAGACATGACCGAGACAACTCTCCGGCCAATAACCAACAGCGGGATCTGGATACCCATGTTGGCTCCCACATGTTCCACAATGATCTCATCGGATGAACCATGATTTCGAGGATTCAATCAATCCCGTATACAATTCCCTTTGTCCAGCGGTATTGTACTTGCCCGAGATTCGATCGTCGGTATCCCATACCTTGTTCAATCTCGTTACCGGCAAGTCTCTTTACTCGTTCCGTAACACATCATCCCGTGATCAACTCCTTGGTCACATTGTGCACATTATGATGATGTCCTACCAAGTGGGCCCAGAGATACCTCTCCGTTTACACGGAGTGACAAATCCCAGTCTCGATTCGTGCCAACCCAACAGACACTTTCGGAGATACCTGTAGTGTACCTTTATAGCCACCCAGTTACATTGTGACGTTTGGCACACCCAAAGCACTCCTACGGTATCCGGGAGTTGCACAATCTCATGGTCTAAGGAAATGATACTTGACATTAGAAAAGCTTTAGCATATGAGCTACACGATCTTTGTGCTAGGCTTAGGATTGGGTCTTGTCCATCACATCATTCTCCTAATGATGTGATCCCGTTATCAATAACATCCAATGTCCATGGTCAGGAAACTGTAACCATCTATTGATCAATGAGCTAGTCAACTAGAGGCTTACTAGGGATATGGTGTTGTCTATGTATCCACACATGTATCTGAGTTTCCTATCAATACAATTCTAGCATGGATAATAAACGATTATCATGAACAATGAAATATAATATAATAATAACTAATTTATTATTGCCTCTAGGGCATATTTCCAACAATAATTATCAATTTAATTTTCTTTATTGTGGCAAGAATATTCAGATCCATAAGATTCAAGACAAAATTTTAATATTGACATAAAAATAATAATACCTCAAGCATACTAACAAAGTAATTTTGTCTTTCAAAATAACATGGCCAAAGAAAGTTCATCCCTACAAAATCATATAGTTTGGTTATGCTCCATCTTCGTCACACAAAATATTCAAATCATGCACAACCCCGATGACAAGCCAAGCAATTGTTTCATACTTTAGTATTCTTAAACTTTTTCAACTTTCACGCAATACATGAGCACGAGCCATGGACATAGCACTATAGGTGGAATAGAGTGGTGGTTGTGGAAAATACAAAAAGGAGGAAGATGGTCTCACATCAACTAGGCGTATTAATGGGCTATGGAGATTCCCATCAATAGATATCAATGTGAGTGAGTAGGGATTGCCATGCAACGGATGCACTAGAGCTATAAATGTTTGAAAGCTCAACAAAAGAAACTAAGTGGGTGTGCATCCAACTTGCTTGCTCACGAAGACCTAGGGCATTTGAGGAAGCCCATCGTTGGAATATACAAGCCAAGTTCTATAATGAAAATTTCCCACTAGTATATTAAAGTGACAAAGTAAGAGACTCTCTATCATGAAGACCATGGTGCTAGTTTGAAGCACATGTGTGGAAAAGGATAGTAGCATTGTCTCTTCTCTCATTTTCTATGATTTTTTTGTTTGGCTTATTTGGCCTCTCTTTTTATTGTTGGATTATCTGGCCTCTTTTTTTCCTCACACGAGACAATGCTCTAATAATGATGATCATCACACTTCTATTTATTTACAACTCAAGGATTACAACTTGATACTTAGAACAAAATATGACTCTATATGAGTGCCTCTGGCGGTGTACCGGGATGTGCAATGAATCAGGAGTGACATGTATGGAAAAAATTATGAATGGTGGCTTTGCCACAAATACGATGTCAACTACATGATCATGCAAGGCGATATGACAATGATGGAGCGTGTCATCATAAATGGAACGGTGGAAAGTTGCATGGCAATATATCTCAGAATGGCTATGGAAATGCCATAATAGGTAGGTATGGTGGCTGTTTTGAGGAAGGTAAATGGTGGGTTTATGGTACCGGCGAAAGTTGCGCGGTACTAGAGAGGCTAGCAACGGTGGAAGGGTGAGAGTGTGTATAATCCATGGACTCAATATTAGTCATAAAGAACTCACATACTTATTGCAAAAATCTACAAGTCATCAAAACCAAGAACTACGCACATGCTCCTAGGGGGATAGATTGGTAGGAAAAGACCATCGCTCGTCCCCGACCACCACTCATAAGGAAGACAATCAAAGAAATACCGCATGCTTCAAATTTGTTACACAACGGTTACCATACGTGCATGCTACGGGACTTGCAAACCTCGACACAAGTATTTCTCAAATTCACAACTATTCAACTAGCATGACTCTAATATCACCATCTTCATATCCCAAAACAATCATAAGGAATCAAACTTCTCATAGTATTCAATGCACTTTATATGAAAGCTTTTATTATATCCCTCTTGGATGCCCATCATATTAGGACAAAATTCATAACCAAAGAAAATTACCATGCTGTTTAGGACTCTCAATAATATAAGTTAAGCATGAGAGTTCATCTATTTCTTCAAAATAGAACCACCTCCGTGCTCTAAAAGGATATAAGTTAAGCACTAGAGCAAATGGCAAACTACTCCAAAAGATATAAGTGAAGATCAATGAGTAGTTGAATAATTATGTAACTATGTGAAGACTCTCTAACATTCAATAATTTCAGATCTTGGGATATTATTCAAACAGCAATCAAAACAAAATAAAATAAAATGACGCTCCAAGCAAAACACATATCATGTGGTTAAAAAAATATAGCCTCAAGTAAAGTTACCTATGAACGAAGACGAAAGAGGGGATGCCATCCGGGGCATCCCCAAGCTTAGGTTCTTGGTCGTCCTTGAATATTACCTTGGGGTGCCTTGGGCATCCCCAAGCTTAGGCTCTTGCCACTCCTTATTCTATAGTCCATCGAATCTTTACCCAAAACTTGAAAACTTCACAACACAAAACTCAACAGAAAACTCGTAAGCTCCGTTAGTATAAGAAAAAAATCACCACTTTTGGTACTGTTGTGAACTAATTATTTATTTATATTGGTGTAATATCTACTGTATTCCAACTTATCTATGGTTCATACCCTCCGATACTACTCATAGATTCATCAAAATAAGCAAACAATACATAGAAAACAGAATCTGTCAAAAACAGAACAGTCTGTAGCAATCTGTAACTCCCGAATACGGATGTAACTCCAAAAATTCTGACAAATTAGGACGACCAGGATAAAAAGTATATTGATCTACTGCAGTTGGAATTGGTATTTTATCGCTCTCTCATAAGAAATGATAATTATTTTCGTGAGCGCATACTTTCTGTTTTTATCAGCAAGATCAAACAACAATCACCCAAGAAGATCCTAAAGGCTTTACTTGGCACTTTATTGAAACAAAAGCTATAAAACATGATTACTAAAGTATCTTAATCATGAGGACACACAAAAACAGTAGGGTTAAATGTTGGGTTGTCTCCCAACAAGCGCTTTTCTTTATTGCCTTTTTAGCTAGGCATGATAATTTCAATGATGCTCACATAAAAGATAAGAATTGAAACTTAACGGGAGCATCATGAAGAATATGACAAGCACATTTAATTCTAACCCACTTCCTATGCATAGGGATTTTGTGAGCAAATAATTTATGGGAACAAGAATCAACTAGCATAGGAAAGCAAAACAAGCATAACTTCAAAACTTTAAGCACATAAAGAGGAAACTTGATATTATTGCAATTCCTACGAGCATATATTCCTCCCTCATAATAATTTTCAGTAGAATCATGAATGAATTCAACAATATAACCATCACACAAAGAATTCTTTTCATGATCTGCAAGCATAGAATTTTTATTACTCTCCACATAAGCAAATTTCTTCTCATGAATAGTAGTGGGAGCAAACTCAACAAAATAACTATCATATGAGGCATAACCCAATTTAAAGTTAAAATCATGATGGCAAGTTTCATGGATATCATTATTCTTTATAGCATATGTGTCATCACAATAATCATGATAGATAGGAGGGATGCTTTCATCATAATAAATTTGCTCATCAAAACTTGGGGGACAAAAAATATCATCTTCATTAAACATAGCATCCCCAAGCTTGGGACAAACATTAATTGCAGAAAATAAATTCTCAAACATGTCATTCTCATCAAACATAGCATCCCCAAGCTTGGGTCTTTTCATATCATAAGCATAATCACTCTCATCATTAATAGTATGGATAGCACCAATAGTATAGCAATTATCATCATCACAATGAGTAATAGGAGCAACATCATTTGGGAGGGATACCTTTTTACCTTTGCTTCTCCGTCTTTTATTTTTCTTCTTCACATTATGTGTGGGTTTAATCCTCTTTTTGGAGCTCCTTATTAATGAGATTGGTTGAATAGAAGGCTCCTCCTCGTTACCTGATTCATCATAAGAAATAATAGGAGGATATTGGGAAGTCTCTTCCCTTTCATTAGTATTTTCTTCATCTTCTATTTGTTTTCTTGTCTTTATGTAATTGGAAATATAAGTATTTTCAATGCAATTCACCACACAATACATATAAATTTCCTCTAGATCAAAATCAAGAACTTTATCAAGGACAAATTCTGGAAGATCCTTAGTTATACGTTTCATTTCTTCAGAACCCACAAGCAAACTAAGTTCATTATGATGTGCAAGGGAAATAAAGTCATCACAATTTTTGGACATTATTCGATCATGAAACAATTTGCATTGGAGATTTAAATGATCACGTTGATTGCAAAGTTCACAAGGGTGGCAAAGAAATTTTAAATTTTCAGTACAAGCATTTAGCCTCTCTTGCAACCATTTAGTTTCTAAATACTTATGCCTCTTGCAAAATCTATCTTCCCTATTTGGTGTGTGCTTGCAAGCTCTATGCACTCCACAAAAATTGACATGCTTATAAGAGACATTTTCATCATGACTAGTGCAATCATAATTAGTACTATGGATATTCAAAGAGTTCATACCAGCAACATTGCAATCATGCTCATCATTCAAAGATTTAGTGCCAAACATTTTAATGCATTCTTTTTCTAGCACTTGGGCACAATTTTACTTTCCATCATTTTCACGAAAGATTAAAAAGATGAAGCATATGAACCTCAATTCCATTTTTAGTTTTCTTTTATATACCTTCAAGCGCTAACCTGCCCGACAATGGCGCCAGAAAAGAGCTTGATGTCTACTACACAACCTTCTTCTTGTAGACGTTGTTCGGCCTCCAAGTGCAGAGGTTTGTAGGACAGCAACAAATTTCCCTCAAGTGGATGACCTAAGGTTTATCAATCCGTGGGAAGCGTAGGATGAAGATAGTCTCTCTCAAACAACCCTGCAACCAAATAACAAAGTGTCTCTTGTGTCCCCAACACACTCAATACAATGGTAAATTGTATAGGTGCACTAGTTCAGCGAAGAGATGGTGATACAAGTGCAATATGGATGGTAGTATAGGTTTTTGTAATCTGAAAATATAAAAACAGCAATGTAACTAATGATAAAAGTGAGCAAAAATGGTATTGCAATGCTAGGAAACAAGGCCTAGGGTTCATACTTTCACTAGTGCAAGTTCTCTCAACAATAATAACATAATTGGGTCATATAACTATCCCTCAACATGCAACAAAGAGTCACTCCAAAGTCATTAATAGCAGAGAACAAACGAAGAGATTATTGTAGGGTACGAAACCACCTCAAAGTTATTCTTTCTAATCGATCTATTCAAGAGTCCGTAGTAAAATAACACTATGCTATTCTTCCCGTTCAATCTATCCTAGAGTTTGTACTAGAATAACACCTTAAGACACAAATCAACCAAAACCCTAGTGTCACCTAGATACTCCAATGTCACCTCAATCTCAGATTCATCTATTCGACCAACACAAAGAACTTCAAAGAGTGCCCCAAAGTTTCTACCGGAGAGTCAAGACGAAAACATGTGCCAACCCGTAT
The DNA here is from genome assembly GCF_002162155.2 of Triticum dicoccoides. Lineage (NCBI taxonomy): Eukaryota > Viridiplantae > Streptophyta > Magnoliopsida > Poales > Poaceae > Triticum > Triticum dicoccoides. The sequence continues at coordinate 193,106,644 of NC_041390.1, forward strand.
GCATAAGTTCACAAGGTCACGGAACTCACAAGTTGATCACCGAAAACATACATCAAGTGGATCACATGAATATCCCATTGTCACCACAGATAAGCACATGCAAGACATACATCAAGTGTTCTCAAATCCTTAAAGACTCAATCCAATAAGATAACTTCAAAGGGAAAACTCAATCCATTATAAGAGAGTAGAGGTGAGGAAGCATCATAAGATCCAACTATAATAGCAAAGCTCACGGTACATCAAGATCGTGCCAAATCAAGAACATGAGAGAGAGAGAGAGATCAAACACATAGCTACCGGTACATACCCTCAGCCCCGAGGGTGAACTACTCCCTCCTCGTCATGGAGAGCGCCGGGATGATGAAGATGGCCACCAAAGAGGGATTCCCCCTCTCCAGCAGGGTGTCGGAACAGGTCTAGATTGGTTTTCGGTGGCTACGGAGCCTTGCGGCGGTGGAACTCCCAATCTAGGTTTCTTTCTGGAAGTTTGGGGATATATAAGAGGTGTTGGCGTCAGGAACAAGTCAGGGGGTCAACGAGGCGGCCACGAGGTAGGGGGGCGCGCCCAGGGGGTAGGGCGCACCCCCCACCCTCGTGGTGGCCTCAAGACTCTTCTGGTCCATCTCTGTTACTCCGTGGGCTTCTTCTGGTCCAAAAACAATCTCCGTAAATTTTCAGGTCAATTGGACTCCGTTTGATATTCCTTTTTTGCGATACTCAAAAACAAGGGAAAACAGAAACTGGCACTGGGCTCTAGGTTAATAGGTTAGTCCCAAAAATCATATAAAATAGCATATAAATGCATATAAAACATCCAAGATTGATAATATAATAGCATGGAACAATACAAAATTATAGATATGTTGGAGACATATCAGCAAGGTTGGAGGTGTCAAGGTGGAACGTTAGTTTGGGTTGAAGCTGAAGAACTTCATCATCTTCGCCCAGTTCATCGCCATTGCTGTGTTGTGGTGTTGGTGTGTTAGGTGTGATCATTGTGGGTAAACTCACCAACTAGGTTACAAGGTAAGCACAACATGTACGTCGTATGCAACCAAACGCCGTGTTTATGTGCCGCTTGGGCCAATGCAGGCAACCAAACAAAGTGCACTTGCGTATTACCTAATGTAGGGACACTAGATGCAGGCAACCAAACAACTTGCAGATGGCGTATTAGGGCATGTTTTTGCTCAACCAGGCTAGGTTGAGAAGTATATGCGATGCAGGAACTATTCACAATGGCAACCAAACACGCCCCATCTGTTTTACCCACGCACAAAAAAACAGATGTTTCTTTGCACGAATCCTATAGCACTTTGATGTGTGGTTGGGGTGTTAGATGTGAAATAGCAAATCTGTTTCTTTTCCTTTCCATACTTGATTGTTTCACTTAGATGTGCAATAACAATGGCACATATAGATGTACCCTAAATAAACCCAATATTTTGTGAGTTCATTTGTGCTTCTGCTAGTTTTTGGGAGTCCTGGGGGGACTCTCTTTCTCGGTAGAGAACTGCTATACGGATGGCATTATGCCCGATTTCCAGACGATGTTGTGGATCCAACCATGCATGGTTAGAAGCAAGTCTCGCACAACCAATGGATTAAGCATCGTCTAAGAATCGACCATGAAGTGTCGGGCACGGAGTAGTTAAGTTCGCGGTATGTACCCTTTCTACTCTTGCTTGACTTTGAGTGAGTGTTTTTTCGAAACAAAGGCAAAAGTTTTGCCACATCTCATTAAATAAGAAAGAGAAGAGCAGTGTTTTTAATGATTAGAGGACCAAGTAGGTCCAAACAGGGAATCACTTTTCTGGTAAAATGTTGCCCAAAATTCTCGCCCCTACCACTACCCAAGTTTTGGATTCTTCCTAACCTTCGCCACTACGCTAGTGAGTGTTGTTTTCGCTATGCTTTCAGATGTTAATTTTATTTTAAAATGCTTTGTAAGAGGATTTTTTTTCATGGCTTCTATCAGTTTGGTAGTTTGGGTTTTATTTCTAAAGCAGGGCGAAAGGTTTAGAGAGGATGTACCATGTACCGAGCTTGGAGCACAATAGAAAAAGGTTGTGGGAAATTCCAAAAAAAGGTTGGGGACATGTATATAATGTGTGTGAATTAAGTCACAACACTTAAAATCCAACAAATCAGGAAACAAAAGAAAATGCAAAACTAGCTAGGAACTAAAAGTGAATCAAATTGGTTTTAAATTTGGCCCAATTTTCATCTTGTGTGTGTGTGCGGGCACCCACATTTCTTTTTTTCTTTTTCTCAAACTATGTACTGAGCTTAAAATTGTTTTTTGTGACATGGTAGATATGTTTACAATCAATACATTTATTCTTTTTAATGTCTCCGTAACTGATAACTCAAATATACATGCATACGAAGAGAGTACCTAAACAATTGGAGTATTAGATATGCTCTCTCTCTCTGTGCGCGAGATACAAGTAAATGTATGGTGGGCCTGTTGTTGTCAATTTCTTCTTATTGGAATGCCTAAGGGTGCACACTGGTGGTTGAAAGATGAACCTCCCATTCAGTTATATGGGCAAAAAATCAATGACAACGAGGGTAAAACTCTGAAGTGGACGGTATTAACGTGTGAGGTTCGCTCATTGAGGTTCGCTTATGATGCGTCGCCAACGTCTTCAGGAGGAAGAAGAAATCAAATTCCCTAAGGACTCAGTTGTAATGCATGTTTTCCGTAAGGATGAACTTGCAAGTGATATTTTTTTATTATATCGTATATATGGCCTTTACTCAATAAAAATGTCAATATATCTTTGATGGCATCTTACCATCTAAGGAGCATCAAAGTTCTTATTTGTGAATCCAATGGTTTCGTTTCTCGTATCCGTGGGACATGAGTGTATTTGAAATTTTTGAGTGTAGAGGAAGCTAAATTCAAGACTCATAGTGTATCCATTTAGGGCTAGGTATGCACTCTCCTATGATTCCGTAAAACAAATGGTATGCACACCACTATCTCAACTCGCATGGCAGAGATAGATATTCTATTTATAATTTGAAGTTGGTGGCATATGATATTTTGTAGTGCTTACACTAGATTTGTATGGTTCAATTAATTTAAGCAGTATGCAAGTGGTGCGGCTCATGCTATTGCTCATTTCTGTAATAGGAACTAGGTGTGTTGTGGTGGTGACGCAGAAAGAACCCAGTTTCATTATTTCTTACACGACTGAGAAAATAACCATTTTAAAATTGCTGCAAAAAGCCACCCAACCTATCATGGAGATTTGTGTAATTACAAAAATGTGTGTGTGTGTGTGCAAGATACAAGTAAATGTATGGTGGGCTTGTTATTGTCAATTTCTTCTTATTGGAACGCCTAAGGGTGCACACTAGTGGTTGAAAGATGAACCTCTCATTCAGTTATATTGGCACAAGATCAATGTCAAAGAGGAGGAAAACTCTGAAATGGACGGTAGACCCGAGCCTTTGCATTGAATGATGGATGTGCCCATCATGTATTGCAAAGTTTAGGTCCAACATAGAGTTATACAAGCTGGATACAAATAAATGTATGGTGGGCTTGTAGTTGTCAACTTCTTATTCAAATGGCCAAGGATGCAAACTAGTGGTTAAAAGATGAAGCTCCCATTCAGTTAAATGGGAAAAATATCAATGTAAAAAAATCAAAATGGAGGGTAGATCCAAGCCTCTGCATTGACAGATCCATGGGGCCATCATTTATTGCAAAGTTTTAGGTCCAACACAGAGTTATACAAGCTCAATAAAAGGCTAAGACAACCAAAGGACAACAAAAGTTGCCTCTTGAACTAGCAATACAGTGTGCCACTCCAGTAACGTGTTCCTGGCTCTAGTGGTCCGAAGTACTAGATGTGTCATTGAGGTTCGCTCATGATGCGTTGCCAACGTCTTCACGAGGCAGATGAAATCAAATTCCCTAATGACTAAGTTGTAATGTTTGTTTTCCATAAGGATGAACTTGCAAGTGATAGTTTCGTTTAATACATCGTATATCAGGCCTCTTTGCAATAAAAATGTCAATATATCTTGCATGGCATCTTACCATCCAAGGAGCATCAGAGTTCTTTTTTGGGAATCTAATGGTTTCGCTTGTGGTATCGATGGGAAATGGGTGTCTTTGCAATTTTTTGAGTGTAGAGGAAGTTAAATTTGAGACTCGTAGGGTAACCATTTAGGGCTAGGTATGCAATCTCCTACGGTTCTGTAAGACAAACGGTATGCACACCACTATCTCAACT
>NC_041390.1:193111383-193149282 GCF_002162155.2 Triticum dicoccoides
AGTGCTTACACTGGATTTGTATAGCTCAATTAATTTAAGCAGTAGGCAAGTGGTGCGGCTCATGCTATTACTCATTTCTATAATAGGAACTAGGTGTGTTGTGGTGGTGGTGCAGAAAGAACCCAGTTTCATTATTCTTACACGACTCGGAAAATAACCATTTTAGAATAGCCGCAAAGATTCACCCAACCTATCATGGAGATTTGTGTAAATACAGAAGTCGACTGAAAAATAATCAATATAAAGATGTTACTATTAAAATAAAAGGTGCACTCTATGGACTAAAAACATCCCGCAAGAAGATTACAAATCTAATGTGGCGACCCGACCCGAATGGATCAAGTCTACTGTGCTCGGGTGTCATCCCTGGATCAGTAATGCTGACACCACACAGTACATCGAAGGATTTATAGTAGAGTGGCAATCACACACTTATTACATCGTTGTCTCAAAGAGAACTTAATACAATAAATATGGCTTAAGGCCATCTAGTGTCGATAGCAGCGGAAGACTTGGAAGATAAATGGGTCCATCAACTCCAACGGCATCACTGAGTATAGAACCACGACCTAAAAGCACCTTACTCGCGTCTGAAAAGTCTGCAACTGAGAAGTTGCAGCCCGAAAACGGGTCAGCACATGGAATATGCTGGCAAAGTAACACATAGAGAGTAATGGAATGAAACAGCTATACTATATGCATATATGGCTGGTGGAAAGCTCTATGGTTACAGTTTTTGCGTAAAGCCAATTTTTCCCTACTGCAAAGGAATAAATTTATTTAACTATCATGGTGGTTGTGAAACATCGAGAATGGTTGACAGCATTCCGATCCCAATTAAGTGAACAATTAAAACCCAACAACATTAATTAGAAGTAACATGATGAGATTCACATGACATTCAAGTACTAGATACTCAAGATGTCCATGACCGGGGACACGGCTAATCATGATTAGTTTGTATACTCTGCAGAGGTTTGCGCACTTTTCCCCACAAGACTCGATCGCCTCCATTTGGTTTCTCGCACTACAGGGTGTTTGAGAAGATGGATGACCGAGACATAGTCTTTCAGAAGCGCTAGCACCTTACGATCGGGTAGACCGCTACACCTACATCCCCTACATCTGCTAGTCCACCACTGTAAGAGTTCGCACAACTTAGTCAACTATGCCAGAGCCCATAATGGCTTGTGGTTGCACACGGAAGTTTCTAGCATGAAAGATCTTATGATCCCTTTGAGCCTGTGTCTCAGTCATCCGTTTCTCAAACACCATGTAGTGCGAGAAACCAAACGGAGGCGATCGAGTCTTGTGGAGAAAAGTGCGCAAACCTCTGCAGAGTGTATAAACTAATCATGATTAGCCGTGTCCCCGGTCATGGACATCTTGAGTATCTAGTTATTGGATTATCATGTTGATCTCATCATGTTACTTTAAATGAATATTGTTGGGTTTAATGATGTTACTTAATTGGGATTGAGAATGCTGTCAACCATTCTCAATGTTCAACAACCACCATGATAGTTAATTAAAATGTATTCCTTTGCAGTAGGGAAAAATTGGCTTTACGCAAAAACCTTATAACCATAGAACTTTTCCACCAGCCAAATATGCATGTAGTGATAGGCTTTATTCATCATTCTCTATGGTGTGAATTTGCCAGTACATTCAATGTACTGACCCGTTTCGGGCTGCAACGTCTCATGTTGCAGGATTATCTTACGACGAGTAAGTGATACGTTAGGGTTACAGATTCTACACTCAACTTTGTCGTTGGTGTTGATGGGAATCCACAACCTTGTTGCTTCCGCTATATGGATTGAGGTAATAGTATTTACGTTACTTTATACATGTGATTTACCTCTGTTATAAATCCTTCGAGTACTGTGTGTGTCAGCATACCGATCTAGGGATGACACTTAAGCACAGAGACTTGACCCATTCGGGTCGGGTCTCTACATCTAATTACTTTATCGACTTGGATTGATGCTTGGGGCATCCCCAAATCGCTGATAGATAAGACTGTTTGTGCAAAAAATAATTTAGTAGGCACTAGGCAATAACCAACAAATCTCAGTCTCCACCGTTGATAGCAAATGAGACAATTGACCTCAAGGCAAAGCTAATCATCACCAATGGCGGAGCTAAAAACATATAGGAGGCAAACGTGTCATATAGAGGAGGGTTTAAATCATCTAAATTAGGCCTCATTTGGTTGCAAGGGCCCTAAGTACAAAAACCATGGGATACATTAGCCCTCAAAAATGTATATGGCCATTTGGAGGGACACAACTTTAGAGACACTACACCTGCCATTAAGTGTATGACATGTAGTTCATCTTTCAGTGTCTTTCTCGAGCAGGTTTCCCATTAGGGCTAGCAGCTCCTTCAACCTACATTCCGCGGGAGGATTTCTCTTCCATTATCTAACCCATCAAAATTTCCTTGATGAGGTCTTCCATATGTGGCAATGAACCAAAGGATGCGAGGGAAGTTTCGCCGGAGCAACTACAATGTGTAGACCACGACGAGCTCAAGCATGGCTGGTGAGCTGCACCATCTTGTTGGAGATGGTGAAGCGGACTACTCGCAGGCTAACACGCCAATTATTGAGCACGAGTTGTCCCAGTTTGTGGCGTCCTATTTCTTGATGAAGTATTTTATATAGTATGGGTAGGGATTTTTACACTCCACCAAATGATGATAGGCAATGGGTCTTTGACCAGACTTTCTCCCTCTAGGTTATTGATTCTCTATTATATATCTCTAATCTCTAATACTTAAAAAGAATGCAAGATTTTATGTTTCACTTTTGTTCTCACCACCCGTTCGTCCAACCTTGCCCATATGATAATCAATCACCTTAATTCACTTACCTTCTGAACCAATTCCATTTTAATTACTTACCAAACTTCTCATCGAAATATAAGGTAAACCACGGTGAGGATTTGATACACTTATTTACACAATCACATTAATATATGCAGGTAAATAACAAGCTAACATGATAGAATATTTATATCTCATTGCAACGCATGTGCATTATACTGGTATACTTATTAAAAATACTGTTTCTTTTTATGTTAAGCAGAGTGTTGCGTCCAACCTTATATACGTTTTCCACTCCCTCACTCTGTTTTGATTTATCCCCTCCTATCTCTTATTTTATTCACCAATTTCCCATGAAAACCATCATAATTGTCTCCCATTTTATTGAGTTACCAAATAAAATTATGTTTTGTTTGGTAGCTAGTAAGTTCTTACCAAATAAGTGATTCTTATTTAGGTAGGTAAAACACATATAATTTTATAAACATTTTCTTATACAATCACATTAATATGGGCCGGTAAATCATATGCTAACGTACTAGAATAGTTATATCCTGTTGCACCGCAGGAACAATTATCTAGTGACCAAAACAAATATCTTAACTATGTTTTCTTTGTCCTGGGTGTTATTTCCCTCGCGACCAAATGAGGCTTTAGGGTTCGAAAAAAGCTACAAGGTCACCTTGTAAAGGTGGTGTCGGGTCCCACAAGCCCATGATCCAATGGCCTCGCACTTATGCACGTGTGTGTTAAAGTATCCACATCTCTAAGCGTTAAGCAGATGCTAAAGGCGAGAAAAATCAACTTGCACGATGTTAAGAGATTCCAAAATACTTCCTCTCTTCCTTAATGTAAGGTATAAAGTCAAAAAGAGCATCACCCTTAGGCTAACACCCAATGCCAACCTAGCTACATTATTAATGAAATTTCGCTAACTAAATAATGAAATTTTGCCAACTAAATAATATAATGTAATCTCCTTAGACATATATATTTTTGTTAGAATTCCTTAGACCATGCTGAAGGACTGAACCCACAATAATTTCATATCAAGAGGATAGAAAAAACATTTGAGCATTTCAGTCCATGCAAAATAAATTTTGTCACCGTATAAGGAAATGGCCCATGATGGCAAATCTGAAACAAAACAATCACTGAGCATGAATCAGACAGGTCCTATTTGGCGCGGCGGTTGCTTTGCTGTTCATTTCGCGGAGCACATCCCTTCGAGCAACTAGACCGGCCCATAAATGTGAATGACTATTAGTTTTTTTGTACCTTTCTGATCGGTATTGCGAAGACCATAGATGTTTCCTAGCCGATTTTAGGAAGTTTCTAGAAGCTTTCGACCTTTTTCCTTTTTTCCTTTTCCTTTTCTTTTTTCCTTTTCTTTTTCCTTTTGTTTTCTTTTGTGCTTTCGTTTTTCCCGTTCTTTTTTTATTTATTCGGTTTTCTTTGTTCGTTTTCCATTTCTGTATTCTTTTTTTCTCTTTTATATGTTCTTTTCTTTACTCTTGTTCCTCCAAATGGGTGAACTTTTAAAATTTTCATTTTTCAAAATCCTATGCAACTTATTTCAATTCTTGAATTTTGTACAATGCGTGAACTTTTTTCAAAATGGTGAATTCTTTAAAATTCGCGAACATTTTTTAATCCACATTTTTTTTCAAATTCATGAACTTTTTTTGAATTCACAAAAGATTTCAAATGCGTGAACTTTTCAAATCCGCATTTTTTCAAACAAGTCAACTTTATTCAAATCCATGAACTTTTCTTCCAATTCTCGAACTTTTTCAAATGCGTGAACTTTTTTCGTATTCATGAACTTTTTTCAATTTCATGAATATTTTCTAAATACGCAAACTTTTTCTTGTTCGTGAACCGTTTTAGAATTTTTGGAGTTATTTTTGACTGTTTGCTAACTTTATATAATTCTTGAACTATTTTTTGAATTCATGAACTTTTATGGATCTCGCAAGCTTTTTTAATTCATGAACATTTTCCAAATTTGCGAACATTTTTCATGTTCATGAACGTTTTTGAGTTCATGAGCATTATTTGAATTTTGGCTATTTTCAAAATTTAAAACTTTTTAAATCATTATAACTTTTTTTAAAAGTTAACTAGTTGACCGGTCTGGTCAGCTGGTCGAACCACCTGAAGGGGGTCTAGCATACAAGTCGATGAATGTCGATTGATCGAGCGAAACTAGTGGTCACGCTTTAGATGGGATGGCCCAAATGATGGGTTGGCCCAACTGCCGATCATGTGAGTTCTACCTGGTGATCTCACATGGAATATGCCTTTTAGCGGGGGAGCAAACAAGGTCAACGCAAGCCATATTGAGTTGCTTGGGACATAATGAGTAAGCCTAAATATATGGGAGGATTTGGATTCCAAGATTTTGAGATATTTAATTTAGCCCTCCTGGCAAGACAGACATGGAGAATACTAGAGAATCCAGATTCATTGAGTGCCAAACTACTTAAAGGAGTGTACTTCCCCAACAATGATTTTCTTACTGTTGAACTTGGGAGTCGCCTGTCGTAGATTTGGCGCTCGATTTTGGAGGGGTGTGACAATCTGAAGTAGGCCTTATTAGGCACATTGGCATCGGCACTACTACTCACATTTGGAACATGAACTGGATCCCGAGAAGAGAAAATATGAGGCCTATTGTTTCTCTAGTAGATCAACCGCCATAGTTGGTATCTGAACTACTGGACCATGGTAACGCCAAATGGAATGTAGAATTAATTTCTCATGTTCTATTATCTGTTGATGCAGCAGCTATTCTTCAAATACCCGTGTGCACCCGAGTTGTCGATGATTTCTGGTCTTGGAATTTTGAAAAGAACGAGTGCTTTATGTTAGATCGGCCTATAGAATGATTGTGGATATTAAGAGAAGGCGTGAAGACTGGTTAGAAGAGAGGGCGGGTGCCTCAAATAATGCTGAAAATGAGAAGTCATGGGCAACTTTGTGGAATGTTTCAGTACCGGCAAAGATCAAGATGTTCCTTTGGAGATTGGCAATGAATTCAGTTCCTACCGAAGATGTTCGCAAGCATGGGAAAATGTCCCACCATGATGAATGCTTTGCTTGCGGAGCACATGATTCCTGGAGGCACTGTCTTCTTGAGTGCATGATGGCAAGACGTGTGTGGATTTTGGTAGATCACGATCTACTAGAACAGATGATTAACACGACTGTTTCATCAGTGAGAGCATGGCTTTTCTCCACGATGGAGGTAGTAAATCATGAGGAACTGACCACGATGTGTGTCACTTTATGGGCGATCTGGTATGCACGGAGGAAGCTTATTCATGAGGGGATAAATCAGAGCCCATATGAAACACACAGGTTTGTCTCAAGTTTCATTTCGGAAATGGACCAGATCAATGCTCAATCTGAATCGCATGAAATAACGGCTACCGCAACAACCCCAGTGAGGCGTTGGATTCCACCAGGTGTCGGTGTGGTGAAAATTAACGTTGACACTGCTATCTCGGTGAACCGCAATGCGGGTGTTGCTGCTGCTATCTGCAGCGATAGAGATGGCAAATACCTGGGTTCTTTGGTTTTGGTTATACATGGATTGTTAGATCCGTTTGCATTGGAAGCATGACATGTAGGAAAGCCCTCTCCCTGGCACAAGACTTAGCTATGCAACATATTCACATATCTTCGGATTGCAAACAGGTCATATCATATCCATGAAAGAGTTGGGGGAAACTATGGAGGAATAGTTAAAGAGATTGCAGGAACTGCAACCGTTCTTACTTCTTGTAATTTTGCTTTTGAACCTCGAGCCTCGAATGTTGAAGCTCATGGCACAGCTAGATTTAGTGTGTCTCTTCCTCTAGGGATGCATGTGTGGCTAGGCTCACCTCATGACCCTGCAGTTATTCCTGTAAACGTTATTATTGATCAATAGAGACTAGCTATGTTTTGCTCAAAAAAAGGAGCTCTCCGTGATATTTTTAGCACAATCCACTAGGTTTATTGATTAATGATTATCAAAATATAAAGAGTATCATGGGATAGACCAAGCCATGTGTGTCTACCCTGATATAACGAAGAAGCAAGCCTAGCTAGACAGCGGAGCCTCTTTTTTCATGGATGAAAATACACAAAAGTGAAAGAAGATCGAGATGCTACAATATCATTGATCACAGCTTCATATTCACCACCCTGCTTTGCGACAACATCATCGTCCGCATTAGACAGCCCAGTGCAATGTGTAACCTTTGGAGGTTCAAATCCATGGCTAACGCAATACCTTCACACAAAAAAAGGAACTCTCCATGAATCTTCCCTCACAAAAAATGGAAGAATTTGAATGCGGCACCACACACGGGTGAACTAATTATGTTATTACTTTTTTTGTGTTCCTTATTTTTTGTGAAGAATTTGAACGCAGCACCACACACTTCTTTTGTGTTCCTTATTTGCTTTGGAGTTTTTTTTAGGGATATTTGGTTTGGAGTTCAATGGAGAGGAAGGAGCATTTGATGTGTCACCACACAACAGTAAACTGATTACGTTATTTATATTTTTCTGGAGGTCTTCTTGGCAAACGGGGTTGAGCATTTTCCTTTTTTGGAATATAACACGGTTGGGGATATTTATCGAGCACTTTCAGATTTAAGAAAAAAGAACTTTGCTATTTTGAACCCCTTTCCTACAGTAGTACTCCGGTAGTAGCCTAGCCTAGAGGTACACGCCGGTACGGATACACTTCGACTTGCTCTAGAGCATCATGCGTGGAGCTAGGTGGAGCCAGCAGGCCACTGAATCTCTACGGCGAGACCGAGCGCCTCGCCGAGGGGTCCCCCGATGCCCACCCAGGTTGCTGCTGCCCCATGATGAATGGCGTCGTCGTCCATGGCCGTTGCTGACGCCGCCGCCGATGCTGTGGCCGTGGGCGTGGCGGTCACCTGCCTATTGCAGTAGAGCTCGGCAATGTTGTCGTAGTTGAGGCTGAGCCGGTTCTCTCGCTGCTCCGGGAGGCAAACTCCACCGGTGAAGTCCAAGAGGCCTCGCGAGTAGTCGTCGTCATCCTCCCGCAGCATCGTATTCCCGGAAGACTTGTTACCATGACTGGTATGAATGGCCGCAGGGGCGGTCATGGCGGACTTGTCCCGGTCACGATGATGAGCAACCACCGCAGCAGCTGCATGCTGGTGCTGTTGCTTTCTCGCAGAGGGAGGGGGTCGTGCCCGGCCGACGCGGTTCAGGTGGCGTTGGCAGTACTTCTGGTCGGGCTCGGCGTCCCTGGCGCAGCGCCACTTCTTGCCGTCTGTACGGCCGCACCTCCTCCGCGCGACGGCCTGCTGCATGCACTGCAGCAGCATGGACATCTGCGCTGCCTGCTGGGCCTGGTAATGGTGGACAAGCAGGGGGGTGTTGTAGCAGCAGTAGTACGACGGTGCAGCTTGGGAAGGCGCCGCCGCCGTGGCGGCGGCGGCTGCCGGGTTGATATTTGAGAAGAGGAGGTATGAGGGGATGGGCAACGATGCGGCCATGTGGTTGTAGATCAGCGACTGGCGTTGCAGCTCCACCCATTGAGTCGCCGTGAATAAGCCCCCGGCGGCACCTAGCAAGCGCCGATGGATCCAAGTCAGCAACATCCAACATGCATGCAGCGAAACTATGAAAGTAACATAGTGCATGCGCACTGCACGAACAAGCACGTACGTACCCATGGTGGAGGCAACAGGAACATGAGTAGCAGCGGGTGGCATCAAAGTTGCCACGCCCGGGCGCTGTCCGGCGTCGCCATTGCCGGCAACCATGCCGTCGTCCAGCTCCAGTTTTTTCATACAGTCTCACGTGCTGTCACCTTGGATCCTCAGTCACTCAGGTGCTGTGAGCCTGTTTCCCTGTCCCCCGGCCACCTCGGTGTCTTTATAAACAAGCCAAGCAGTAGGAGTACCACTGTACACAGAGACCGACCGTACAAACTACGTAGACTACCAAAAGATAAAGATCCGGCCGGCCGACGCAGGTGGCCATGTCATGGCCTTGATGCATGACCATGATGATGAGGATTGAGGTGAAGTGATCGGTCATACAGCTTTCATGACCGCCCTGCCTGTATCAACGCAACATGGATAAACAAACAAAGTGAAGGTGCATGCATGCGTAGAGAAAGAGACGAACAAGAAAAAGGATAAAAGACGAGTGCAATCCTCTCCATGCATATGATGATGTGCATGCACACAGTGATGAGATCGCCTGGCGCGGGCACGGCATGACCCGTCGTCTTCCTTGGGCCGTGACCACCATGCTGTCCGGGGGCCCTCTGCTCGGTTTCAACGCTCCACCATTCCGGTCTCCGCCCGCATGCGCGCAGGGAGAGGGGTAACGTATACGATGGGAGCTGCCGCGTGACAGAAAAAGCCGGAGGAAAACCAAGATCGACCGGCTCGTGTGTAGATGGGTACGTCGTTTTCCATACATGCCGAGGCATGGACTGGGGTGATGACTTGATATAACATGTGCCTGCGTGCTTCTCGGCTCTTTGGATCCGCCTGTTAGGACTTCTCTGTCACAGATCGGGGTATTAATCGTTGCGGTGGTGCTTACAGAATCTTGGGGGGAACGGCGACCCGCAAACCGCTCGCATTTGTCCGGATCATGAAAGTCATTCAACGCGGTCTTATATTAGTCCGGGCCGCGAACGTATTTTCTCCCTCAAACCAGAGATAGACATGGGAGGCTTTGCGGAAGTCCGGACATGCGTAACGTCGCTCTCTGCCCTCCTATCCCACCAAAAAGGAAGGCAGAGCCCGCGCTTTTAGGAGCATCCCTTATTGTTTCCGCGCCAAAATCCCTCACTCTCTTGTTCCATCCCCCGCTGCTCTCCACCCAATTCCCGCTCTTTTCTGCCACCATCTCCTTCCTTCCGCCGTCGGCGCATGGAACCATCGGAGAACGTGTCGAAGATGGAGCCGGCGGATGTGCCGGAGGATCTAAGCATCACGCTCGCCCGGAAGATCAGCTCGGCGACGGGGCAAACTCGTCGCGTCAAAGTGAAGGCCGCAAAGGAGGAGAAGCTGAAGAAGCGGTTGGCCGTCGGTGGCCTGGTGGTGGCATTGGGCGTGGAGGTCGTTGCGGCCGTGATAGACGCTGCCAGATGGGCGTGCCCACAGTACAGGCGACACCGTGGCCGGAGTCTTACAAGCCTCCGTACTACTACGCCGCCAAGTAGCTCGGAACCCCCACCGGTATGGTGCCTTACGTCGTTGACGTTAACACGGCGCCGCTCTTCTCCGAGTATTCTTCGCCGCAGCTCGTCCGGACGCGGACGGCGGGCAAGGAGCAAATGGGTGCCCGCGCGCCGTTTGCTGCAATGCCTAGAGCGGGGGAGCCGACGTACGACGCGAACAAGGAGATACTCGACATCATCCACAACGGAGGCGAGCAAGCGGGAGGGGCTTATGAGGACGGGCAGGTGGAAGACTCGGATCCCACCTAGTCCGACAACTGCCAGTAGCAGTATACACCCAGACCAACGACGGCACATGACGACAACAACATTGGGCCGCCGGAGAACAACAGCCGGAGGGGGAGGAGGAGGAGGAGGATGGCGAGGACGATGATCCAGATGATACAGCCGACGATCCGAAGAAGAAAGGTATAGGAGAAAGCTTCAACATGCGGGAGGATGAGCTGTTGTATGATATGCATGGTTGGCCACTAGCATTGATCCGATCCATGGCACGGAGCTAAAGGGCACAACCTTTTGGAGGAATATTCACATATGGTTCCATGAACACAAGCATTTCGCACCCTATTCCGACACAGTCATCCGCAATCGTGAATAGAAGTCCCTCAACCATCGATGGTACACCATCCAAGAGCTCGTGTCCAAGTATTGCAGGCACTTGAAGCATCTCATCACACGGTGGCCTAGCGGTGCACAAAATACCGAGCAAGTAAGTTGATCACTAGCCGGATATGCTTAGTTTTGTTGATCACTAGCTGGACATGTATTGTTTTGTTGCTCACTAGACAGATAGATATGCATTGTCGACAATGTTTCACTTTGCAGCTTACTCGTGCTTGTGTGGTGTACAAGAAGTTGAAGAAGAAGTCCTTCACCGTCATGCATTGTTGACTGAAGTTGCTACGGTGTTCTGGCAAATCGCCATATTCAGAGCCAGAGTCAATGCCCTATTTGCACTATTGATTGTGAAAGTATAAACCATATGTTCTTCACATGCCCAAGGGTAAAAGAGATCTGGACGCACTTGGGAATGACGGAAATCATTGATGAAGCTTGCTTTGCGGAGGTTGATGGGATCAGACCCCTAGAGAGGCTGCTATTGGATACTAATAACGTACCAACGCTAGTAGGTGTTCGACGGTGCAATCTAGTTGCTGTTGTGTCCTGGTACACATGGTGGGAACGAAGAAAGTTTACTCGTGGAGAGTCTTTGCAAGCATCTGTTCGGTCTACTCAAGCAATTTTGGTGTTGGCATTGAATTACTCCAGAGTGAAAAAATTGAGAACGACGCAAATCATGAGACATGGTTGGAACAGACCACAAGAGGGTTTTGTAAAGTTGAATGTGGATGCGGCATTTGACATGGACACAGGTTCGGGGAGGACGGGTGCTATTATACGTGACTGTACATGATCTCCAATTGCAGGTGGTAGTTGGGGCATCCCTACAATCAATACACCGTCAATTGCTGAAGCGTGTGCGCTACGTGATGGTCTGATCATTGCAGGAAACGTTGGTTGTAACAGAATCCTAGTCGAGAGTGATTGGACGGAAGTGGTGGAAGTCATGCAGAATGGCAGGAACTCACTAGGCGTGGCGGCGACTATCTATGAGGAATGCACTTTCCTTTGCTGCAATTTTACACATGTAATTTTTTACATTGTCCTAGGGAGGCTATGTAACGCCCCGAGACCGACGCTCCAGAAGACTTCCAGCTATTCCGAGTTTCGCCGTGTGATTTGTTTTATTTGTTGCATTCATCCTTGCATCATGTGCATTGCTTCATGTCATCATGCCATCATATCATTAATTTTTTTTAAAACCTCAACTAAATAAATTGTATGGATTTTTCGATCCATTTAAATCGAGGGACTCACATGGTGACTTCTCTTTATAACATATCCTCCAATATTAGGGAGCTATATTAAATATTCCATTGTTTCGGAAATCACCATAACACACTTACAAATAATTTCGTTCCTTTTCTGCTTCAAGTTTGGTCTCCAACCTTGCCAATATTTATTTCATCATTTTCCGGAACTCCACCAAAAATCCGAACATTTTTGGACCTTCCTTTCATCAAGTCCTAGTTCAAACCCATTTGAATTTCAAATGAGTTTGAATTTAAATCTTTCGATCATGCCCACTTCTATTTTTCCTGGATCGAGCTCATTTTTGTGAGTCCGGGAAAATTGTCTCCATGCGCAAATCCTTTCCCTAAACCTCTCTTTCTTTTCTTTCTTTTCTCTGTTCTATTTTATTTTTCATTAGAGTGAGGGAGAGACCCAGCCAGGCCTGTGGCCATTCCCCTCCCCACCAGGCCGGCCCAGTCTCCCTAGGCCCATCTGCAGCCTAAGCAGGCCCAGCCACGCCGCTACCTAACCCTAGCCCGACCCCCTCTTCTCGATCGCTCCCTCTCGTTCCCTCGCGCCGCCGCTCAGGAGAGACTCCATCCTCTCGACCCCCTTTCCCTCGTTCCCCATCGAGCTCCCTGCGCCCGATCCCCTCGCCCCCTCTCCTCGATCTTCCCCTTCCCCTCCGGTGCGCCTCCACCTCGCCCTTCTTTCTCCCTCGCGCGCGACCCCGTCGCCTCCTCCCTCCACCAGCGCCAGCCGTCCCCGTCGCCCGAGCGCTCAAGGGCAGCAGCTCCTCGAGCTCGTCGCCACTGCCTCCCCTTGCTCCCGCGCTCCGCCCTCGCCGGAGGAGAGAGCCAGGCCGGAGCCCCGACCTCCTCGTCGCCCGTCGCGCCATCTCCTGCGCCCAGTCCGCCGCCGCTGCCTTCTTCCAGCGCCACCGCCCGCTTCTCTGCCGCCGCGTCATCGTCTTCAGGCACTCGAGCACGAGCTCGCCCGCACCTCGCCTGCGACTTCTCCATGCCGGACCATCTCTGCCTCCGCCTCTCCTCGCCGTCCCCGTCCTCAAGTCCGGCGTGGTCGTCGCCCCTGCATCCTCTACCTCGAGCAGGAGGATGACTGCATGGCCACGCTCGTTGACCTCCATGGCCGCGGCTACCATCAGCCAACCACGCGGCTCGCCCCCTGCCTCGGCCCTCTTCGACCCTGCTCATGCCCCGAGCCTCTCATTGCCAAGGAGCACGAGCTCCTTTGCCTCGCTGCCACGCCAACCGGAGTAGCAGCCCAGCCGGTCATCCCCTTTGGACACGCCAAGTTTGAGTATATGGACCGCCAAGTTCCTCTACCGACGCCGTGTAGGACTACATCCGAGGTGGATTTCGTCAAGTACCCCTTCGGATGCGCCGAGTTCGACTACACGAAACCGCCAAGTACCACTACGATTGCGGACGCCAAGACCGGACCAACAAGTACCCCGATGACCGTCGAGACCGCCAAGTTCCACTATCGCCGACATGTACGACTACACCACGGTCACACGTGAACGACTACATGGATACGACAAGTTCCTCTCCGAAAAACGTGTACCATCTACCGTCGCTCGAAGACCCGTGTACGACTACTTCCACGATGTCCGTGAACCACTACCGTTGACCCTCGAAGACCCCGTGGGCCCCGAACATCCACGGGACATGAACAACTACTTCCACTACGATATGTACCACTACCGTCGTCATGTACAACTACTTCCCACGACGACCCGAGAACGTCTACTTCCCTCTACGAAACTCGACCCGCTCCGAAAACGCACGCTTCGAAGGTATAACCCCGAGACGCCGTCCGTGGACCGAATGCATGTGTTGTATGAGATGCACCCTATGTTTGCACCGTGCCCGTTTGCTTCATGCACGTTCCTCGTTCGTCATGCCGATGAACCGTGGGAACCCGGAAGCCGGAATCACCCCACCATCTTGCGTGACTTGCTCACGTCACACTTCCTTTTGCACCGGTACCTCCATGAGTTACCGGGACCGGAATGTTGCCGTGGCACCATTTTCGTTATTGTTGCCGTGGCACCCTTTCTTTCCGCCACGGTGACAAATGCTTCATAACATGCTCATGTCAACATTTTCATAAAATTGCATAAAACTTGTATATGTCATCCGCATCATGATAACAACATTTAAAATGTTTAAACTTGTTGTTGCATTAAATTGCTAAATGCATATGGGGATTTACCGGATTTGTTGTTTTTATATCCGGCCCCATTTAAATTGTTTAGATGGTATAGTTTATATTATGCTTCACCTCTTGCCATGTTTAACAACAGTTAATATTGTTGGGTAGCTTAAACGAGAGATAACTAAATAATTGATGTGGTGTTCCGTCAACATGCACCTCGTTGCATATTGAGCTCCACTTAACTTGTAGTATTGTTTGTTGCACTTTGCCATGCCATGCCTCATTAAACCGGACATGCATCATACTTGTTTGTGCATCATGACTTGTTTATGCTTGTGTGTTTACTATGTTGTTTGTTTCTTTCCGGGTTGCTTCTCTCTTTAGCTTCGGTTTCGTTCCGGAGTTGTGAGGATTTGTTCGTCTACGACCGTTTGTCTTCTTCTTGGATCCGTTCTTCTTCCTTGCGGGATCTCAGGCAAGATGATCATACCCTCAAAATCACCACTATCTTTGCTATGCTAGTTTGCTCGCTCTTTTGCTATGCCAATGCTACGATGCCTACCATTTGCTTGTCAGCCTCCCAAATTGCCATGTCAAACCTCTAACCCACCATGTCCTAGCAAACCGTTGATTGGCTATGTTACCGCTTTGCTCAGCCCCTCTTATAGCATTGTTAGTTGCAGGTGAAGATTGAAGTTTGTTCCTGGTTGGAACATGGAGATGTTGTTCCTTGTTGGAACATGTTTACTTGTTGGGATATCACAATATATCTTATTTAATTAATGCATCTATATACTTGGTAAAGGGTGGAAGGCTCGGCCTTATGCCTGGTGTTTTGTTCCACTCTTGCCGCCCTAGTTTCCGTCATATCGGTGTTATGTTCCCGGATTTTGCGTTCCTTACACGGTTGGGCTATAATGGGAACCCCTTGACAGTTCGCCTTAAGTAAAGCTCTTCCAGCAATGCCCAACATTGGTTTTACCATTTGCACTAACAACCTACCACCTTCCCTTGGGTTCTGCAGACTCAAGGGTCATCTTTATTCTAACCCCCCCAGGCCAGTGCTCCTCTGAGTGTTGGTCCGAACTAGAGCCCTGTGCAGCGCCCCCTCGGGGAAACTCGAGGTTTGGTTTTAGTTGTACGGATTGCTCATCTGAGTGTGCCCTGAGAAAGAGATATGTGCAGCTCCTATCGGGATTTGTCGGCACATTCGGGCGGTGTTGCTGGTTTAGTTTTACCCTGTCGAAATGTCTTGTTGTACCGGGATACCGAGTCTGATCGGAACGTCTCGGGTGGAGGTCTATTCCTTCGTTGACCGTGAGAGCTTGTCATGGGCTAAGTTGGGACACCCCTGCAGGGTATTATCTTTCGAAAGCCGTGCCCGCGGTTATGGGCAGATGGGAATTTGTTAACGTCCGGTTGTAGAAGACCCGAAGTTGACCTTATTTAAAATACATCAACCGCGTGTGTAACCGTGATGGTCTCTTTCCGGCGGAGTCCGGGAAGTGAACACGGTGTTGGATATATGCTTGACGTAGGTTGCTATAGGATCACTTCTTGATCATACTTTTATCGACCGTGCTTTGCCTTCTCTTCTCGCTCTCATTTGCGTATGTTAGCCACCATATATGCTAGTCGCTTGCTGCAGCTCCACCTCGTTACTCCATCCTTCCTATAAGCTTAAATAGTCTTGATCTCGCGGGTGCAAGATTGCTGAGTCCCCGTGGCTCACAGATACTTCCAAAACCAGTTTGCAGGTGCCTATGTTACCGAGCAGGTGACGCAACCAAGCTCAAGGAGGAGCTCGATGAAGATCTTGCCCTTTGTGTTGTTTCGTTCTAGTTGATCAGTAGTGGAGCCCAGTTGGGGTCGATCGGGGACCTTTGTCGCATTTGGGGTTCTTCTTTTATTTTGGTTCCATAGTCGGACCTTGATTGTATCTGGATGATCTAATGCTTTATTCATGTAATTGTGTGAAGTGGCGATTGTAAGCCAACTATGTATCTCTTTCCCTTTTGTATTACATGGGTTGTATGAAGATTACCTCACTTGCGACATTGCTTTCAATGCGGTTATGCCTCTAAGTCGTGCTTCGACACGTGGGAGATATAGCCGCATCGAGGGCGTTACAAGTTGGTAATCAGAGCCTTCCCCGACCTTAGGAGCCCCACTGCTTGATCATTTTTAGCGGCCGAGTTGTGTCTAGAAAAATGTTTTGAGTCATTTAGGAATTATATATCAGAGAGTTAGGAATTCTTTTTACTCCCCAGTCTCTTCATCGCTCTGGTAAGGAATCCTGACGTAGAGTTTTGACTCTTCTCTTCTCAAATTTCACTAAAAAAAAATTTAGGATCACGCGAGTATCTTGGAATCGTTCCGATGGTTTTATGATGAGAACATTGTCTTGGTGCCTCCTGTCAGGGGTTTAGTGGAAGTGTCCCGGGGAGTTGAGCTCTGAGGTGTTGTCGTCATAATTTTATCGTTGCAGTTCTGGAATACCTGAGTTTAGTACGCCGACATCGAAAATCTCTTTTATGCAGTTGTTGGTGAGATAACCCCGATAACCCGGTACTGAGGTGAATACAGGAGTATTGCCATGACTCGTATAACGGATGCTTTTCGAAAGTTGAGGTAGACGATTTCCGAAGGTTTCTTGGTTATGTGTTGAAGGATGGATACAGCTGGATGTAGGACTTGTTAGTTTTGGGTGAGATATTATGCTTCCCCTGTATCCCCAACACCTGATTGCATAACCTGAAAATTTCGGGAGTTTCATAGGTGGGAATTCAAGTAGCTCTTAGGATATCTTTCCGACAGATGTATGATATGAAATTGGGGTTCGACGTCTAGTGGTCCGCCTATTCACGGTTGGTTTTACAGTGGTCTCGTTGTGTCTTAAAGAGTCCTTGGCTATGCCGACTCGGGGACGCTTCGTATGTCATGTGCACTGCCTTGTACATGATGGTGCTGTACGATCGAGCCCGTGTAGGCCCCACCACGAAAACTTTGGACGAAATCTCTATCATATGTTTGTTCCGGCTTATTCTGCAAGCCAGTCCTTTGTTTTTGTTTTGAGTTGTGGTATTCAAGTTGCTTCAATGTCAAGTGTTGATTCCATACCTTTCCTAAATGGTGTTCTCATATTCCTATGTAAATACTAATCCTTCTTGATCATTGAGTCTGTCTTGTCAATCCTTTTTTTTAACCGGTGTGTCTCTCCTCAAGTGGATCCGTTCACGTCAACATTTGCAAGATCATTTATCACTTCTTCTCAACGGTGTTTGTTTCATCCGTCTCCAAGTTGCCTTTGTTTTTCCCACCCTCCCTCCCTTTTGTTTTTCTTCAAGGACTAAGATTTCTTCTTCAAGTATCCATTTTATTGATGGGAAGTTTCTCCATTCTTTTCTGTCAATGTTCTTATCCGGTGATTCTCATGAAGATTCTAATGGAGCTTCAAGTTCGTCATTCCTCGTTCTTTTCTTCTCCGGTGGATTTAATTCAAGCTTTGGTATTAAGCATACTCCTTTTCTTTTTTTTCCAATGCTTTTCTTATGCCGGTGCACCTCTTAATCATCCATCTCTCGCTATTAAATTGTTCCGGAGTGCTCAAGATATCTTGAAGATTCGTGTTTCCACTCTGCATTCGTTCAAACTCTTTCGAGATTGGTATCTCATTCAAGTCATTTAATTCAACCGGTGCAACATCTCTTTTAAATCTTTTCAACGGTGTTCTTTTGAGTGGGCCCTAACCCACAGGTCTTTTCCGAGGATCTTACCTGACTCTTCTATTTTCCCAGAGCTATCCTAAATTCTTCTCCAAGTTTGACGTAAGAATGAGTTATCATTAGTCAAATGCTTTTCTCCAAGATCTTTCAAATTCTTTTCATAGTTGGCTCTGAAGGAAATATGCCCTAGAGGCAATAATAAAGTTATTATTTATTTCCTTATAATCATGATAAATGTTTATTATTCATGCTAGAATTGTATTTACCGGAAACATAATACATGTGTGAATACATAGACAAACAGAGTGTCACTAGTATGCCTCTACTTGACTAGCTCGTTAATCAAAGATGGTTATGTTTCCTAACCATGAACAATGAGTTGTTGTTTGATTAACGAGGTCACATCATTAGTAGAATGATCTGATTGACATGACCCATTCCATTAGCTTAGCACCCGATCGTTTAGTGTGTTGCTATTGCTTTCTTCATGACTTATACATGTTCCTATGACTATGAGATTATGCAACTCCCGTTTACCGGAGGAACACTTTGGGTACTACCAAACGTCACAACGTAACTGGGTGATTATAAAGGAGTACTACAGGTGTCTCCAATGGTCGATGTTGGGTTGGCGTATTTCGAGATTAGGATTTGTCACTCCGATTGTTGGAGAGGTATCTCTGGGCCCTCTCGGTAATACACATCACATAAGCCTTGCAAGCATTACAACTAATATGTTAGTTGTGAGATGATGTATTACGGAACGAGTAAAGAGACTTGCCGATAACGAGATTGAACTAGGTATTGGATACCGACGATCGAATCTCGGGCAAGTAACATACCGATGACAAAGGGAACAACGTATGTTGTTATGCGGTCTGACCGATAAAGATCTTCGTAGAATATGTAGGAGCCAATATGGGCATCCAGGTACCGCTATTGGTTATTGACCGGAGATGTGTCTCGGTCATGTCTACATTGTTCTCGAACCCGTAGGGTCCGCACGCTTAAGGTTACGATGACAGTTATATTATGAGTTTATACATTTTGATGTACCGAAGGTTGTTCGGAGTCCCGGATGTGATCATGGACATGAAGAGGAGTCTCAAAATGGTCGAGACGTAAAGATTGATATATTGGAAGCCTATGTTTGGACATCGGAAGTGTTCCGGGTGAAATCGGTATTTTACCGGGTTACCGGGAGGGTTACCGGAACCCCCCGGGAGCCATATGGGCCTTCATGGGCCTTAGTGGAAAGGAGAAAGGGGCAGCCCAAGGTGGCTGCGCCTCTTCCCCCTCCCCTAGTCCTATTAGGACTAGGAGAAGGTGGCCGGCCCCCCTCTCTCCCTTCCCCTCCGAGGAATCCTAGTTGGACTAGGATTGGGGGGAGGAATCCTACTCCCAGAGGGAGTAGGACTCTCCTGCGCCTCCCTCTATGGCCGGCCAGCCTTCCCCCCTCTACTCCTTTATATACGGAGGCAGGGGCACCTCTAAACACACAAGTTGACACAAGTTGATCCACGTGATCGATTCCTTAGCCGTGTGCGGTGCCCCCTGCCACCATATTCCTCGATAATACTGTAGCGGAGTTTAGGCGAAGCCCTGCTGCTGTAGTTCATCAAGATCGTCATCACGCCGTCGTGCTGACGGAACTCATCCCCGACACTTTGCTGGATCGGAGTCCGGGGATCGTCATCGAGCTGAACGTGTGCTCGAACTCGGAGGTGCCGTAGTTTCGGTGCTTGATCGGTTGGATCGAGAAGACGTATGACTACTTCCTCTACGTCGTGTCATCGCTTCCGCAGTCGGTCTGTGTAGGGTACGTAGACAATACTCTTCCCCTCGTTGCTATGCATCACATGATCCTGCGTGTGCGTAGGAAATTTTTTTAAATTACTACGAAACCCAACAGTGGCATCCGAGCCTAGGTTAATGATGTTGATGTTATATGCACGAGTAGAACACAAGTGAGTTGTGGACGATACAAGTCATACTGCCTACCAGCATGTCATATTTTGGTTCAGCGGTATTGTTGGACGAGACGACCCGGACCAACCTTACGCGTACGCTTACGCGAGACCGGTTCCCTCGACGTGCTTTGCACAGAGATGGCTTGCGGGCGACTGCCTCTCCAACTTTAGTTGAACCAAGTATGGCTACGCCCGGTCCTTGCGAAGGTTAAAACGGAGTCTATTTGACAAACTATCGTTGTGGTTTTGATGCGTAGGTGAGATTGGTTCTTACTTAAGCCCGTAGCAGCCACGTAAAACATGCAACAACAAAGTAGAGGACGTCTAACTTGTTTTTGCAGGGCATGTTGTGATGTGATATGGTCAAGGCATGATGCTGAATTTTATTGTATGAGATGATCATGTTTTGTAACCAAGTTATCGGCAACTGGCAGGAGCCATATGGTTGTCGCTTTATTGTATGCAATGCAATCGTGATGTAATGCTTTACTTTATTACTAAACGGTAGTGATAGTCGTGGAAGCATAAGATTGGCGAGACGACAACGATGCTACGATGGAGATCAAGGTGTCGCGCCGGTGACGATGGTGATCATGACGGTACTTCGGAGATGGAGATCACAAGCACAAGATAACGATGGCCATATCATATCACTTATATTGATTGCATGTGATGTTTATCTTTTTATGCATCTTATCTTGCTTTGATTGACGGTAGCATTATAAGATGATCTCTCACTAAATTATCAAGAAGTGTTCTCCCTGAGTATGCACCGTTGCAAAAGTTCTTCGTGCTGAGACACCACGTGATGATCGGGTGTGATAGGCTCTACGTTCAAATACAACGGGTGCAAAACAGTTGCGCACGCAGAATACTCAGGTTAAACTTGACGAGCCTAGCATATGCAGATATGGCCTCGGAACACGGAGACCGAAAGGTCGAGCGTGAATCATATAGTAGATATGATCAACATAATGATGTTCACCGATGAAACTACTCCATCTCACGTGATGATCGGACATGGTTTAGTTGATTTGGATCACGTGATCACTTAGAGGATTAGAGGGATGTCTATCTAAGTGGGAGTTCTTTAATAATATGATTAATTGAACTTAAAATTTATCATGAAATTAGTCCCTGATAGTATCTTGCTTGTTTATGTTGATTGTAGATAGATGGCTCGTGCTGTTGTTCCGTTAAATTTTAATGCGTTCCTTGAGAAAGCAAAGTTGAAAGATGATGGTAGCAATTACACGGACTGGGTCCGTAACTTGAGGATTATCCTCATTGCTGCACAGAAGAATTACGTCCTGGAAGCACCGCTGGGTGCCAGGCCTGCTGCTGGAGCAACGCCAGATGTTATGAACGTCTGGCAGAGCAAAGCTGATGACTACTCGATAGTTCAGTGTGCCATGCTTTACGGCTTAGAATCGGGACTTCAACGACGTTTTGAACGTCAGGGAGCATATGAGATGTTCCAGGAGTTGAAGTTAATATTTCAAGCAAATGCCCGGATTGAGAGATATGAAGTCTCCAATAAGTTCTATAGCTGCAAGATGGAAGAGAACAGTTCTGTCAGTGAGCATATACTCAAAATGTCTGGGTATAATAATCACTTGATTCAATTGGGAGTTAATCTTCCAGATGATTGCGTCATTGACAGAATTCTCCAATCACTGCCACCAAGCTACAAGAGCTTCGTGATGAACTATAATATGCAAGGGATGAACAAGACTATTCCCGAGCTCTTCGCAATGCTAAAAGCTGCGGAGGTAGAAATCAAGAAGGAGCATCAAGTGGTGATGGTTAACAAGACCACTAGTTTCAAGAAAAAGGGCAAAGGGAAGAAAAAGGGGAACTTCAAAAAGAACGGCAAGCAAGTTGCTGCTCA
The DNA here is from genome assembly GCF_002162155.2 of Triticum dicoccoides. Taxonomy (NCBI): domain Eukaryota; kingdom Viridiplantae; phylum Streptophyta; class Magnoliopsida; order Poales; family Poaceae; genus Triticum; species Triticum dicoccoides. Next base: position 193,133,068 of record NC_041390.1, read on the forward strand.
AGAGAAGAAACCCAAGTCTAGACCTAAGCCTGAAACTGAGTGCTTCTACTGCAAGCAGACTGGTCACTGGAAGCGGAACTGCCCCAAGTATTTGGCGGATAAGAAGGATGGCAAGGTGAACAAAGGTATATGTGATATACATGTTATTGATGTGTACCTTACCAATGCTCGCAGTAGCACCTGGGTATTTGATACTGGTTCTGTTGCTAATATTTGCAACTCGAAACAGGGACTACAGAATAAGCGGGCACTGGCAAAGGACGAGGTGACGATGCGCGTGGGAAACGGTTCCAAAGTCGATGTGATCGCGGTCGGCACGCTACCTCTACATCTACCTTCGGGATTAATATTAGACGGCGGGCGTGCATTTTGATGACAGTTATATTATGAGTTTATGCATTTTGATGTACCGAAGGTTGTTCGGAGTCCCGGATGTGATCACGGACATGACGAGGAGTCTCTATATGGTCGAGACATAAAGATTGATATATTGGAAGCCTATGTTTGGACATCGGAAGTGTTCCGGGTGAAATCGGGATTTTACCGGGTTACCGGGAGGTTACCGGAACCCCCCGGGAACCACATGGGCCTTCATGGGCCTTAGTGGAAAGGAGAAAGGGGCAGCCCAAGGGGGCTGCGCGCCTCCCCCCTTCTCCTAGTCCTATTAGGACTAGGAGAGGTGGCCGGCCACCCCTCTCCCTCTTTCCCCCTTGGGAATCCTAGTTGGAATAGGATTGGAGGGGAGTCCTACTCCCGGTAGGAGTAGGACTCCTCCTGCGCCTCCTCCTCCTGGCCGGCGCACCCTCCCCCCTTGGCTCCTTTATATACTGAGGCAGGGGCACCTCTAAACACACAAGTTGACACAAGTTGATCCACGTGATCGATTCCTTAGCCGTGTGCGGTGCCCCCTGCCACCATATTCCTCGATAATACTGTAGCGGAGTTTAGGCGAAGCCCTGCTACTGTAATTCATCAAGATCGTCACCACGCCGTCGTGCTGACGAAACTCTTCCCCGACACTTTGCTGGATCGGAGTCCGGGGATCGTCATCGAGCTGAACGTGTGCTCGAACTCGGAGGTGCCGTAGTTTCGGTGCTTGATCGGTTGGATCGTGAAGACGTACGACTACTTCCTCTACGTCGTGTCATCGCTTCCGCAGTCGGTCTGCGTTGGGTACGTAGACAACACTCTCCTCTCGTTGCTATGCATCACATGATCCTGTGTGCGCGTAGGAAATTTTTGAAATTACTACGAAACCCAACAGTGGTATCAGAGCCAGGTTATTGATGTTGATGTTATATGCACGAGTAGAACACAAGTGAGTTGTGGACGATACAAGTCATACTGCCTACCAGCATGTCATATTTTGGTTCGGCGGTATTGTTGGACGAGACGACCCAGACCAACCTTACGCGTACGCTTACGCGAGACCGGTTCCCTCGACGTGCTTTGCACAGAGATGGCTTGCGGGCGACTGTCTCTCCAACTTTAGTTGAACCAAGTATGGCTACGCCCAGTCCTTGCGAAGGTTAAAACGGAGTCTATTTGACAAACTATCGTTGTGGTTTTGATGCGTAGGTGAGATTGGTTCTTACTTAAGCCCGTAGCAGCCACGTAAAACATGCAACAACAAAGTAGAGGACGTCTAACTTGTTTTTGCAGGGCATGTTGTGATGTGATATGGTCAAGGCATGATGCTGAATTTTATTGTATGAGATGATCATGTTTTGTAACCAAGTTATCGGCAACTGGCAGGAGCCATATGGTTGTTGCTTTATTGTATGCAATGCAATCGCGATGTAATGCTTTACTTTATTACTAAACGGTAGTGATAGTCGTGGAAGCATAAGATTGGCGAGACGACAACGATGCTACGATGGAGATCAAGGTGTCGCGCCGGTGACGATGGTGATCATGACGGTGCTTCGGAGATGGAGATCACAAGCACAAGATAATGATGGCCATATCATATCACTTATATTGATTGCATGTGATGTTTATCTTTTTATGCATCTTATCTTGCTTTGATTGACGGTAGCATTATAAGATGATCTCTCACTAAATTATCAAGAAGTGTTCTCCCTGAGTATGCACCGTTGCAAAAGTTCTTCGTGCTGAGACACCACGTGATGATCGGGTGTGATAGGCTCTACGTTCAAATACAACGGGTGCAAAACAGTTGCGCACGCAGAATACTCAGGCTAAACTTGACGAGCCTAGCATATGCAGATATGGCCTCGGAACATGGAGACCGAAAGGTCGAGCGTGAATCATATAGTAGATATGATCAACATAATGATGTTCACCGATGAAACTACTCCATCTCACGTGATGATCGGACATGGTTTAGTTGATTTGGATCACGTGATCACTTAGAGGATTAGAGGGATGTCTATCTAAGTGGGAGTTCTTTAATAATATGATTAATTGAACTTAAAATTTATCATGAACTTAGTCCCTGATAGTATCTTGCTTGTTTATGTTGATTGTAGATAGATGGCTCGTGCTATTGTTCCGTTAAATTTTAATGCGTTCCTTGAGAAAGCAAAGTTGAAAGATGATGGTAGCAATTACACGGACTGGGTCCGTAACTTGAGGATTATCCTCATTGCTGCACAGAAGAATTACGTCCTGGAAGCACCGCTGGGTGCCAGGCCTGCTGCTGGAGCAACGCCAGATGTTATGAACGTCTGGCAGAGCAAAGCTGATGACTACTCGATAGTTCAGTGTGCCATGCTTTACGGCTTAGAATCGGGACTTCAACGACGTTTTGAACGTCATGGAGCATATGAGATGTTCCAGGAGTTGAAGTTAATATTTCAAGCAAATGCCCGGATTGAGAGATATGAAGTCTCCAATAAGTTCTATAGCTGCAAGATGGAAGAGAACAGTTCTGTCAGTGAGCATATACTCAAAATGTCTGGGTATAATAATCACTTGATTCAATTGGGAGTTAATCTTCCAGATGATTGCGTCATTGACAGAATTCTCCAATCACTGCCACCAAGCTACAAGAGCTTCGTGATGAACTATAATATGCAAGGGATGAACAAGACTATTCCCAAGCTCTTCGCAATGCTAAAAGCTGCGGAGGTAGAAATCAAGAAGGAGCATCAAGTGTTGATGGTTAACAAGACCACTAGTTTCAAGAAAAAGGGCAAAGGGAAGAAAAAGGGGAACTTCAAAAAGAACGGCAAGCAAGTTGCTGCTCAAGAGAAGAAACCCAAGTCTAGACCTAAGCCTGAAACTGAGTGCTTCTACTGCAAGCAGACTGGTCACTGGAAGCGGAACTGCCCCAAGTATTTGGCGGATAAGAAGGATGGCAAGGTGAACAAAGGTATATGTGATATACATGTTATTGATGTGTACCTTACCAATGCTCGCAGTAGCACCTGGGTATTTGATACTGGTTCTGTTGCTAATATTTGCAACTCGAAACAGGGACTACAGAATAAGCGGGCACTGGCAAATGACGAGGTGACGATGCGCGTGGGAAACGGTTCCAAAGTCGATGTGATCGCGGTCGGCACGCTACCTCTACATCTACCTTCGGGATTAATATTAGACCTAAATAATTGTTATTTGGTGCCAGCGTTGAGCATGAACATTATATCTGGATCTTGTTTAATGCGAGACGGTTATTCATTTAAATCAGAGAATAATGGTTGTTCTATTTATATGAGTAATATCTTTTATGGTCATGCACCCTTGAAGAGTGGTCTATTCTTACTAAATCTCGATAGTAGTAATACACATATTCATAATGTTGAAACCAAAAGATACAGAGTTGATAATGAAAGTGCAACTTATTTGTGGCACTGTCGTTTAGGTCATATCGGTGTAAAACGCATGAAGAAACTCCATACTAATGGACTTTTGGAACCACTTGATTATGAATCACTTGGTACTTGCAAACCGTGCCTCATGGGCAAGATGACTAAAACACCGTTCTCCGGTACTATGGAGAGAGCAACAGATTTGTTGGAAATCATACATACCGATGTATGTGGTCCGATGAATATTGAGGCTCGTGGCGGATATCGTTATTTTCTCACCTTCAGAGATGATTTAAGCAGATATGGATATATCTACTTAATGAAGCATAAGTCTGAAACATTTGAAAAGTTCAAAGAATTTCAGAGTGAAGTTGAAAATCATCGTAACAAGAAAATAAAGTTTCTACGATCTGATCGTGGAGGAGAATATTTGAGTTACGAGTTTGGTGTACATTTGAAAAACTGTGGAATAGTTTCGCAACTCACGCCCCCCGGAACACCACAGCGTAATGGTGTGTCCGAACGTCGTAATCGTACTTTACTAGATATGGTGCGATCTATGATGTCTCTTACAGATTTACCGCTATCATTTTGGGGATATGCTTTAGAGACGGCCGCATTCACGTTAAATAGGGCACCATCAAAATCCGTTGAGACGACGCCTTATGAACTATGGTTTGACAAGAAACCAAAGTTGTCGTTTCTTAAAGTTTGGGGCTGCGATGCTTATGTGAAAAAGCTTCAACCTGATAAGCTCGAACCCAAATCGGAGAAATGTGTATTCATAGGATACCCAAAGGAAACTGTTGGGTACACCTTCTATCACAGATCCGAAGGCAAAACATTTGTTGCTAAGAATGGATCATTTCTAGAGAAGGAGTTTCTCTCGAAAGAAGTGAGTGGGAGGAAAGTAGAACTTGACGAGGTAACTGTACCTGCTCCCTTACTGGAGAGTAGTTCATCACAGAAAACTGTTTCAGTGACACCTACACCGGTTAGTGAGGAAGCCAATGATAATGATCATGAAACTTCAGATCAAGATACTACTGAACCACGTAGATCAACCAGAGTAAGATCCGCGCCAGAGTGGTACGGAAATTCTGTTCTGGAGGTCATGCTACTAGATCATGATGAACCTACGAACTATGAAGAAGCAATGGTGAGCCCAGATTCCGCAAAGTGGCTAGAAGCCATGAAATCTGAGATGGGATCCATGTATGAGAACAAAGTATGGACTTTGGTTGACTTGCCCGATGATCGGCAAGCAATTGAGAATAAATGGATCTTTAAGAAGAAGACTGACGCTGATGGTAATGTTACTGTCTACAAAGCTCGACTTGTCGCAAAAGGTTTTCGGCAAGTTCAAGGAATTGACTACGATGAGACCTTCTCACCCGTAGCGATGCTTAAAGTCCGTCCGAATCATGTTAGCAATTCCGCATTTTATGATTATGAAATTTGGCAAATGGATGTAAAAACTGCATTCCTGAATGGATTCCTGGAAGAAGAGTTGTATATGATGCAACCAGAAGGTTTTGTCGATCCAAAGGGAGCTAACAAAGTGTGCAAGCTCCAGCGATCCATTTATGGACTGGTGCAAGCCTCTCGGAGTTGGAATAAACGTTTTGATAGTGTGATCAAAGCATTTGGTTTTATACAGACTTTTGGAGAAGCCTGTATTTATAAGAAAGTGAGTGGGAGCTCTGTAGCATTTCTGATATTATATGTGGATGACATATTACTGATTGGAAATGATATAGAATTTCTGGATAGCATAAAGGGATACTTGAATAAAAGTTTTTCAATGAAAGACCTCGGTGAAGCTGCTTACATATTAGGCATTAAGATCTATAGAGACAGATCAAGACGCTTAATTGGACTTTCACAAAGCACATACCTTGACAAAATTTTGAAGAAATTCAAAATGGATCAAGCAAAGAAAGGGTTCTTGCCTGTGTTACAAGGTGTGAAATTGAGTAAGACTCAATGCCCGACCACTGCAGAAGATAGAGAGAATATGAAAGATGTTCCCTATGCATCAGCCATAGGCTCTATCATGTATGCAATGCTGTGTACCAGACCTGATGTGTGCCTTGCTATAAGTTTAGCAGGGAGGTACCAAAGTAATCCAGGAATGGATCACTGGACAGCGGTCAAAAACATCCTGAAATACCTGAAAAGGACTAAGGATATGTTTCTCGTATATGGAAGTGACAAAGAGCTCATCGTAAAAGGTTACGTTGATGCAAGCTTTGACACTGATCCGGACGATTCTAAATCGCAAACCGGATACGTGTTTACATTAAACGGTGGAGCTGTCAGTTGGTGCAGTTCTAAACAAAGCGTCGTAGCGGGATCTACATGTGAAGCGGAATACATAGCTGCTTCGGAAGCAGCAAATGAAGGAGTCTGGATGAAGGAGTTCATATCCGATCTAGGTGTCATACCTAGTGCATCGGGTCCAATGAAAATCTTTTGTGACAATACTGGTGCAATTGCCTTGGCAAAGGAATCCAGATTTCACAAAAGGACCAAACACATCAAGAGACGCTTCAACTCCATCCGGGATCTAGTCCAGGTGGGATACATAGAGATTTGCAAGATACATACGGATCTGAATGTTGCAGACCCGTTGACTAAGCCTCTTCCACGAGCAAAACATGATCAGCACCAAAGCTCCATGGGTGTTAGATTCATTACAGTGTAATCTAGATTATTGACTCTAGTGCAAGTGGGAGACTGAAGGAAATATGCCCTAGAGGCAATAATAAAGTTATTATTTATTTCCTTATAATCATGATAAATGTTTATTATTCATGCTAGAATTGTATTTACCGGAAACATAATACATGTGTGAATACATAGACAAACAGAGTGTCACTAGTATGCCTCTACTTGACTAGCTCGTTAATCAAAGATGGTTATGTTTCCTAACCATGAACAATGAGTTGTTGTTTGATTAACGAGGTCACATCATTAGTAGAATGATCTGATTGACATGACCCATTCCATTAGCTTAGCACCCGATCGTTTAGTGTGTTGCTATTGCTTTCTTCATGACTTATACATGTTCCTATGACTATGAGATTATGCAACTACCGTTTACCGGAGGAACACTTTGGGTACTACCAAACGTCACAACGTAACTGGGTGATTATAAAGGAGTACTACAGGTGTCTCCAATGGTCGATGTTGGGTTGGCGTATTTCGAGATTAGGATTTGTCACTCCGATTGTTGGAGAGGTATCTCTGGGCCCTCTCGGTAATACACATCACATAAGCCTTGCAAGCATTACAACTAATATGTTAGTTGTGAGATGATGTATTACGGAACGAGTAAAGAGACTTGCCGATAACGAGATTGAACTAGGTATTGGATACCGACGATCGAATCTCGGGCAAGTAACATACCGATGACAAAGGGAACAACGTATGTTGTTATGCGGTCTGACCGATAAAGATCTTCGTAGAATATGTAGGAGCCAATATGGGCATCCAGGTCCCGCTATTGGTTATTGACCGGAGATGTGTCTCGGTCATGTCTACATTGTTCTCGATCCCGTAGGGTCCGCACGCTTAAGGTTACGATGACAGTTATATTATGAGTTTATACATTTTGATGTACCGAAGGTTGTTCGGAGTCCCGGATGTGATCACGGACATGACGAGGAGTCTCAAAATGGTCGAGACGTAAAGATTGATATATTGGAAGCCTATGTTTGGACATCGGAAGTGTTCCGGGTGAAATCGGTATTTTACCGGGTTACCGGGAGGGTTACCGGAACCCCCCGGGAGCCATATGGGCCTTCATGGGCCTTAGTGGAAAGGAGAAAGGGGCAGCCCAAGGTGGCTGCGCCTCTTCCCCCTCCCCTAGTCCTATTAGGACTAGGAGAAGGTGGCCGGCCCCCCTCTCTCCCTTCGCCTCCGAGGAATCCTAGTTGGACTAGGATTGGGGGGAGGAATCCTACTCCCAGAGGGAGTAGGACTCTCCTGCGCCTCCCTCTATGGCCGGCCAGCCTTCCCCCCTCTACTCCTTTATATACGGAGGCAGGGGCACCTCTAAACACACAAGTTGACACAAGTTGATCCACGTGATCGATTCCTTAGCCGTGTGCGGTGCCCCCTGCCACCATATTCCTCGATAATACTGTAGCGGAGTTTAGGCGAAGCCCTGCTGCTGTAGTTCATCAAGATCGTCATCACGCCGTCGTGCTGACGGAACTCATCCCCGACACTTTGCTGGATCGGAGTCCGGGGATCGTCATCGAGCTGAACGTGTGCTCGAACTCGGAGGTGCCGTAGTTTCGGTGCTTGATCGGTTGGATCGAGAAGACGTACGACTACTTCCTCTACGTCGTGTCATCGCTTCCGCAGTCGGTCTGCGTAGGGTACGTAGACAATACTCTTCCCCTCGTTGCTATGCATCACATGATCCTGCGTGTGCGTAGGAAATTTTTTTAAATTACTACGAAACCCAACAGGCTCAACCTCTTCACTTTTGATTCTTCCGGTGTGCCTCAATAATTCTTGGTGGTGTTTCTCGTTGTCATTCTCATCATTTGAAGACCGAAGAAGAGTTTCTCTTTAATCTTGCTCTATTCTCTTCAAGATTCATGGTGCTAGCTTGTTGCCGTCCTCTCATAATTGTTTTCGATTGTGAGAATCTTTTTCACCCATCAGGAGATATTCAAGAGTCTTCTCAGTTTGTCATCCGGAGTCCATCAATTCAGGTTTATTCATTCTCAGCTGTCAGTTATCATTCTCCTATCTTGCCGGTGCATCTATCGAATATCCTCTAATCAGTTCTTGATCTCTTTGTTCTCATGTATCTAGTTTGTCTCAAGCACCTTCGTTCATTTGCTAATTCTTACCGGTGATGCACCCCTACTTCGATCATTTTCAATTCTTACGGTGGTTCTTTCAAGATCTCTCTTCCTTGTTCATCATATCAATTCATTTGTTGTTCCAATCCTACCGGTGGTTCGTTGAAGACCTTCTCAAGTTTACGCTATATCTCTTTTAATCCTTTCTACGATAATAAGTAGTATGCCAAATCCATTGATTGTCGTCAATTTAATTGGTGAAGGATAAGCATAACATAATTCTTATTCTTGTTCATCCAAGTGATTAATTCCTTATTCCGGAGGCCCTTAAAATTCTCGATTTCATTTGTTTCATCTTCTCTTTTTCCCGGAGTTCCAAGCTCTAATTATCACGGAGATCCATCTAAATCATTGCAAGGATTCACCTTGTGTTTTCAATTTCTCTTTCTTTTCATTCCTTTTGTTTACCGGAGTTCTTCATGGAGGTTCTACATGATGGTTCATCAAGGATTTAATTCCCTTCTCAAAGTTTTCATCGAGATTCTTTCCTAAGGAGCTCAAGCTTTCTTCATATGGTAATCCGGAGTGCAATTCCTTCTACCATATTTTGGAGGTGGTATTATGTCATTCTTGATAATTTGAGTTCATGTTCCATGATTCACATGTTGTTAAGTATGAGATATTTTAAATCCATCAACCTCGTTGTTGGAGTTATCTTGTGTCATATTTCACCTAAAAGCCTTCCATTGGGAATGTTGCTATTTGTGGTGCTTGCCAATGATCCAAGTTATCTCTTTATCATCTTGGTGGAAGAAGTTTTCATCTCTTCGTTGATCTCAAGCAAGCAATTGTTTCCGTTAGTGGCCGGTTGTCACCTCATAATTCTGAGATGTTTTCCATAAGCCCACTACAAGCTTGTGCTTTTCGTTGTTGATTTTCCAACAACTCCGTTCAATTCTTCTTTGCAAGGATGCTTTCCAAACTCATTTGTGGCAGAAGTTGGCATTTTCTTCTCCATTCTGTTATTCCAATGATATATCTTCTATTATTTCTTTCGGAGGCATTGTGACGTTGCTCTTTTCACTCACCATCTCGATTCGTGAGGATCGTGTTCTTTTCTTGCTTATCCATTTAACCGGAGTGTCGTGTTTTCATTCGAGTTCTCTAATCTTATCAAGTTTTCCCTCCTTCCTCAACTAGAGAGCTGTCTGAAATCCTTCTTACCCATTGTGCCATTCTTTCAATAGTTCCGGAGGCAGTGTGTTGTTGATTTCATCAAGTAACATCCCATCTTCTCAAGTTCATGTTCTATTCCTTCCATGTTCAACCGGAGTACTGCCTGAATTCTTCCCCTCTCATCTTGTTTTAATCGGAGTGGTTTCGAATTCTATCTTGTCCATTAAACTCTTGATTCATGTCTTTGCAACCTTCAAGTTCTCGTAATGTTCCTTGTTCCTTTTTTTTTCTAACGGATTGTTTGCAATCTCGTTCTTCTCAGTTGTGCTCTTTCTTTTAAATTGCTCAACCTCTCAAGGTTCTTTGGTTTCACTCATTGGTCGAAGAAGCAACTTAGTTTTACCTCTTCTCTGTCTCTTCCGTTTTCTCTCCGGTGCCATTCTAGATCTCGGGACGAGATCCTCTTGTAGTGGTGGAGTGTTGTAACGCCCCGAGACCGACGCCCTAGAAGACTTCCAGCTATTCCGAGTTTCGTCGTGTGTTTTGTTTTATTTGTTGCATTCATCCTTGCATCATGTGCATTGCTTCATGTCATCATGCCATCATATCATTAATTTTTCTTAAAACCTCAACTAAATAAATTGTATGGATTTTTCGATCCATTTAAATCGAGGGACTCACATGGTGACTTCTCTTTATAACATATCCTCCAATATTAGGGAGCTATATGAAATATTCCATTGTTTCGGAAATCACCATAACACACTTACAAATAATTTCGTTCCTTTTCTGCTTCAAGTTTGGTCTCCAACCTTGCCAATATTTATTTCATCATTTTCCGGAACTCCACCAAAAATCCGAACATTTTTGGACCTTCCTTTCATCAAGTCCTAGTTCAAACCCATTTGAATTTCAAATGAGTTTGAATTTAAATCTTTCGATCATGCCCACTTCTATTTTTCCTGGATCGAGCTCATTTTTGTGAGTCTGGGAAAATTGTCTCCATGCGCAAATCCTTTCCCTAAACCTCTCTTTCTTTTCTTTCTTTTCTCTGTTCTATTTTATTTTTCATTAGAGTGAGGGAGAGACCCAGCCAGGCCTCTGGCCATTCCCCTCCCCACCAGGCCGGCCCAGTCTCCCTAGGCCCATCTGCAGCCTAAGCAGGCCCAGCCACGCCGCTACCTAACCCTAGCCCGACCCCTCTTCTCGATCGCTCCCTCTCGTTCCCTCGCGCCGCCGCTCAGGAGAGACTCCATCCTCTCGACCCCCTTTCCCTCGTTCCCCATCGAGCTCCCTGCGCCCGATCCCCTCGCCCCCTCTCCTCGATCTTCCCCTTCCCCTCCGGTGCGCCTCCACCTCGCCCTTCTTTCTCCCTCGCGCGCGACCCCGTCGCCTCCTCCCTCCACCGGCGCCAGCCGTCCCCGTCGCCCGAGCGCTCAAGGGCAGCAGCTCCTCGAGCTCGTCGCCACTGCCTCCCCTTGCTCCCGCGCTCCGCCCTCGCCGGAGGAGAGAGCCAGGACGGAGCCCCGACCTCCTCGTCGCCCGTCGCGCCATCTCCTGCGCCCAGTCCGCCGCCGCTGCCTTCTTCCAGCGCCACCGCCCGCTTCTCTGCCGCCGCGTCATCGTCTTCAGGCACTCGAGCACGAGCTCGCCCGCACCTCGCCTGCGACTTCTCCGTGCCGGACCATCTCTGCCTCCGCCTCCCCTCGCCGTCCCCGTCCTCAAGTCCGGCGTGGTCGTCGCCCCTGCATCCTCTGCCTCGAGCAGGAGGATGACTGCATGGCCACGCTCGTTGACCTCCATGGCCGCGGCTACCATCAGCCAACCACGCGGCTCGCCCCCTGCCTCGGCCCTCTTCGACCCTGCTCATGCCCCGAGCCTCTCGTTGCCAAGGAGCACGAGCTCCTTTGCCTCGCTGCCACGCCAACCGGAGTAGCAGCCCAGCCAGTCATCCCCTTTGGACGCGCCAAGTTTGAGTACATGGACCGCCAAGTTCCTCTACCGACGCCATGTACGACTACATCCGAGGTGGATTTCGTCAAGTACCCCTTCGGATGCGCCGAGTTCGACTACACGAAACCGCCAAGTACCACTACGAATGCGGACGCCAAGACCGGACCAACAAGTACCCCGATGACCGTCGAGACCGCCAAGTTCCACTATCGCCGACATGTACGACTACACCACGGTCACACGTGAACGACTACATGGATACGACAAGTTCCTCTCCGAAAAACGTGTACCATCTACCGTCGCTCGAAGACCCGTGTACGACTACTTCCACGATGTCCGTGAACCACTACCGTCGACCCTCGAAGACCCCCTGGGCCCCGAACATCCACGGGACATGAACAACTACTTCCACTACGATATGTACCACTACCGTCGTCATGTACAACTACTTCCCACGACGACCCGAGAACGTCTACTTCCCTCTACGAAACTCGACCCGCTCCGAAAACGCACGCTTCGAAGGTATAACCCCGAGACGCCGTCCGTGGACCGAATGCATGTGTTGTATGAGATGCACCCTATGTTTGCACCGTGCCCGTTTGCTTCATGCACGTTCCTCGTTCGTCATGCCGATGAACCGTGGGAACCCGGAAGCCGGAATCACCCCACCATCTTGCATGACTTGCTCACGTCACACTTCCTTTTGCACTGGTACCTCCATGAGTTACCGGGACCGGAATGTTGCCGTGGCACCATTTTCGTTATCGTTGCCGTGGCACCCTTTCTTTCCGCCACGGTGACAAATGCTTCATAACATGCTCATGTCAACATTTTCATAAAATTGCATAAAACTTGTATATGTCATCCGCATCATGATAACAACATTTAAAATGTTTAAACTTGTTGTTGCATTAAATTGCTAAATGCATATGGGGATTTACCGGATTTGTTGTTTTTATATCCGGCCCCATTTAAATTGTTTAGATGGTATAGTTTATATTATGCTTCACCTCTTGCCATGTTTAACAACAGTTAATATTGTTGGGTAGCTTAAACGAGAGATAACTAAATAATTGATGTGGTGTTCCGTCAACATGCACCTCGTTGCATATTGAGCTCCACTTAACTTGTAGTATTGTTTGTTGCACTTTGCCATGCCATGCCTCATTAAACCGGACATGCATCATACTTGTTTGTGCATCATGACTTCTTTATGCTTGTGTGTTTACTATGTTGTTTGTTTCTTTCCGGGTTGCTTCTCTCTTTAGCTTCGGTTTCGTTCCGGAGTTGTGAGGATTTGTTCGTCTACGACCGTTTGTCTTCTTCTTGGATCCGTTCTTCTTCCTTGCGGGATCTCAGGCAAGATGATCATACCCTCGAAATCACCACTATCTTTGCTATGCTAGTTTGCTCGCTCTTTTGCTATGCCAATGCTACGATGCCTACCATTTGCTTGTCAGCCTCCCAAATTGCCATGTCAAACCTCTAACCCACCATGTCCTAGCAAACCGTTGATTGGCTATGTTACCGCTTTGCTCAGCCCCTCTTATAGCATTGTTAGTTGCAGGTGAAGATTGAAGTTTGTTCCTGGTTGGAACATGGAGATGTTGTTCCTTGTTGGAACATGTTTACTTGTTGGGATATCACAATATATCTTATTTAATTAATGCATCTATATACTTGGTAAAGGGTGGAAGGCTCGGCCTTATGCCTGGTGTTTTGTTCCACTCTTGCCGCCCTAGTTTCCGTCATATCGGTGTTATATTCCCGGATTTTGCGTTCCTTACACGGTTGGGCTATAATGGGAACCCCTTGACAGTTCGCCTTAAGTAAAGCTCTTCCAGCAATGCCCAACATTGGTTTTACCATTTGCACTAACAACCTACCACCTTCCCTTGGGTTCTGCAGACTCAAGGGTCATCTTTATTCTAACCCCCCTGGGCCAGTGCTCCTCTGAGTGTTGGTCCGAACTAGAGCCCTGTGCAGCGCCCCCTCGGGGAAACTCGAGGTTTGGTTTTAGTTGTACGGATTGCTCATCTGAGTGTGCCCTGAGAAAGAGATATGTGCAGCTCCTATCGGGATTTGTCGGCACATTCGGGCGGTGTTGCTGGTTTAGTTTTACCCTGTCGAAATGTCTTGTTGTACCGGGATACCGAGTCTGATCGGAACGTCTCGGGTGGAGGTCTATTCCTTCGTTGACCGTGAGAGCTTGTCATGGGCTAAGTTGGGACACCCCTGCAGGGTATTATCTTTCGAAAGCCGTGCCCACGGTTATGGGCAGATGGGAATTTGTTAACGTCCGGTTGTAGAAGACCCGAAGTTGACCTTATTTAAAATACATCAACCGCGTGTGTAACCGTGATGGTCTCTTTCCGGCGGAGTCCGGGAAGTGAACACGGTGTTGGAGTTATGCTTGACGTAGGTTGCTATAGGATCACTTCTTGATCATACTTTTATCGACCGTGCTTTGCCTTCTCTTCTCGCTCTCATTTGCGTATGTTAGCCACCATATATGCTAGTCGCTTGCTGCAGCTCCACCTCGTTACTCCATCCTTCCTATAAGCTTAAATAGTCTTGATCTCGCGGGTGCAAGATTGCTGAGTCCCCGTGGCTCACAGATACTTCCAAAACCAGTTTGCAGGTGCCTATGTTACCGAGCAGGTGACGCAACCAAGCTCAAGGAGGAGCTCGATGAAGATCTTGCCCTTTGTGTTGTTTCGTTCTAGTTGATCAGTAGTGGAGCCCAGTTGGGGTCGATCGGGGACCTTTGTCGCATTTGGGGTTCTTCTTTTATTTTGGTTCCGTAGTCGGACCTTGATTGTATCTGGATGATGTAATGCTTTATTTATGTAATTGTGTGAAGTGGCGATTGTAAGCCAACTATGTATCTCTTTCCCTTTTGTATTACATGGGTTGTATGAAGATTACCTCACTTGCGACATTGCTTTCAATGCGGTTATGCCTCTAAGTCGTGCTTCGACACGTGGGAGATATAGCCGCATCGAGGGCGTTACAGGCTAATAGGGCAGCCCATATTTTAGCTCAATTTAGTATGGGAAACCAAATGTGGCAGGAACCCCCAGATTTTATTCTGTTGTTCTAGCAGATGATGTAACTCTTATTTCAGATCAATAAAAACCGCCTGGCTTTCCTAAAAAAGTGGAAACTTTTCATAGCCAAGAACGTCGCCCAGGCCAACAAGGAAGAAACCAATGACCCTATTGACCCAAGCCAAGAATCGCCAAAAAAGGTTAGAAGAAATTTACGGAGGAAGAAGTGGGAGGAGAAGAGGGCGAAGCGAGAAGGTGCGGGGGCCAAGCTGGCGGAGAGTTTCGAGGACATCTTGGCGGAGAAGGAGGAGGCAAGCGTGAAGCGCTCGAACATCAAGGAGGAGGAGAAGGCAGAGAGGTTCACACTATTGACGGTGACGACGGACAAGAAGCTCAAGCTTGAAGAGAGGAAGGTCACGCTCAAGGAAAGGAAGGTGAAGATCGCCGCCAATGCGGAGGAGTCTAAGATATTTACCTTGAATGTGGACTCTTTGGATCCTGATGTAAGAATCATCGTGCAATCCGTGTGTAACCAGATATTACAGCGGCAGAAAGATCAGTTGGCGATGGCACCCCCTTGATCGGGGAGCAGACGGCTGGAATTGCCGGTCCATAAGGTCAGAAATGCATGGACTAATGTTCTTTTGGATCTGGGCATGTAAAAACTAAACATATTCACCTTTTTTATGATTGCGCATGCGATCTGGCGCTGGTGTGATCCGGCACGCTGTATGCATCGGAGTACATTTGAATTTGAATTTACTGAAGGACATATACAGGATATCGTTGGAGGGCGGCCTCCCGCATCCATGTCCACGGACAGATCCCCTGTCCACGGATGGATGCGGGAGAAAATTTGCAGGTCGCTGATGACCCACAAGTGTAGGGGATCTATCGTAGCCTTTTCGATAAAAAGAGTGTTGAACCCAATGAGGAGCAGAAGGAAATGATAAGCGATTTTCAGCAAGGTATTCTCTGCAAGCACTGAAATTATCAGTAAGAGATAGTTCTGTGATAAGGTAATTTGTAACGGGTAACAAGTAATAAAAGTAAATAAGGTGCAGCAAGATGGCCCAATCCTTTTTGTAGCAAAGGACAAACTTGGACAAACTCTTATATAAAGGAAAACACTCCAGAGGACATATGGAAATTATCGTCAAGCTAGTTTTCATCACGTTCATATGATTCGCGTTCGGTACTTTGATAATTTGATATGTGGCTGGACCGGTGCTTGGGTACTGCCCTTACTTGGACAAGCATCACACTTATGACTAACCCCTATTGCAAGCTTACGCAACTACAGCAGAAGTATTAAGGTAAACCTAACCATAACATGAAACATATGGATCCAAATCAGCCCCTTACGAAGCAACGCATAAACTAGGGTTTAAGCTTCTGTCACTCTAGAGGGCATAATGATCACTCTTATAATAGCAA
>NC_041390.1:193149578-193181768 GCF_002162155.2 Triticum dicoccoides
TCATATGATCCCTTATGCTAAAGCAACAATTCAATCACAATTTCAAGTATGAATCAGAAACTTCATTGAGAACCAACAAACTATAATCTCAGTCACTGCAGCAATTGCAATTTATCATAACACAGGAAAGATTCAATATAAGAGCTTTTCAGCAAGTCCACATACTCAACCATCATTTAGTCTTTCATAGTTGCTAACACTAATGCGATATTTATGGTTATGAAGTTTTAATTGGACACAGAGAAAGATAGGGGCTTATAGTTTTGCCTCCCAACCTTTTACCTCAAGGGTAATGTCAACAATAATAGTTCATGAAAACTCACATCCAATTAGCTATATATATCTGGATCTTTCCAACACATTGTGCTTGCCAAAGGATAAAATGTAAAAAGGAAAGGTGAAGATCACCATGACTCTTATATGAAGTATAAGACAAGAATAAAAGATAGGCCCTTCGCAGAGGGAAGCAGAGGTTTTCATATGCTTTTATGGTTGGATGCACAAAATCTTAATGCAAAAGAACGTCACATTATATTGCCACTTGTGATATGGACCTTTATTATGCAGTCTATCGCTTTTATTTCTTCCACATCACAAGATCGTATAAAGCTTATTTTCTCCGCACTAATAAATCATACATATTTAAAGAGCAATTTTTATTGCTTGCAAGGATGACAACTTACTTGAAGGTCTTACCCAATCCATAGGCAGATATGGTGGACTCTCATGGCAAAACTAGGTTTAGGGATATTTGGAAGCACAAGTAGTATCTCTACTTGGTGCAAGGAATTTGGCTAGCATGAGAGGGAAAGGCAAGCTCAACATGTTGGATGATCCAAGACAATATAATTTATTTCAGATGTAAGAAAACATAACCCATTACATTGTCTTCCTTGTCCAACCTCAACTCTTTAGCATGTCATATTTTAATGAGTGCTCACAATCATAAAAGATGTCCAAGATAGTATATTTATATGTGAAAACCTCTCTTTCTTTATTACTTCCTATTAATTGTAACGATGACCAATACTATGTTTGTCAACTCTCAACAACTTTTATTCAACATACTCTTTATATGTGAAGTCATTACTCTCCATAAGATCCACATGATCCCTTTATTTCTTTTTATTCTTTCTCTTTTATTTTATTCCCTCAAGATCATAGTAAGATAATCA
The DNA here is from genome assembly GCF_002162155.2 of Triticum dicoccoides. NCBI lineage: Eukaryota > Viridiplantae > Streptophyta > Magnoliopsida > Poales > Poaceae > Triticum > Triticum dicoccoides. The sequence continues at coordinate 193,150,754 of NC_041390.1, forward strand.
AGCCCTTGACTCAACACTAATATTTATTATATATAGCTCACGGACTCGATTACATAGAAGGATCATAAAGCAAAACTCAAAACTCGATCATAATAAAACTTTATTCTACTAGATCAAGATATAACCAAAAGGATCGAACTAAGAAAAACGGTAAAGATGAAAGTGTGATGGTGATACGATACCGGGGCACTCCCCCAAGCTTGGCAGTTGACAAGGGGAGCGCCCATACCCATGTGTTTATGTCTCCTTCTTTGTTGGTGAAGAAGGTGTTGGTTCTGATGGATAATCGCACATCGAGCGTAGGAGATCCTCCAATTTGCGAATAATGCCCTTGAGTGCGATGATATGCTCCTTCAACAAAATATTTTCACTTGTGAGATATTTGTTTTGAATGCGAGCTAACTCAATAATCTTGAAAGCTTCAATCTCCGTTGGGGTAAAGAGATTGTGATGAGGTTGAAGAATGTCTTCTTCTACTACTGTCGGAACTTGATCCCCCACGGCCTTCTTGATCCCATCATCCTTGTTGATCTCTCTGGGCTCTTCTCTCTTCATCTCTATCTTCATTAGCCAAGCATCGTTTCCCTCCTTGTTGGAAGAGGAAGGAGAAGACATGATGCCTGGCCTTGACAACCCTGACAGAAAACAGCTCGAAACAAAAACAGAGGATATTTGCATGATACGGTGGTCAAAACCTTCGGGAGATTATATAATGAATTTTTACCGACCAAAAGAAGTATCGTGCAAGAAAACGGAGTCCGGAGAGCACACGGGGTGCCCACGAGGCAGGGGGCACGCCCTCCACCCTCGTGTCCTTTCCGGACTAGTTCTTATTTTCCTACTTTCTTAAATATTCCAACACGGAGAAAAAATGCTATTAGAACTGTTTTGGAGTAGGTTTACTTACCATACCTCATACTTATTCCTTTTTGGAGCGTGAAACGTTCTAAAAAGTGTCCCTTATCTATTCCTCCAAGGTTACAGTTTCAATAACATTAGTTTCAACATTTATGGGATTACCTGAGATATAATGTTTGATTCTTTGACCATTCACCACCCGCGGATTTGTGCCTTTGAAGTTGTTGATTTTTATGGCACCGAAACGATAGACCTCCTCGATGACGTAAGGACCTTCCTATTTTGAGAGGAGTTTGCCTGCAAAAAAACTTAAACGAGAGTTGTATAGCAAAACATAATCCCCTACATTAAACTCACGCTTTTGTATCCTTTTGTCATGCCCTCTTTCAACCTTTTCTTTAAACAATTTGGCATTCTCATAGGCCTGGGTTCTCCATTCATCAAGTGAGATAATGTCAAATAACCTCTTATCACCGGCAAGTTTGAAATCATAATTGAGCTCTTTAATGGCCCAATATGGCTTATGTTCTAGTTCAAGAGGTAAGTGACATGCTTTTCCATAAACCATCTTATACAGAGACATACACATATGATTTTTGTATGCAGTTCTATAGGCCCATAATGCATCATCAAGTTTCTTAGACCAATTCTTCCTAGATCTATTAACAGTCTTTTGCAAAATTAATTTAAGCTCTCTATTGCTCAGTTCTACTTGACCACTAGACTGTGGGTGATAAGGAGATGCAATTCTATGATTAACATCATACTTAGCAAGCATTTTACGGAAAGCACTATGAATAAAATGTGAACCACCATCAGTCATTAAGTATCTAGGGACTCCAAACCTTGGAAAAATAACTTCTTTAAGCATCTTAATAGAGGTGTTATGATCATCACTACTAGTTGGAATAGCTTCTACCCACTTACTAACGTAATCAACAACTACTAAAATATGTGTATGCCCATTAGAGGAAGGAAACGGTCCCATATAATCAAAGCCCAAACATCAAATGGTTCAATAACAAGTGAATAATTCATAGGCATTTCTTGAAGTCTACTAATATTACCAATTCTTTGACATTCATCACAAGACAAAACAAACTTACGGGCATCCTTGAAGAGAGTAGGCCAATAAAAACCGGATTGCAATACCTTATGTGCAGTTCTATCTCCAGCATGGTGTCCTCCATAGGCCTCGCAGTGACACTTGGTAGGATCTGTTCATGTTCATGCTTAGGTACACAACATCTAATAACACCATCTACTCCTTCTTTATAAAGATGTGGGTCATCCCAGAAGTAATGTCTTAAATCATAGAAGAACTTTTTCTTTTGCTTGTATGTGAAACTAGGTGGTATAAACTTAGCAACAATATAATTAGCATAATCAACATACCATGGAGCAGTACGAGAAGCATTTATCACAACTAATTTTGTCATTAGGAAAGCTATCATCAATAGGTAGTGGGTCATCAAGAACATTCTCTAACCTAGAAAAGTTGTCTGCAAAGGGGTTCTCAGCTCCCTTTCTATCGATAATATGCAAATCAAATTCTTGTAGCAAGAGAACCCATCTAATAAGTCTAGGTTTAGCATCTTTCTTTTCCATAAGATATTTAATAGTAGCATGATTAGTGTGAACAGTTACTTTAGAATCCACAATATAAGGTCTGAACTTATCACAAGCAAACACAACTGCTAAAAATTGTTTTTCAGTAGTAGTATAATTTCTTTGAGCACTGTCTAGAGTTTTACTAGCATATTGAATAACATTTAATTTCTTATCAACTCTTTTTCCTAGAACAGCCCCTACAGCATAATCACTAGCATTACACATGATTTCAAATGGTAAATTCCAATCAGGAGGCTGAACAATAGGTTCAGAAATCAAAGCTTTCTTAAGTATTTCAAATGCTTCTACACAATCATCATCAAAGACAAAAGGAACATCTTTTTGTAAGAGATTAGTCAGAGGCCGAGAAATTTTAGAGAAGTCCTTAATGAACCTCCTATAAAAACCAGCGTGACCAAGGAAACTTCTTGTACCTTTAATGTCCTTAGGACACGGCAGCTTTTCAATAGCATCAACTTTAGCTTTATCAACTTCGATACCTCTTTCAGAAATTTTATGCCCCAAGACAATACCTTCATTAACCATGAAGTGGCACTTCTCCCAATTCAAGACAAGATTAGTTTCTTCACATCTCTGCAAAACTCTATCAAGGTTTCTTAAGCAATCATCAAAAGAAGTTCCATAAATGGAGAAATCATCCATGAAAACCCCAACAATCTTTTCACAAAAGTCAGAGAATATAGCAGTCATACATCTTTGGAAGGTAGCAGGTGCATTGCATAAACCAAAAGGCATACATCTATAAGCAAAGGTACCGAAAGGGCAAGTAAAAGTTGTCTTTTCTTGATCCTCTTTTGACACAGGTATTTGAGAGAAACCAGAATAACCATCTAGAAGGCAAAAATGTGTATGTTTGGATAATCTTTCTAGCATTTGATTAATAAAAGGTAAATGGTAATGATCTTTTTAGTAGCTTTATTTAATTTGCGGAAATCAATTACCATTCTATAACCTGTAACAATTCTTTGTGGGATCAATTCATCTTTATCATTAGGAACAACAGTAATACCTCCCTTCTTAGGGACACAATGGACAGGACTTACCCACTGACTATCAGCAACGGGGTAAATTATACCTGCCTCCAGAAGATTTAGTATTTCTTTTCTTACCACTTCTTTCATCATAGGATTTAACCGTTGTTGGTGATCAACAACCGGTTTCACGTCTTTATCCAATTTTATTTTGTGCCGGCAGAGAGTGGGACTAATGCCCTGATACGTCTCCAACGTATCTACTTTTCCAAACACTTTTGCCCTTGTTTTGGACTCTAACTTGCATGATTTGAATGGAACTAACCCGGACTGACGCTGTTTTCAGCAGAATTACCATGGTGTTATTTATGTGCAGGAGCAAACGTTCTCGGAATGACCTGAAACTTCACGGAGACACTTTTCAGAAAATAAGAAAAATACCTGCCAAAGATGAAGGCCAGGGGGCCCACCGTCTTGCCACGAGGGTGGGGGCATGCCTGCCCCCCTAGGGCGCGCCCCCCTACCTCATGGGCCCCCTATTGCCTCTCCGACTCCAACTCCACCTCCATATATTGAGTTTCGATGAGAAAAAAATCAAGGAGAAGAAATCATCGCGTTTTACGATACGGAGCCGCCGCCAAGCCCTAAAACCTCTCGGGAGGGCAGATCTGGAGTCCGTTCGGGGCTCCGGAGAGGGGAATCCATTGCCATCGTCATCATCAACCATCCTGCATGACCAATTTCATGATGCTCACCGCCGTGCGTGAGTAATTCCATCGTAGGCTTGCTGGACGGTGATGGGTTGGATGGGATCTATCATGTAATCGAGTTAGTTTTGTTAGGGTTTGATCCCTAGTGTCCACTATGTTATGAGATTGATGTTGCTATGACTTTGCTATGCTTAATGCTTGTCACTAGGGCCCGAGTGCCATGATTTCAGATCAGAACCTATTATGTTTTCATCAATATATTAGTGTTCTTGATCCTATATTGCAAGTCTATAGTGACCTATTATGTTTTATGATCCGTTAACCCCAAAGTGACAATAATCGAGATACTTACTGGTGATGACCGTAGTTTGAGGAGTTCATGTATTCACTATGTGTTAATGCTTTGATCCGGTTCTCTATTAAAAGGAGGCCTTAATATCCCTTAGTTTCCGTAAGGACCCCGCTGCCACGGGAGGGTAGGACAAAAGATGTCATGCAAGTTCTTTTCCATAAGCACGTATGACTATATTCGGAATACATACCTACATTACATTGATGAATTGGAGCTAGTTCTGTGTCACCCTAGGTTATGACTGTTACATGATGAACCGCATCCGGCATAATTCCATCACCGATCCATTGCCTACGAGCTTTCCATATATTGTTCTTTGCTTATTTACTTTCCCGTTGCTATTGCTATCATCACTACAAAATACCAAAAACATTACTTTTAGTGTTGTTACTTTTTGCTAGCGTTATCGCTACTATCATATTACTTTGCTACTAAATACTTTGTTGCATATATTAAGTTTCCAGGTGTGGTTGAATTGACAACTCAGCTGCTAATACTTGAGAGTATTCTTTGGCTCCCCTTGTGTTGAATCAATAAATTTGGGTTGAATAGTCTACCCTCGAAAACTGTTGCGATCCCCTATACGTGTGGGTTATCAAGACCATTTTCTGGCGCCGTTCCCGGGGAGCATAGCTCTATTCTTTGAGTCACTTGGGATATATATCTGCTTATCATTATGAAGAACTTGAGAGATCCAAAGACCAAGATCTATCCCTCAACTACGAGGGGAGGTAAGGAACTGCCATCTAGCTCTGTACTTGATTCACCTTCTGTTATGAGTAAGTTTGCGACACCTACACCTGCTTCTGCTATTCGTTCTGATATGTCGCATGTTATTGATGATGCCACTTCTGCTATGCATGATACTTATGATGAAACTACCTCTATGCCTGATACTACTATGCCACTTAGTGATTTTCTTGATGAACAACTTGCTAGGGCTAGAGAGATTGAAAATATTGAATCTGATGATACTGATGAAAGTGATGATGAAGAACCACTTGCTATTACTAAGGGTTATGTTTTTGATCAAGATGCTTCTTTAGCCATTTTAGCTTGCAGAAATAGAACTGAACTTAAAAAATTATTAGCTAAATGGAGTAAGCAATCCCTAAATGATAGAATGAAACCTGACCTGGCTTTTGCTACTTCTTCTATCTTTGTTACTGATAAGGATTATGAATTCTCTGTTGATCCTGATATAATTACTTTGGTTGAATCTGATCCTTTTCATGGTTATGAATCTGAAACTGTTGTGGCACATCTTACTAAATTGAATGATATAGCTACCCTGTTCACTAAAGATGAGAGATCTCTCTACTTTTACATTCTAAAAATATTTCCGTTCTCATTAAAGGGTGATGCTAGGATATGGTTTAATTCTCTTGATCCTGGTTGTGTGTGTAGTCCCCAGGATATGATTTATTACTTCTCTGCTAAATATTTCCCTGCTCATAAGAAACAAGCTGCTTTAAGGGATATATATATATATATAATTTTGTGCAAATTGAAGAAGAGAGTCTCCCACAAGCTTGGGGGAGGCTTCTCCAATTACTTAATGCTTTGCCTGATCATCCTCTTAAGAAAAATGAAATACTTGATATCTTATATAATGGACTAACCAATGCCTCCAGAGATTACCTAGATAGTTGTGCTGGTTCTGTTTTCAGGGAAAGAACACCGGATGAAGCTGAAATTCTATTGAATAATATGTTGACAAATGAAAATAATTGGACACCTCCGGAGCCAATTCCTGAGCCTATTCCTAAACCAACTCCGAAGAAGAGGGGTATTCTATTTCTCAGTCCTGAAGATATGCAAGAGGCAAAGAAATCTATGAAAGAAAAGGGTATTAAAGCTGAAGATGTTAAGAATTTACCTCCTATTGAAGAAATACACGGTCTTAATTTAATGCCTGTTGAAGAAACATATAATCCAAATCCTTTACCTATTGAAGAAACTCATGGTCTTGATAACCCGACACAAGTAGTAAAGGTAAATTCTCTCTATAGATATGATAAAGCTGTAATCCCATTTACTAAGTTTGCTAGCCCATGCTTAGATGAGTTTGATAAATTTATGGCTAAGCAAGAAGACTTTAATGCTTATTTTGGTAGACAATTGAAATACAATTCAAATATGCTTGGACACTTGGGTGATTATATGGCTAATGTTAAAGGTGAACTTAAACTTATTAGTAAACATGCTTCTATGGTTACCACTCAAGTAGAACAAGTACTTAAAGCTCAAAATGATTTGCTCAATGAATTGAATAATAAGAATAATGATAATGCTGTTAGAGTTATGACTAGAGGTGGTAGAATGACTCAGGAACCTTTGCATCCTGAACGCCATCCTAAAAGAATTGAGCAAGATTCTCAGAGAAATAATTTAGATGCACCTAGTTCTTCTAAAAAGAAGAAAAAGAAAAATGATAGGACTTTGCATGCTTCTAGTGATCCTATTGTTGAAACACCTGAGAATCCAAATGATATTTCTATTTCTGATGCTGAAACACAATCTGGTAATGAACCTGAAACTAGTGATAATGTTAATGATAATGTTCATGATGATGCTCAACCTATTAAAGATAATGATGTAGAAATTGAGCCTGCTGTTGATATTGATAACCCACAATCAAAGAATCAACATTATGATAAGAAAGATTTTTTTGCTAGGAAACACGGTAAAGAAAGAGAGCCATGGGTTCAGAAACCCATGCCCTTTCCTCCTAAACCATCCAAGAAAAAGGATGATGAGGATTTTGAGCGCTTTGCTGAAATGATTAGACCTATCTTTTTACGTATGCGATTAACTGATATGCTCAAAACCAACCCTTATGCTAAGTACATGAAAGATATTATTACAAATAAGAGAAAGATACCAGAAGCTGAAATTTCCACCATGCTTGCTAATTATACTTTTAAGGGTGGAATACCAAAGAAACTTGGAGATCCAGGAGTACCCACTATACCATTGTCTATTAGAAGAAACTATGTTAAAACTGCTTTATGTGATCTTGGAGCCGGTGTTAGTGTTATGCCTCTCTCTTTATATCGTAGACTCTACTGAAATATCTTTGCAAATGGCTGATAAATCAACTGCTATACTTGTTGGTATTTGTGAGGATGTGCCTGTTGTAGTTGCAAATGTTAGTATTTTAACGGACTTTGTTATTATTGATATTCCCGAGGACGATAGTATGTCTATTATTCTTGGAAGACCCTTTTTGAATACTGCAGGGGCTGTTATTGATTGCACTAAAGGCAATGTCACTTTTCATGTTAATGGTAATGAGCATGCGATACACTTTTCGAGGAAACAACCTCAAGTTCGTAGTATCAACTCTATTGGAAAAATTCCATCGATTATATTTGGAGGTTTTGAATTTCCTCTTCCTACTGTCAAGAAGAAATATGATATTCTTATTATTGGGGATGTGCATATCCCCGTTGAGGTAACATAGTGTTATTCGACATTTCTCTGGTTCCATGTTATTCGGAATGAGTTCGTTAACAAGACTTGATCAACCTTGTTAGTGGATTCCTTTTGATGATCATGAGAAGGATGAAACTAGAAGGCACAACCTTCTGTACCCCACTTTTACTTTCTGTTATTTATATTAAATAAAATAAAAATAAATATTTTTCTGTCTGTTATCTGATTATCTGTGCAATATAAAAATACCTCGAAAATAAAAGTTCTCATTAAATATGATTTTTTCTAGAATATTTGAGGATTTATGGAACAGAGAACACACCAGGGGGGCCAATCACCTTGCCACGAGGGTGGAGGGCGCGCCCCCTACCTCGTGGGCCCACGGTGGCCCTCCTTCACTTATTCTTGCACCCATACACTCCTTCTTTCTCCCCCAAACACGAAAAACCAGCTCAAACCCGAGTCCAAGCTCGTTTTGCTGCCATTTTCGATCTCCTTGCTCAAAGCACCTCTCACAAAACTGCTTGGGGAGATTGTTCCTTGGTATGTGACTCCTCCATTGGTCCAATTAGTTTTTGTTCTAGTGCTTTATTCATTGCAAATTTTTGCTGCTTAGGTGACCCTGTTCTTGAGCTTGCAAGTCAAATTTATATGGTCAAAAGTAGTTTTGATGCATGATATAGGCCCTAGGCACTTGTAGGAGTAGTTACTATCAATATTATTGAATTTGGTTTACTTTTATTTTGAAGTTACTAAAAAAATTCAGAATTTTCAGAGGAAGAAAAATGCTTAGGAAAATGTTCCAAGGTGGTTCTTCCAAGAAGCAAGGACCCAGGCTTGCAATCGTAATGCTCACGAAGAGCCACCAAGAGACGCTCCAGTGCGACCTTGTGAGTGGCCTTCTGAAAATTTTATGGATCAAGCGGGAATAAAAGAAGAATTCAACGCATATTTGCGTAACGCTGATCTCGTGAGCTTCGAGGAAGAGAAGTGCAGTCAGTATCATGAGCTCACTAGCTCCTTCGTGAGGAGGTTTGAATTTTCAACTTCACGTAATTCTCCAACTGTCATGTTTTATCTTTATGATAAATCTTATACCATGGACTTAGAGGATTTTACCACTCCATGCAAACTTCCACAATGGGGTAGTATAAGAGATCCTCGCAAATCTGAATTTAGATATTTTCTTGCTAATATAACTATGGGAGAATCTAGAGATATTACACAAGATACCATATGGAGCATTCACTTTCCTGCTATACATTATTTTGCTCTCTTCATAGGTAGATGCATAAATGGTAAAGATGAGGCATGTCACGTGTGTGTCCCTGACCTCAGTATTCTTAGGAGTGCTGTGTTAGGAGACAAATCATATAATTTGGGAGCCATTGTTGCACGTAGGTTGCATCTGAATAGACTTAATGGAGATTTCTTTGGTGGAATTTATGCAACCCGCGTAGCTAATTTTCTTGGTATAGATGTGCGTGAAGATGATATTGAATTGCCTCCTGCCTATCTAGATTTTAATGCTATGGTTCACCACCAGTTTGTCAAGAGGAACGAATCACCTCTCCAGTATCGACTAATCTTTGACACACGCCATGCTATCCGTATTACTCTCCCTGCTCCTGCTTTCTTTGATTATCAGGCAAGAGGAGGATATACCATTACCAGAGAGGAGGCAGATGAGTACGAGAGGAGAGAGGAGGCTGCTCGTCGCCACGCTGCAGCTCAGTAGGCGATAGCTGATGCATCACAGTACGACCCCAACTACTATTATGGATATCCGCCAGGCCAGCTGTGGCCATAGACCAACTTAGGCCAAAAGCCTAAGCTTGGGGGAGTACGTATTTCTCACCGACATTACATTTATGCTCACACACTCATTGCTAGATGTCGGTGCTCATACTTTTTCATTGTATCATCCATGCTAGTTTAATTTCCTTTTTATTCTTTCTTCTTGTGTGTTTAATAAACCTTAAGAAAAAAATTAGTTGTCGCTTTTAATTAGTTTACCCTCCATGCTTGTAGTAGTAATTAGAAAAGAAAACCCAAAAAGATTTCCTATTCTTCTTTTTCTTGTTGGGAGCTTTCCCATGTAAATAGTTTTATTTCTTTTCTTTTCTTTGGGGGTCGATAGGAGAAGACCATGATTAAATTGTTGAAGAGGCTCTTATATGCATTATTGTTGATCTGACAAAAGAGCCCATATTGCCTTGTCTTCTCCTATTTATTGAATGCTTGCAGATTCCAGCGTAGTTCAATGCACGTGCACTATTATTATTATTCACATCGTTCGGTCGTGCAAGTGAAGGGCAATTATGATGATATATGATGGACTGGCTGAGATGAGAAAAGCTGGTATGAACTCGACCTCTTTTGTTTTTGTAAATATGATTAGTTCATCGTTCTTGATTTGGCCTATTATGAATAAACATGTTTGCAATGACAACTAGAGATCATAGTTTCTTGTGCCATGCTTGATTAGCTATGAGTTATAATGGTTTACCTTGCGTGCCAACATGCTATTAAAATGGTTATGATGTGGTATGATAGGGCAGTATCCTCCTCTGAATGATTTAAGTGACTTGACTTGGCACATGTTCACGCATGTAGTTGAAACAAAATCAACATAGCCTTCACGATATTTATGTTCATGGTGGATTATATCCTACTCATGCTTGCATTCGATGTTGACTATTTTTAATGCATGTTCATGACTGTTGTCGCTCTCTACTGGTCGCTTCCCAGTCTTTTGCTAGCCTTCACCTGTACTAAGCGGGAATACTGCTTGTGCATCCAATCCCTTAAACCCCAAAGTTATTCCACATGAGTCCACTATACCTACCTATATATGGTATATACCTGCCGTTCCAAGTAAATTTGTATGTGCCAAACTCTAAACCTTCAAATAAATATCCTGTTTTGTATGCTCGAATAGCTCATGTATCAACTAGGGTTGTCTGTATCTTCCATGTTAGGTGGGTTATTCTCAAGAGGAGTGGATTCTGCTCCTCACTCACGAGATAAATGGCTGGTCACCGGGATGCCCAGTCGCATGCTTTATGCAAACTAAATCAAAATAATTGCAAAAAAACTCCCCCTGGGACTCTTGTTAGTTGGAGGCACTCGTTGTTTCGAGCAAGCCATGGATTGATGCTTGTGGTGGAAGGGGGAGTATAAACTTTACCATTCTATTTGGGAACCACCTATAATGTGTGTAGCATGGAAGATATCGCCATCTCTTGGTTGTTATGTTGACAATGAAAGTATACCGCTCAAAATATAATTCACCTCTATTTCAAAATCGAGCTCTGGCACCTCTACAAATCCCTGCTTCCCTCTATGAAGGGCCTATCTACTTACTTTTATGCTGAGTCATCATCCTCTTATTAAAAAGCACTAGTTGGAGAGCACTGCTGTCATTTGCATTCATTATTGTTAGTTTACATTGAGTATGACTTGACTGGATCTCTTTTACCATGAATTACAATGTCTAGTTAGTCCTTGGTCTTTAAAGGTTCTCTGCATTTATGTTTTGCGGTCTCAGAAAGGGCTGGTGAGATACCACCTTGTTATATCATATTATGATTGTTTTGAGAAAGTGTTGTCATCTGAGTTTTATTATTATGGCTCACTAGTTGATTATGCTATTGATATGAGTAAACTTGAGACCTATGCGTTATTGTGAATGTGGTTAGCTATAATCTTTGCTGAAAATTTGAATGCTTCCTTTACATATTTACAACAACAAGAGCAAACAGAGTTTGTAAAAGTTTTTCTTTATCACTTTCAGTTTGTCAACTGAATTGGTTGAGGACAAGCAAAGGTTTAAGCTTGGGGGAGTTGATACGTCTCCAACGTATCTACTTTTCCAAACACTTTTGCCCTTGTTTTGGACTCTAACTTGCATGATTTGAATGGAACTAACCCGGACTGACGTTGTTTTCAGCAGAATTACCATGGTGTTATTTATGTGCAGGAGCAAACGTTCTCGGAATGACCTGAAACTTCACGGAGACACTTTTCAGAAAATAAGAAAAATACCTGCCAAAGATGAAGGCCAGGGGGCCCACCATCTTGCCACGAGGGTGGGGGGCGCGCCTGCCCCCTAGGGCGCGCCCCCTACCTCGTGGGCCCCCTGTTGCCTCTCCGACTCCAACTCCACCTCCATATATTGAGTTTTGATGAGAAAAAAATCAAGGAGAAGAAATCATCGCGTTTACGATACGGAGCCGCCGCCAAGCCCTAAAACCACTTGGGAGGGCTGATCTGGAGTCCGTTCGGGGCTCCGTAGAGGGGAATCCGTCGCCATCGTCATCATCAACCATCCTCCATGACCAATTTCATGATGCTCACCACCGTGCGTGAGTAATTCCATCGTAGGCTTGGTGGACGGTGATGGGTTGGATGGGATCTATCATGTAATCGAGTTAGTTTTGTTAGGGTTTGATCCCTAGTGTCCACTATGTTCTGAGATTGATGTTGCTCTGACTTTGCTATGCTTAATGCTTGTCACTAGGGCCCAAGTGCCATGATTTCAGATCGGAACCTATTATGTTTTCATCAATATATGAGTGTTCTTGATCCTATCTTGCAAGTCTATAGTCACCTATTATGTGTTATGATCCGTTAACCCCGAAGTGACAATAATCGGGATACTTACCGGTGATGACCGTAGTTTGAGGAGTTCATGTATTCACTATGTGTTAATGCTTTGTTCCGGTTCTCTATTAAAAGGAGGCCTTAATATCCCTTAGTTTCCGTAAGGACCCCGCTGCCACGGGAGGGTAGGACAAAAGATGTCATGCAAGTTCTTTTCCATAAGCACGCATGACTATATTCGAAATGCATGCCTACATTACATTGACGAACTAGAGCTAGTTCTGTGTCACCCTAGATTATGACTGTTAGATGATGAACCGCATCCGGCATAATTCTCCGTCACCGATCCATTGCCTACGAGCTTTCCATATATTGTTCTTCGCTTATTTACTTTCTCGTTGCTATTGCTATCATCACTATAAAATACAAAAAACATTACTTTTACTGCTGTTACTTTTTGCTACCGTTATCACTACTATTATATTACTTTGCTGCAGATATTAAGTTTCCAGGTGTGGTTGAATTGACAACTCAGCTGCTAATACTTGAGAGTATTCTTTGGCTCCCCTTGTGTCGAATCAATAAATTTGGGTTGAATACTCTACCCTCGAAAACTGTTGCGATCCCCTATACTTGTGGGTTATCATGCCCTTAAGATCATCAAGAGTATATCCAATAGCAGCACGATGCTTCTTCAGAGTTTTCAATAATTTCTTCTCTTCATGCTATGAAAGGTTAGCACTAATAATAACAGGATATATATCTCTTTCTCATCAAGATAAGCATATTTAAGAGTAGCAGGTAAAGGTTTAAGCTCAAACACGGTATCACCCTTAGGTGGAGGAGGATCCCCTAGGATTTCAACAGGCAAGTTGTGTTTCAAAATAGGTACCTGTTTAAAGAATACTTCATCTATTTCCCTTCTTTCATTCATAAACATATCATTTTCATGCTCTGGCAAATATTGTTCTAAAGGATCACTAGGAGGCACGACAATAGAAGCAAGACCAATAATTTAATCTTTACTAGGCAATTCTTTATCATGGGGTTGTCTACGAAATTTAGCAAAATTAAGTTCATGAGACATATCCCCTAAACCAACAGAACAATATCCTTATTGCAGTCTATCTTAGCATTAACAGTATTCAAGAAGGGTCTACCAAATATAATGGGACAAAAGTCATCTTGTGGGGAACCAAGAACAAGAAAATCAATAGGATATTTAACTTTCCCACACAAGACTTCAACATCTCTAACAATCCCAATCGGTGAAATAGTGTCTCTATTGGCAAGCTTAATTGTAACATCAATTTCCTCTATCTCAGTAGGTGCAATATCATGCATAATTTATTTGTATAAGGAATGAGGTATTGCACTTGCACTAGCACCCATATCACATAAGCCATGGTAGCAATGATCTCCTATTTTAATAGAAATAACAGGCATGCCTACAACAGGTCTATGTTTATTTTTAGTATCAGGTCTAGCAATTCTAGCAGATTCATTACAGAACTAAATAACATGCCCATCAATATTATCAGCCAAGATATCTTTAACCATAGCAACACTAGGTTCAACTTTAATTTGCTCAGAGGGAGTAGGTGTTCTAGTATTACTCTTACGAACCACAGTTGAAGCTTCAGCGTGATCCTTTATTCTAACAGGGAATGGTGGTTTCTTAATATAAGTAGTAGGAACAACAAGATCATTATAAGTGATAATCTTTTCTTCAACTTTAATAGGTGCAACTACTTTTACTTCAATGGGAGGATTATATTTAAACCACTTCTCCTTAGGGAAATCAACATGAGTAACAAAGGATTCACAGAAACAACCTACTATCTCAGAGTCAACTCCATATTTAGTGCTAAATTCACGGAAGGCATCGGTATCCATAAAATATTTAACACAATCAAATTTAGGTGTTATACCTGACTCCTTACCTTCGTCGAGGTCCCAATCTTCAGAGTTGCGTCTAATTATTTCCAATAAATCCCATTTGAATATAATAGTCTTCATCATAAAAGAACTAGTACAAGAAGTATCGAGCATGGAGCGATTACTGAGAGAAAGCCGAGCATAAATTTTTTGAATAATCATTTCTCTGGAGAGCTCATGATTGGGGCATGAATATAACATTGACTTAAGCCTCCCCCAAGCTTGAGCGATGCTTTCTCCTTCGCGAGGCCAAAAATTATACATATAATTACGATCACGATGAGCCAGATGCATAGGATAAAACTTCTCATGAAATTCCAATTTCAATTGTTGGTAGTTCCATGATCCAATATCATCACATAGCCTAAACCATGTCAATGCCTATCCCTTCAAAGATAAAGGGAAGACCTTCTTCTTGATAACATCCTCGGGCATACCTGCAAGCTTAAATAATCCACAAACTTCATCCACATAGATTAGGTGCAAATCGGGATGCAATGCTCCATCTCCTGTAAAAGGATTAGCTAGCAGTTTCTCTATCATACCCGAAGGAATTTCAAAGTAAACATTTTCAGTAGGTTCAGTAGGTTGAGGAGCAACTCTTTGCTCTACTAGTCGGGGTGAAGATACCCCGAACAAGCCCCTCAAAGGATTACTTTCCATAGTAACAAGTGACAGTAAATTTCAGCACACTATATAAACTTTTCCTTACCAAATTCCACCTACCAAAGGCGCTTCACTCCCCGGCAACGGCGCCAGAAAAGAGTCTTGATGACCCACAAGTGTAGGGGATCTATCGTATCCTTTTCGATAAGTAAGCGTGTCGAACCCAATGAGGAGTAGAAGGAAATGATAAGTGGTTTTCAGCAAGGTATTCTGTGCAAGCACTGAAATTATCGGTAACAAAGAGTTTTATGATAAGGTAATTTGTAACGGGTAACAAGTAATAAAATTAAATAAGGTGCAACAAGATGGCCCAATCCTTTTTGTAGCAAAGGAC
This sequence comes from Triticum dicoccoides, assembly GCF_002162155.2. Lineage (NCBI taxonomy): Eukaryota > Viridiplantae > Streptophyta > Magnoliopsida > Poales > Poaceae > Triticum > Triticum dicoccoides. The sequence goes on from NC_041390.1 coordinate 193,166,258, forward strand.
AAGCATGGACAAACTCTTATATAAAGGAAAACGCTCCCGAGGACACATGGGAATTATTGTCAAGCTAGTTTTCATCATGTTCATATGAATCGCGTTCGGTACTTTGATAATTTGATATGTGGGTGGACCGGTGCTTGGGTACTGCCCTTACTTGGACAAGCATCCCACTTATGATTAACCCCTATTGCAAGCATCTGCAACTACAACAGAAGTATTAAGGTAAACCTAACCATAGCATGAAACATATGGATCCAAATCAGCCCCTTATGAAGCAACGCATAAACTAGGGTTTAAGCTTCTGTCACTCTAGCAACCCATCATCTACTTATTACTTCCTAATGCCTCCCTCTAGGCCCAAACAATGGTGAAGTGTCATGCAGTCGACGTTCACATGACACCACTAGAGGGATGACAACATACATCTCATCAAAATATTGAATGAATACCAAATTCACATGACTACTTATAGCAAGACTTCTCCCATGTCCTCAGGAACAAACTTAACTACTCACAAATCATATTCATGTTCATAATCAGAGGGGTATTAATATGCATAATGGATCTGAGCATATGATATTCCACCAAGTAAACCAACTAGCATCAACTACAAGGAGTAATCAACACTACTAGCAACCCACAGGTACCAATCTGAGGCCTTGGGACAAAGATTGGATACAAGAGATGAACTAGGGTTTGAGATGAGATGGTGCTGGTGAAGATGTTGATGGAGATTGACCCCCTCCCGATGAGAGGATCGTTGGTGATGACGATGGTGATGATTTCCCCCTCCCGGAGGGAAGTTTCCCCGGTAGAACAGCTCCGCCGGAGCCCTAGATTGGTTCCGCCAATGTTCCGCCTCATGGCGGCGGAGTTTCGTCTCGTGGGCTAGCTTATGATTTTTTCTCGACGAAAGACTCCATATAGCCAAAGATGGGCATCAGAGGTCCACCAGGGGGCCCACGTGGCAGGGGGCGCGCCCAGGGGCTAGGGCGTGCCCCCACCCTCATGGACGGTTGGTGGCCCCCCTCTGGTACTTCTTTCGCCCAATATTTTTTATATATTCTGAAATGTGCTCCCGTGAAGTTTCGGGACTTTTGGAATTGTGCAGAATAGGTCTCTAATACTTGCTCCTTTTCCAGCCCAGAATTCCAGCTGTCGGCATTCCCCCTCTTCATGTAAACCTTCTAAAATAAGAGAGAATATGCATAAGTATTGTGACATAATGTGTAATAAACCCATAATGCAATAAATATTGATATGAAAGCATGATGCAAAATGGACGTATCAGTCGCTGTTGGAGATGCCCTTATACACATTTACCACTTTAGCTACATGTAAGTCATATGATCGATCTTGTTAGCCATTAATTTTGGGTTTGAGATTCTCCTTTTTTAGAATCTCGGTGTGAGATTCGTGCTTTTATTTTTTGTTGGGTTGTTTTTGAGCTGGTTTGGGTTGGGTTTTTTTGAGACAATCCCATGAAGCTTTTATTGAACCGTCACAATGTTTACAGGGACGGAATTAAGTTCACTAGGATGGCCTAACCAGACATGGCGACCAAGTCCTAGTTGCAGAGCATGCTTCGTGAGATTGCGAGCCTCGAAATTCGAGCTCCTAAACTCATGAAAAACATTACAAGTAGTAAAACTACTAGAGTACTCTATGATTTCATGTATTATTGCACCATAAGCCGCTCCACTCTTCTGCTTGATATCATCAACCACTATCTTGCAGTCTGACGCCACATGGATGGATTGTAAGCCTAGATCATCTGCCAGTGCCATCGCCTCTCGGACCACCGTCGCCTCCAATGTAGTAGGATCATTGATGCCCTTCACCACCAGAGCTGATGCCCCCAGGAAAATGCCATCTTTGTCCCTGCTTAACACGACGGCGGAGCCTGCCCTTGCCGTTTCTGTTATTGCAACATCTACGTTTACCTTGGCGCATTCTCCTGACGGTGAGAGCCATTGAGTAGGCCTCTGAGCTTTTGGATAAGTGCTTCCCTGTACCGGTTTCTTCAAAAACTACAGATCATTTATCTATCCCTAGATGAACATATGGGTTGACATGGGGCTTTGGAAAATACCCTCATAGACACCTTTTCTCCGGGCGCTCCATATGGCCCAAAGTGTAATTACCATACGTACAAAAACATCATCTATCAGCACCTCTTTCATCTTGAAAACCCACTCCTTCACATTGTCATTATCATACTGGATCATATGTTTGACCAAGGCCTCATCAGAAAGAGCCCAAGTGCTTCTGGCCATGGAACAGTTGAGTAGAGCATATCTCCAAGAATCCCTTGCTCCACACAACCTGCACGCCCTTGATGTTGCCATTTTCCTATGCTGGAGGAGATCTGTCGTAGGAATGGAACACCGGGCTAGACGCCACAAAAACATTTTCACCTTCGATGGTATTTCCGTTCTCCAAAGTGCAGCCCATGCGTTGCCCTCCTAATCAGCTCCAGAAGGTCCATCATTTTCCTCAATCCAATTCTCCCTTGTAATCTTGGTTTGCATTATCATTTTATAAGCAGACTTGACTAAGAAAAAATCTCGTTTCTCTCCACTCCATGCCCAAAAATCATCAATATTGCTTGTGCAAAGCAGTATAGATAGAATGGCTTCAGCGTTAATGGGGACAAAGACCGAACGCACCAACTGCTTATTCCAAGATGTTGATGTTGTATTAATCAATTCTGACACATACCTCGGAGGGTTGGTGATTAGCGAGGTGATGGGTCTCATTAGACCGGGCCTAGGCAGCCAGTTATGAGACCATATTTCCGTGGTACTTCCATTCCCAATCCTCCGTATGATCCCTTGCCGGAGCATATCTCTACCATCAATAACCGCCCTGCATATCTCAGAGGGCCGGCCTCCAAGTTCGGCTTCAAGTAGTGTTGAATTTGGGAAGTATGCCGCTCTCAAAATGCGTGCACTAAGAGAAGAAGGGTCACAAAAAATCCTCCAAGCCTGTCTAGCTAGTAGCGCTAGATTAAATAGTTCCATATCTCCAAAGCCGAGACCTCCAAGATGTTTTGGCCTTGTCATGATATCCCATGCCACCCAGCTCGGTTTCCGTTTTCCAGCTTTGCTACCCCACCAAAACGGTCGGATGATTGAGGTTATGTTCTCGCAAAGTCCTCTCGAAAGCCTAAAACATGCCATGGAGTAAAACGGTAGGGCCTGTGCGATTGCTTTTATAAGTACCTCCTTCCCGCAGCCGACAGAAGCTTCTCCATCCAACCTCTAACCTTTTGCCACACTCGGTCTCTGAGATATCTGAATGTGCCCATCTTATTTTGTCCAACATCCGTGGGCATACCCAAGTAGCGGTCACTCAGTGACTCATTTTGCACATTCAAAATGTTCTTAATGATGTCCCTCAGAGCATCTCTAGCCGTTGGCCCCCCTGGGGGTGAGGGCGCAAAAACTTGGCCTGGGGCCGAGTTGGTCCCCAGCCGCCGGTCCCAGGGCCGTCCCCAGGCGCATTCAATTTTTTTTAATATATAGCAAAGTTCAAAGTTCGGCGAAGTTCGACATATATTACATTTAAAAAGCGGGTTTTTATTACATATATAATTAAAAAAAAGAACTGGCTAAAAGCGGAGTAGTCGCCGTCGTCGCCGCCGTCGTCGTTGTCGTCCGACTTCTCCTCCTTGACGCGGCCGTCCCTGGTGGACCCCTGACCGGCGTGCCGTTGGTGGACGCCATCCTCTGCTGCTGCCGGCGCTGGAAGTACGCCGTCCACGCCGCTATGTTGTCGGCGGCGTACTCGGGGAGGGCAAGCTGGGCGTCGGTGAGGGATCCGCGCACTACGTCGACCTCGTCGGCGAAGTAGCCCGGTTTCGCCACGGCTTTGGGCAACGGGGGAATGGGCACTCCCCCGTTGCTGAGTCTCCACCCCGTTGGCCCGGCGCGCATGTCCGGCGGCGCCGGGATGTACGCCTGGAACAGGAGCCAAGACTCCTGTTCATGGAGCGATCGGCGGCCGAAGCCGTTGGCCGCAGCCTCATCGTCGGGGAATCGCTCGGCCATCGGGAGAGGGAGGGCTCGGCGGCGGTGCTTGGGAGAGGTAGAGGGCGGGCTAGGGCTGTTGTGGCTGGTGTAGCCAGAGGCGAGGGAGGCCACCGGCTTATATAGCGGCGCCGCCCCGTGTGTACGCGTGCGAGGGAGGGGAGGCATCGGCGCGCCGGCCCGTGAACGCGCCACCCGTGAGGAATCACTGGTAAGGCTAACAGGCGGCAGCCTTGCCATTGATTCCCCGCGGGAAACCGAGGCGTCAGGGAAGAAGACGCGCAGTGTCGCTGACGCGGCGGGCCCGCGGCTCTTTCGCGCCAAGACCGCTCGCCCCGGCGCCCTCGAGTGCCCCCCAGCGCGTCGGGTTCGGCCTGGGTCCGCCGACGCTAAATTCGGCCTAGGCCGGCGAAAATTGGGCTCCTGGGGGCGCGACTGGGCCGATTTTTCAATGCCGGCGCGAAAAAAACCGCCTGGGGAGGCTTTTCTGGGGGCGCGGCTGGAGATGCTCTCAGATGCTGTGGAGACCCTTTACTGAAGAAAATAGAGTATTTATCATGATTCACTCGCTGTCCTGATGCACTACTATATACCTCCAACAGGTTTGAAACTGCTACTGCCCCCTCATTACTAGACTTGAATAACAACAGGCTATCATCAGCAAAAAGGAGATGGTTTACAGCCGGAGCTGTGGGTGCCACCTTGATTCCTCCAAGAACCGATGACTGAGAACTGGTTTTAAGTAGGTACGAAAGGCCCTCTGCTGCAATCAAGAAAAGATAGGGGGAGATCGGATCTCCCTGTCAGATGCCCCTGGATGGTTTGAAACTCTCAAGCTTCTCTCCATTAAATAAGACAAAGAAAGAAACAAAGCTGATCATACCCATTATAATGTTTACCCACTGTTGTGAGAAGCCCAACTTAATCATTATTTCCCGAAGATAGCTCCACTCCAATCTGTCATATGCTTTCATCATATCCAACTTTAGGGCACAGTGACTATTCGTCTTTGCCTTGCTCCTTTTCATGAAGTGAAGACATTCATACACACATATGATATTATCAGTTATCAGCCTGCCTGGGATGAAAGATGACTGCTCTTCAGATATAATGTCTAGCAAGATTACCTTCAGCCTGTTTGCAATAACTTTTGAAGCAATCTTGTATATGACATTACATAAGCTGTTAGGTCAAAATTGAGTAAGGAGAGTAGGATTTATCACCTTAGGAATAAGCACTAGAACCGTGTCATTGACACACTCTGCACTTTCTTCCCCTCGAATTATTCTGAGCACTGCGGCCGTGACTTCCTCTCCACAGATATCCCAGTGCCTCTGATAGAAATGAGCCGGGAAACCATCCGGTCTCGGAGCCTTGGTTGGAAACATCTGGAATAAAGATGTTTTCACTTCCTCTTTTGTGTATGGGTCCAGAAGCGTCGCATTCATCCGTTGTGTCACTTTGCTGGGTACATGCTGGAGTACCTCATTCATGTTATTGACTCCCTCTGTCGTGTAGAAACTCATATAAAACTCTATTACCATCTTCCTCAACTCGACCGGATCGCTGACTGAGAACCCAAGCGAACTAGCTAGCACTTTAATAATGTTTTTATTCCTTCTCATGTTCGCCCGCATGTGAAAAAATCTAGTGGTTTTGTCCCCTGCAGACAGCCACTCCAGCCTCGATCGTTGGCGCCACATTAGCTCTTCTCGGTGATACATCTCGACTAACTTTTCATTGATCTTGAGTTCAACATGAGATGGACCTATCCTCGTCGGTTCTCCCTCAACCTTTCCAGCTCCGTTGTGAGATCTCTTATTTCCTTCCATATGCTGCCAAAAGTGTCTCTATTCCACTTGCTGAGATCATTTGAAATTGCCTGGAGCTTTGTTCTCAAACCCTCCAAACTAACGACCGGTTGCTCCTGCCCCCAATATTGCGTGATCGTGTCCTTCCACTTGTCACGTGTCTCCCACATGACCTCGTACTTGAAAGGGGTTTTTGCAGCCGGCCTCAATTGTTCATCCTGTAGCATCAAAAGAATCAGCGAGTGGTCCGACGTGACAGCCGTGATGTGTCTTAAGGAAGCCAAGGGGAACCTTGATTGCCATGCCATTGAAGCCAACGCTCTATCAAGCCTTACCCTTGTGTAAGCTCCCCCTCTGACCTTTTTTCAGAAGTCCAAAATTTTCCTTGGTAGCCTAAGTCATCAAGCATGCAAACATCAACCGCATCTCGGACGCCTTGAATCTGTGCGTTACTGCGTTCACCAATCCCTTCATGTTCTTCTGGACGTAGCACTTCATTGAAGTCTCCAATGCAAACCCAAGGAAGTTGGCTCAAACTTGCAATTCCTTTCATAGTGTCCCAAGTGTATTGACGGTGCTTGGTTTGCGCTGCACCATAGAAAACAGTAGATCTGCAAGGATCTTGGCCAGGTTCAACAATCTCATAGTCAATGTGATACATCGAGTACCCAAGAATCTCAATCAGTATTGAATTGTGAGGAAGACCCGCGACAATTCCATCTTAAGAGACCCATTGTGCCCGGCAGTGCTCCGCCGGGGAGCCCGCCGATGATGCGTGTGGGGTTTTGCCTCCTTTCTTGCCATTTGCCATGTCCTGGGTGATGTTCTCTCCTGCAAGGGAGACCTTGGACCGCTTCAGGTCCTGTTTTGGGGGCGGGCTCAGTGGCGTCTGAGGTGACGGCAAAGCCAGAACCCCACCCCCACCGGACCGCCCATCAGCTATCGGTACCACTGCTCCAAGCAGGGACGACTCGTGCACTTGCCCAACATGTCTTCCCAGCCTTTTCTTGTCTCTTGCATCTCAATATCAGTGGCCATTTTAGCAGCTAGATCATCTTCTTCTCCAGATTCTGTGTTCACTGCTAAGCTACGCTGCCTGTCATCTCTGGCATTTGGACGGCCTCCTCTTCTTCCTCCTCTACGGCCGCGGCCTCCTCCAGGCCCTGCTCCCGTATGCATAGCCCATGAAGCGCGAAGATCCTTGAAAACAAGGGCTGCTGGTGCATGAAAACCATCCCCATGCTCCTTATAGATATGGCCAAGATGCCCACAAACAACGCACCAATCTGGGAGTTTTTGATACCTCACCCTGTAGATCTGGCGCTTTCCATCCCTGATCATACTCACTGCGTTCTTTAGGGGTTTGGACACATTGATCCTCACCCATACCCGATAAAAATTGCCAGCAAAATCCTGGGATATGTTTCCAGCGTAAAGGACCTCTCCAATCTTTCCTGCCATGGCCTCCACAAGATGAGCATACTTATTAGGGACATCATGAACCGGAACCCATATGTCAAGTGTGTCTAGTGCTACCATCGAAGGCTGAGTGACTCCATCATAAGGCTTGAGGATGACAGTGTTTCCCCGAAAGTTCCATGGTCCATCTTGCATAACCCTCTCCCAATCCCCAAGGCAGAAAAATTGAACTGTGTAAAGATTGTTTTCCAGAGGACGGAATTTGCAGTCATGCACGAGATCCCACGCCGCGCGCATGTTCTTGAAGAACCAATATTGACTGTACGACTTATCTATATGCACCCGAACGATGACCATCCATCTTGCTACATCCGGAGGTGCTTCTTTCTCATCATAGACGACATCATCCAGATCCTCCTCACGGAGCCCTAGCTCCGACATCATCTTCTCTAGCTTCGCAACGGTATCTGTGCCCAGAGCCCTTGCCTCCGACGCGCCATCTGCTACCATCACTGGAAACCCTAACCCAATGTAGATCGATCGGGTGTTGCAAGGAGCCCTAAAAATTTCTTCTCGTGGCAAAAGGACATCCAGGCCGGGCGGTGTCCCCAGGGAGACACCCCGTATACAAGCCTAATATGATCCCGCGACAAGATCGGAGTAGGGAAAGAAACCTCGACGGCGGTGATACAATCGCCCCGAGAGAAAACGAAACCCTAGCTAGAGGGAAAAGAAACCTCTTCTGAGGGAGTCCTGGATTAGGGGGTCTCCGGACAGCCGGACTATATCCTTCGGCCGGACTGTTGGACTATGAAGATACAAGATTGAAGACTTCGTCCCGTGTCCGGATGGGACTCTACTTGGCGTGGAAGGCAAGCTAGGAAATACGGATATGTGTATCTCCTCCTTTGTAACCAACCTTGTGTAACCCTAGCCCCCTCCGGTGTCTATATAAACTGAAGGGTTTTAGTCCGTAGGACAACAAACAATCATACCATAGGCTAGGTTCTATGGTTTAGCCTCTCTGATCTCGTGGTAGATCTACTCTTGTACTACTCACATCATCAATATCAATCAAGCAGGACGTAGGGTTTTACCTCCATCAAGAGGGCCCGAACTTGGGTAAACATTGTGTCCCCTGCCTCCTGTTACCATCCACCTTAGACGCACAGTTCCGGACCCCCTACCCGAGATCCGCTGGTTTTGACACCGACATTGGTGCTTTCATTGAGAGTTCCACTGTGTCGTCCTCGTAAGGAGGAAGGCACGCCTCGTTGTCAAGGACAGCCTCACCTCTGGGGGAGCCCTGGCTGTAGGCCAAACTCTTCGACTAGGCGGCTTCGTCATGACCGCCAGCTCGGCTGCTGCGCCGACGATGACTTCTCGGGTCATAGAAAATAGCCTCCACGCCGGCTCGAAATTTGCCAAGCAGATGGATCCAATGGAGCTCTCCTCTTTGAATGAGCTCTTGGATCGCATCTCCGCTCTGGAAGTCACTACGGACTATGATCGGATCGGGCTTAAACCCGACCAAAGGGAGATTAACTCTCCGCCGGTCACCCATCAGATAGTGGTGGTGGAGGAGCAATGCGGCGATTCTCCCTCTATCCTGAGGACGAACTATGTCCGGATTCCCGAGCTCTCTAAGCCGGATACTCACTCACGGAAGGATGCCGTCCTAACCTTGAATCCAGAATCAGGCCGCATACCGAACCCACAGGGCAGCATCTCGGAGCCCAATCTTCTAAGATCGGAAACTCCCCTGCCCCGGGATCACAAATTGGGTCAAGGACTGGACTTAAATCCACCCACCCACCCAGATACAAATGATCTTTCGCACATTAGGCAAGAGCCCCAAGAGGCAGTACATCACTATTGGGCCAGATTCCTCCTCAAGGACTATCGCGAGGAAGATGCAATTTCGTTCTTTTGCAACAATTGCACGGACAAGGGAGTCCTCAATGCCATAAGTCGCCGTGACATAGCACACTTCGCTGACTTGGCGGCCATAGTACAGAAATAGTGTGCGATGGAAAGTGCCTGGAAAACCCAAACACAATTTTGGGACAATCCGGCTCTGACAAAACCCTCAGTCCGAACGTAAAGGGTGCACTCTCATAAGTCGCCCGACTCAATTACAAATAAGCAAAAGCCCACCACAGGGCGTGGAACCGTATTGGAGGGATGACTTAACGGGCCCTGCAAAATCCATAGTACAGTGGATACCATATCAACACACATCCTTAGAGCATGTTGGGTACTCCGGTAGGTGGCCAAAAGCGGTGAGGATCTCCTCACCCAAAATACTTCAGAGCATCTTCCCTTGGATAACAATACAGTATTGACGGTCTTCGAGATCTTCGCGTCAAATAATAGGCGTAAGCGAGCACTTAGCAGCCTTGCCGAAGTCTGCCACGTGGCAGCAATAAATCCATGGAGCGACACGACTATCACCTTCAATGCCAGTGACGAACCCAAATTCCGAACAGCCCGAGCACCAGCCGCCTTGATCCTCAGTCCAATTGTGGACGACTTTCGACTCACTAAAGTGCTCATGGACGGCGGCAGCGGATTAAACCTCATTTATGAGGAGACTCTTCAAAAAACGGAAATAGACAACAACCGTATTGAGCAAAGCAGTACGACCTTCCGAGGAATCATCCCTAGTCGGGAGGCACGTTGCGCTGGGAAAATAACACTTGATGTGGTATTCGGCACTTCGGAGAATTACAGGTCCAAAGAGATTACATTCCAAGTGGCCCCGTTCAGTAGCGGATACCACGCCCTTCTAGGGCGGGAGGCATTCACGATTTTTCAAGCCATACCCCATTATGGGTACATGAAGCTCAAAATGCTTGGGCCCAACGGAATCATCACTCTAGTTAGTGATCTGGACATAGCACTCCGCGCCGAGAACAAAACAGCCGCACTGGCCCTCGAGGCACTATCCCCTTGTGGAGGAGTTAACCGCGCTGCGCTCCACGGTGGACAGGGACGACGTGATACAAGACAAAGGATCCAAGTCCACCTCCTTTAAACCAGCAGACGAAATAGTCAAATTCCAAGTCCATCCAATGAACCATACAAAAACAGCATCCATTGGGGCACAGTTAGACCCCGCTGTAGACGCCGCACTACGGGAGTTTCTACGCGAGAATTGGGATATATTCGCCTGGCATCCTTCAGACATGCCAGGAATCCCACACAGATTGGACGAGCATACCCTTAACATTCTAAAAGGATTCAAGCCGGTCAAGCAGACTCTTCGGCGTTTCTCTGAACCTAAGCGACAAGCAATGGGAGAGGAGCTGGCCAAGCTACTGGAAGCCGGATTCATTAAAGAAATAAAACATTCGGATTGGCTAGCAAACCTGGTGATGGTACCAAAGAAGGACAAATCCTGGCGCCTATGCGTCGACTTCAAAGACCTTAATAAGGCTTGCCCAAAGGATCCCTTCCCACTCCCTCGCATCGATCAAATTATCGATGCTACTGCAGGACACGAATCACTGTGCTTCCTCGATGCATACTCCGGTTACCACCATATTAATATGGCGGAGTCCGATCAAGCCGCAACGGCATTTATCACGCCATACGGCCCTTTCTGTTTATACACAATGCCCTTCGGGCTCAAAAACACCGGCGCAACATATCAGCGCATGATCTAGACATGTCTGGAAAAGCAGATCGGCAAGACTGTGGAGGCATATGTAGACGATGTGGTCATTAAAACCAGACACGTAGACTCCTTAATAGACGACTTGAGGCTCACATTCGCCAATCTCCGAACATACGACATTAAGCTCAGTCCGGAAAAATGCATTTTTGGCGTTCCCGCCGGAAAGCTCCTGGGCTTCATAGTCTTCAGTAGAGGAATTGAAGCAAATCCGGCTAAAATCTGAGCTCTGTCGCAGTTGGCTATCCCAACTGACCTCAAGCAAATCCAGAAATTAACTGGATGTGTGGCGGCTCTAAGCCGCTTTATCTCCTGATTAGGAGAAAAGGCACTTCCCCTTTATCGCCTTCTTCGGCGCACCGAACACTTCGAGTGGATGGACGCAGCCACGACCGGACTGGAAGAAATAAAAGCCATCCTGTCCACCAACCCAATCTTGGCCGCGCCAACTATTGGCGAACCAATGCTATTATATATAGCGGTAACTCATCAAGTTGTAAGCGAAGTGCTCATCGTCGAATGAGAGATGGACGGACACAAATTCCCACTTCAAAAGCCGGTATATTACGTGTCAACCGTCCTCACTCCATGCAAATCCCGGTACCCACATTATCAGAAGATAGCATACGCGGTATTCATGGCATCTCGGAAATTACGAGACTACTTTCAAGAGTGTTCGATTACGGTGGCCTCCGAGGTACCACTCCATGACATAATTAACAATCGCGATGCCACGGGCCTGATTGCCAAATGGGCTATCGAGCTCCTCCCGTTCGACATAACATATAAACCACGGCGAGCCATTAAGTCGCAAGTCCTAGCCGATTTCGTAGCTGAATGGACGGAAGCCGAACTCCCTAAAGAGTACGGCGCATACTCCAATTGGATCATGCACTTCGATGGCTCCAAAATGCTGGCTGGTCTGGGGGCTGGCGTCGTTCTGACGTCCCCCACCAGAGATACAGTGCAATACGTACTCCAAATACTATACACAAACTCCAATAACGCAGCCGAATACGAGGCCCTGTTACACGGTCTCCGGATGGCAGTCTCCATGGGCATCCAACGCCTAGAGGTGCGGGGGGATTCGAACCTTGCAATATCCCAAATAAATGGAGACTTCGATGCCAAGGATCCGAAAATGGCGGCATATTGCAACGCCGTCCTCAAAATGTCAGCTCAATTTGAGGGGCTTGAATTCCACCACGTGGCTCAGAAAAACAACCAGGCGGCAGACATCCTCATCCGCTCGACGCTAAACGCGACCCTGTCCCACCAAACATCTTCCTGGAAAGACTGTTTAAACCATCCGTGGTATGGGAAGGGGACACTGGCAAGAATAGTCCGAACCCGGCCACAACCCCAGATAGCGAACACTCTGACACAATCGGAGGCTCTGTGTCACACCCTCGATGCGACTATAGCTCCCACGTGTCGAGGCACGACTTAGAGACATAATCGCATTGAAGGCATATGTCGCAAGTTAGGCAATCTTCACAACATCCCATGTAATATGAATAATAAAGGGGAGAACATAGTTGGCTTACACTCGCCACGTCAATCAAGAACATAAATAACATTACATCATCCAAAACACTCATGGCCCGACTATGGCGCCAAAATAGAAGAGAACCCAACATGCGACACGGTCCCAATCACCCCCAACTGGGCACCACTACTGATCGTCAGGAAAAGACACGTAGTATCGCTGAGAGTCTTCGTCGAACTCCCACTTGAGCTCATAATCGTCACCTAGAGCGGAATCACCTGGACCTGCATCTGGTATAGTAGGAATCTGTGAGCCACAGGGACTCAGCAATCTCGCACCCTCACGATCAAGACTATTTAAGCTTATAGGAAGGGTAAGGCAAATATATATGTGGAGCTGCAGCAAGCGACTAGCATATATGGTGGCTAACTTATTCGCAAAAGAGAGCAAGAAGAGGAGGCAAAGCGCGAGCGAGAATCTAGAGGAACAACCTGCGCAAGCATAACTCCAACACCGTGTCCACTTCCCGGACTCCGCCGAGAAGGGGCCATCACGGTAACACACACGGTTGATACATTTTATTTAAGTTTAGTTCAAGTTATCTACAACCGGACATTAACAAAATCCCATCTGCCCATAACCGCGGGCACGGCTTTCGAAAGTTCAATCCCTGCAGGGGAGTCCCAACTTAGCCCATGACAAGCTCTCACGGTCAACGAAGGAATAGACCTCCTCCCAAGACGTTCCGATCAGACTCGGTATCTCGGTAACTCAAGACACTTCGACAGGTTAAAACAAGACCAGCAACACCGCCCAAATGTGCTGACAAATCCCGATAGGAGCTGCACATATCTCTTTCTCAGGGCACACTCAGATGAACCAGACGTCGGGTAAGCCAGCCCAGAGTTGCCCCTGGTAGCCTCGGACATCACTCGGTGGGACCAACACTCAGAGGAGCACTGGCCCGGGGGGGTTAAAATAAGATGACCCTTGAGTCTGCAGAACCCAAGGGAAAGAAAAGGGGCTAGGTGGCGAATGGTAAAACCAATGTTGGGCATTGCTGGAAAAGCTTTAATAAAGGCGAAATATCAAGGGGTTCCCATTATAACCCAACCGCGTAAGGAACGCAAAATCCGGGAACATAACACCGATATGACGGAAACAAGGGCGGCTAGAGTGGAACAAAACACTAGGCGAGAGGCCGAGCCTTCCACCCTTTACCAAGTATATAGATGCATTAAGATAACATAGCAATATAATGATATCCCAACAAGTAAATAAAAGGTGTTCCAACAAGGAACGGCCTCCAATCTTCACTTGCAACTAGCAACGCTATAAGAGGGGCTGAGCAAAGCGGTAACATAGCCAATCAACGGTTTGCTAGGACATGGTGGGTTAGAGGTTTGACATGGCAATTAGGAGGCTGACAAGCAAATGGTAGGCATCATAGCATTGGCATAGCAAAGAGCGAGCAAACTAGCATAGCAAAGATAGTAGTGATTTCGAGGGTATGATCATCTTGCCTGCACAGTTGTCAGAGTTGACTGGATCCTCACAAGCAAACTCAACGGGCTCCTCGGTAGCGAACTCGTCTCCCGGCTCTACCCAAACAAGACAAACAAGCAACAAGGACATAATCAACCACGTGCAAGACCAAGCAATATGATGAAATGATGATATGCTATGCGGGATGCGATGCGGGATGCAAAATGCAAAATATGACAGGAAATGCATGGACCTGGCCTCAACTTGGAATTCCAGGGGTGCCACTGGAAAGATGAGATGAAATTGCTTGAAAACGATATAAAGAACGCCGGAATCGGAGTTACGGTTTGGAAATGGCAAGCGTTTCAAAAATGACACCGGTCTGCGATTTACAGCAAGTAGGCATCTAAATGCAATGAACTGAACATGCTACAGCCACCAAACATGACAACAAAATACATGGCAGGGATGCACACAAGATGCTTAACAAAAGACTAACACTGAGCCACGGCCAATTCATCCAATATGAGGTTCAAACAAGCATGGCAAAAACGCAAATGCAAAACAGATTCCAGACTTAGTGAAATTAACACTTGTCTGAAATTTCAGATCACGAAGCCCTCTTCGGAGCAGCAAAACAACATGATACATGACCTGATTAAGACAAGTAAGAACATGGCATGGAGCTACTCAACAAGCTTAAAAAAAAGACCCAAAGTGACCTGGGGCCAAAAGGGTTCACAAAATATACTAACGGGCACACGAACATAGCTAAAACACAATCAGTTTTCAGACTTAGTGAAAACTGAGACATGCTGAAATATAACTCACGAAGGCATGTAAACAAGCTCGATGCACTCACTACGGTGCAATTCATGGCAAGGAAAGCATACATCCATTAAGAAGGCATAAAATGCTATCTAGACATGGCAAGAACAATGGCATAGCATGCACGGATCAACTACAATAAGATCGGCAAAATCGCAAACGAGTTGACGATCTACCCAGATTCACAACGAAGAAAAAGTAGAGCTCGATTGACTCAAGCTAGGGTGCTCCATAATTGCAAACAAAGACATGGCTGGATAGAGCATAACAAGATTAACAAAACTCCTTTACTGATCATCCTCAAAAGAGGCACGGATCACTAGGAAACAACAAGAACATATGGCATCATGAACTAAATAATCCCAGACTTAGTGAAAACTACTAAGTCCCTGAAAACAGATTTACCGGGTGCCTCACTTTGCAAGCTTGCACAAGTCACCACACACATCCTAAAAATGCATGGGTTGCACCTCTGGAAAGATAACAAGATGCTTAACAAAACATATGAAGGACTCACAGGCATAGCATGCACACAATAATCATGGCAAAAATGACAAAAGTCTAAGATGAACTAGCAGATCTGACAATTAACTCACGAAGCCTCCTTCTAACAGCATTTCGGGCATCAAGATGAACTCAAATGAAAATGATGCAATGGAAGAAATGATGTACTCGTCGGGGCGAAAATTTTGATATACTATAAGCCCAAAACGGAGCTACAAAGCGGAGATATCACAGGTCAAAGTAGGCATAAAAATTAGGATTTCTGAGGAAA